>NC_092707.1:416169758-416489865 GCF_047496885.1 Scyliorhinus torazame
AGTACAGAGGCAGTGCCGATGTTCCAGTTCAGTTTAGAGGGAGTGCTGATGTTCCAGTGCAGTATAGAGGGAGTGCTGATGTTCCAGTGGAGTAGAGAGGCAGTGCCGATGTTCTAGTGCAATACAGAGGCACTGCCGACGTTCCAGTGCGGTACAGAGGGAGTGCTGATGTTTCAGTGCTGTACAGAGGCAGTGCTGATGTTTTTGGGCAGTACAGAGGCAATGATGATGTTCCAGTGCAGTACAGAGGCAGCGATGATGTCCCAATGCAGTACAGAGGGAGTGCTGATGTTTCACCGCAGTACAGAGGCAGTTCTGATGTCCCAGTGCAGAACAGAGGTAGTGTTGATGTTCCAGTGCAATCCTGAGGCAGTGCTGATGTTCCCGCGCAGTACAGAGCGAATTCTGATGTCCCAGTGCAGAAGAGAGGAGTGTTGATATTCCATTGCAATACAGAGGCAGTGCTGATGTTCCAGTGCAGTACAGATGCAGTGTTGATATTCCATTGCAATACAGAGGCAGTGGTGTTGTTCCAGTGCAGTACAGGGGGAGTGCTGATGGTCCAGTGCATTACAGACGGAGTGCTGATGTTCCAGTGCAATGCAGAGGCAGTGCTGATGTCCAGGTCCAGTACAGAGGGAGTGCTGATGCTTCAGTGCAGTACAGACGCAGTGCTGATGTTCCAGTGCAGTACAGAGGCAGTGCTGATGTCCCAGTTCAGTACAGAGGGATTTCCTATGTTCCAGTGCAGTCTAGAGGGAGTCCTGATGTTCCAGTGCAGTGCAGAGGCAGTGCTGATGTTCCCGTGTAGTACAGAGGACGTGCCGATGTCCCAGTCCAGTACAGAGGGAGTGCTGATATTCCAGTTCAGTACAGAGGGATGTCCGATGTTCCAGTGCAGTACCGAGGCAGTGCTGATGTTCCAGTGCAGTACAGAGGGAATGCTGATGTTCCAGTGGAGTACAGAGGTAGTGCTGATGTTCCAGTGCAGTACAGAGGCAGTGCCTATGACCCAGTGCAGGACAGAGGCAGTGTCGATGATCCAGTACAGTACAGAGGCAGTACGGTTGTTCCAGTACAGTACAGAGGCAGTGCCGATGTTCTAGTGCAATACAGAGGCTGTGCTGTTGTTCCAGTGCAGAAGAGAGATATTGTTGATGTTCCATCGTAATACCGAGGCAGAGCTGATGTTCCAGTTCAGTACAGAGGCTGTGCTGGTGTCCCAGTGCAGTACAGAGGGAGTGCTGATGTTCCAGTGCAGTAGAGAGGCAGTGCTGATACTCCAGTGCAGTACAGAGGCAGTGTTGATATTCCAGTTCCGTACAGAGGGAGTGCTGATGATCCAGTGCAGTACAGAGGGAGATTTGATGTACCAGTGCAGTACAGAGGGAGTGCTGATTTTCCAGTGCTGTACAGCGGGAGATTTGATATTCCAGTGCAGTACAGAGGGAGTGCTGATGTTCCAGGGAGGGTACAGAGGCCGTGCAGATGTTCCAGTGCATTACCGAGAGAGTGCCGATGTTCCAGTGAAGTACAGAGGAAGTGCTGATGTTCCAGTGCAGTACAAAGGCAGTGTTGATGTTCCAGGGCAGTACAGACAGAGTGCTGCTGTCCCAATGCAGTACCGAGGCAGTGCTGATGTTCTGGGGCAGTACAGAGGCAGTGCCGATGTTCCAGTGCAATGCAGAGGCAGTGCTGATGTCCCAGTCCAGAACAGAGGCAGTGCTGATGTTCCAGTGTAGTACAGGTGCAGCGCCGATGTCCCAGTCCAGTACAGAGGGAGTGCTGATGTTCCAGTGCTGTACAGAGGGATTGCTGATGTTCCAGTGCAGTACAGAGGTAGTAATGATATTCCAGTGCAGTACAGAGGCAGTGCTGATATTCCAGTGAAGTACAGAGGTTGTGTTAATATTCCAGTTCAGTACAGACGGAGTGCTGATATTCCAGTGCAATACAGAGGGAGATTTGATTTTACAGTGCAGTACAGGGGCAGTGCTGCTGTTCCAGTGCAGACAGAGGGACATTTGTTATTCCACTGCAGTACATAGGGGGTGCCGATGTTCCAGTGGTGTACAAAGGCAGTGGTGATGTTCCAGGGCAGTACAGAGAGAGTGCCGACCTTCCAGTGGAGAACAGAGGCAGTGCTGATGTTCCATTTCTGTACAGAGACAGTACAGTTGTTCCAGTGCAGTACAGAGACAGTACGGTTGTTCCAGTGCAGTACAGAGACCGTACGGCTGTTCCAGTGCAGTACAGAGGCAGTGCCGATGTTCCAGTGCAGTACAGAGGCAGTGCCGATGTTCCATTGCAGTACAGAGGCAGTGCCGATGTTCCAGTTCAGTACAGAGGCAGTGCTAATGTCCCAGTGCAGTACAGAGGGAGTGCTGATGTCCCAGTGCTGTACAGCGGGAGATTTGATATTCCAGTGCAGTACAGAGGGAGTGCTAATGTTCCAGTGGGGTACAGAGGTCGTGCAGATGTTCCAGGGCAGTACAGAGAGAGTGCCGATGTTCCAGTGCAGTATAGAGGCAGTGCCAATGTTCCATTGCAGTACAGAGGCAGTGCTGATGTTCCAGTGCAGTACGGAGGCAGTGCTGAAGTCCCAGTGCACTACAGAGGCAGTGCTGATGTTCAAGTCCAGCACAGAGGGAGTGCTGATGTCCCAGTCCAGGACAGAGGGAGTGCTAATATCCCAGTCCAGGACAGAGGGAGTGCTGATGTTCCAGTGCAGTACAGAGGCAGTGCTGTTGTTCCACTGCAGTACCGAGTCAGTGTTGATGCTCCAGTGCAGTACAGAGGCAGTTCTAATGTCCCAGTGCGGTACGGGGACGGAGTGCTGAAATTCCAGTGCAGTACAGAGGCAGCGCTGATGCTCCAGTGCAGTACAGAGGAACTGCTCATGTTCCAGTGCAATACAGAGGCACTGCTAATGTTTCAGTGATGTACAGAGGCAGTGCTCCTGTCCCTGTGCAGTACAGCGGCAGTGCTGATGTTTTAGGGCAGGACTGAGGCATTGCTGATGTTCCAGTGCAGTACAGAGGCAATGCTGATGTTCCAGTGCAGTACAGAGGGAGTGCTGAAGTTCCACTGCAGTACAGAGGCAGTGCTGATTTTTTGGGGCAGTGCAGATGCAGTGCCGATGTTCCAGTGCAGCACAGAGGTAGTATTGATATTCCAGTGCAGTACAGAGGCAGTGTTGATATTCCAGTTCCGTACAGAGGGAGTGCTGATGTTCCAGTGCCGTACAGAGGGAAATTTGATGTACCAGTGCAGTACAGAGGGAGTGCTGATGTTCCAGCGCTGTACAGCGGGAGATTTGATATTCCAGTGCAGTACAGAGGGAGTGCTGATGTTCCAGTGGGGATACAGAGGCCGTGCAGATGTTCCAGGGCAGTACAGTGAGAGTGCCGATGTTCCAGTGAAGTACAGAGGAAGTGCTGATGTTCCAGTGCAGTACAAAGGCAGTGTTGATGTTCGAGGGCAGTACAGACAGAGTGCTGATGTCCCAGTGCAGTACCGAGGCAGTGCTGATGTTCTGGGGCAGTACAGAGGCAGTGCCAATGTTTTAGGGCAGAACTGAGGCAATGCTGATGTTCCAGTGCAGTACAGAGACAGTACAGTTGTTCCAGTGCAGTACAGAGACAGTACAGTTGTTCCAGTGCAGTACAGAGACAGTACAGTTGTTCCAGTGCAGTACAGAGACAGTACGGTTGTTCCAGTGCAGTACAGAGACCGTACGGCTGTTCCAGTGCAGTACAGAGGCAGTGCCGATGTTCCATTGCAGTACAGAGGCAGTGCCGATGTTCCAGTTCAGTACAGAGGCAGTGCTAATGTCCCAGTGCAGTACAGAGGGAGTGCTGATGTCCCAGTGCTGTACAGCGGGAGATTTGATATTCCAGTGCAGTACAGAGGGAGTGCTAATGTTCCAGTGGGATACAGAGGTCGTGCAGATGTTCCAGGGCAGTACAGAGAGAGTGCCGATGTTCCAGTGCAGTATAGAGGCAGTGCCAATGTTCCATTGCAGTACAGAGGCAGTGCTGATGTTCCAGTGCAGTACGGAGGCAGTGCTGATGTCCCAGTGCACTACAGAGGCAGTGCTGATGTCCCAGTCCAGCACAGAGGGAGTGCTGATGTCCCAGTCCAGGACAGAGGGAGTGCTAATATCCCAGTCCAGGACAGAGGGAGTGCTGATGTTCCAGTGCAGTACAGAGGCAGTGCTGTTGTTCCACTGCAGTACCGAGTCAGTATTGATGCTCCAGTGCAGTACAGAGGCAGTTCTAATGTCCCAGTGCGGTACGGGGACGGAGTGCTGAAATTCCAGTGCAGTACAGAGGCAGCGCTGATGCTCCAGTGCAGTACAGAGGAACTGCTCATGTTCCAGTGCAATACAGAGGCACTGCTGATGTTTCAGTGCTGTACAGAGGCAGTGCTCCTGTCCCTGTGCAGTACAGCGGCAGTGCTGATGTTTTAGGGCAGGACTGAGGCATTGCTGATGTTCCAGTGCAGTACAGAGGCAATGCTGATGTTCCAGTGCAGTACAGAGGGAGTGCTGAAGTTCCACTGCAGTACAGAGGCAGTGCTGATTTTTTGGGGCAGTACAGATGCAGTGCCGATGTTCCAGTGCAGCACAGAGGTAGTATTGATATTCCAGTGCAGTACAGAGGCAGTGTTGATATTCCAGTTCCGTACAGAGGGAGTGCTGATGTTCCAGTGCAGTACAGAGGGAAATTTGATGTACCAGTGCAGTACAGAGGGAGTGCTGATGTTCCAGTGCTGTACAGCGGGAGATTTGATATTCCAGTGCAGTACAGAGGGAGTGCTGATGTTCCAGTGGGGGTACAGAGGCCGTGCAGATGTTCCAGGGCAGTACAGAGAGAGTGCCGATGTTCCAGTGAAGTACAGAGGAAGTGCTGATGTTCCAGTGCAGTACAAAGGCAGTGTTGATGTTCGAGGGCAGCACAGACAGAGTGCTGATGTCCCAGTGCAGTACCGAGGCAGTGCTGATGTTCTGGGGCAGTACAGAGGCAGTGCCAATGTTTTAGGGCAGAACAGAGGCAATGCTGATGTTCCAGTGCTGTACAGATGCAGTGCAGATGTTACAGTGCAGTACAGAGGCAGTTTCGATGTCCCAGAGCAGTACAGAGGCAGGGCCGATGTCCCAGTGCAGTACAGAGGCAGCGCCGATGTTCCAGTGAAATGCAGAGGCAGTGCTGATGTCCCAGTCCTGAACAGAGGCAGTGCTGATGTTCCAGTGTAGTACAGGGGCAGCGCCGATATCCCTGTCCAGTACAGAGGGAGTGATGATGTTCCAGTGCTGTACAGAGGAAGTGCTGATGTTCCAGTGCAGCACAGAGGTAGTATTGATATTCCAGTGCAGTACAGAGGCAGTGCTGATATTCCAGTGAAGTACAGAGGTAGTGTTGATATTTCAGTTTAGTAGAGACGGAGTGCTGATATTCCAGTGCAGTACAGAGGGAATGTTGAAGTTCCAGTGCAATACAGAGGGAGATTTGATTTTACAGAGCAGTACAGGGGCAGTGCTGCTGTTCCAGTGCAGACAGAGGGACATTTGATATTCCAGTGCAGTACATAGGGGGCGCCGATGTTCCAGTGGGGTACAGAGGCAGTACTGATGTTCCAGGGCAGTACAGAGAGAGTGCCGACCTTCCAGTGGAGAACAGAGGCAGTGCTGATGTTCCAGTGCTGTACAGAGACAGTATGGTTGTTCCAGTGCAGTACAGACACAGTACAATTGTTCCAGTGCAGTACAGAGACCGTACGGTTGTTCAAGTGCAGTACAGAGGCAGTGCAGATGATCCAGTGCAGTACAGAGGCAGTGCCGATGTTCCATTGCAGTACAGAGGCTGTGCTGATGTTCCAGTTCAGTACAGAGGCAGTGCTGATGTCCCAGTGCAGTACAGAGGGAGTGCTGATGTCCCAGTGCTGTACAGCGGGAGATGTGATATTCCAGTGCAGTACAGAGGGAGTGCTAATGTTCCAGTGGGGTACAGAGGCCGTGCAGATGTTCCAGGGCAGTACAGAGAGAGTGCCGATGATACAGCGCAGTACAGGGGCAGTGCCGATGTTCCAGTTCAGTATAGAGGATGTGCCGATGTTCCAGTGCAGTACAGAGGGAGTGCTGATGTTCCAGTGCAATACAGAGGCACTGCTGATGTTCCAGTGCTGTACACAGGCAGTGATCACGCCCCTGTGCAGTACAGAGGCAGTGCTGATGTTTTAGGGCGGTATTGAGGCATTGCTGATGTTCCAGTGCAGTACAGAGGCAATGCTGATGTTCCAGTGCAGTACATAGGCAGTGCTGATGTTCCAGTGCAGCACAGAGGGAGTGCTGATGTTCCACTGCAGTACAGAGGCGGTGCTGATGTTTTGGGGCAGTACAGAGGCAGTGCCGATGTCCCAGTGCAGTACAGAGGCAATACTGATGTTCCAGTGCAGTACATGGGCAGTGCTGATGTTCTAGTGCAGTACAATGGAAGTGCTGATGTTCCAGTGCTGTACAGAGGCATTGCTGATATTCCAGTGAAATACAGAGGCAGTGCCGATGTTCCAGCGTAGTACAGAGGGAGTGCTGATGTTTCAGTTCAGTATAGAGCGATTGATAATGTTCCAGTGCTGTATAGAGGGTGTGCTGATGTTCCAGTGCAGTACAGAGGCAGTGCCGATGTTCCAGTGCAGTACAGATGCAATGCTGATGTTCCAGTGCAGTACTGAGGGAGAGCTGATGCTCCAGTGCTGTTCAGACGCAGTGCTGATGTTTTAGGTCAGTACAGAGGCAATGATGATGTTCCAGTGCAGTACAGAGGCAGTGCTAATGTCCCAGTGCAGTACAGAGGGAGTGCTGATGTTCCACCGCAGTACAGAGGCAGTTCTGATGTACCAGTGCAGAACATAGGTAGTGTTGATATTCCAGTGCAATACTGAGGCAGCGCTGATGTTCAAGTGCAGTACAGAGGGAGTGCTGATGTTCCAGTGCAGTACAGACGGAGTGCTGATGTTGCAGTGCAATGCAGAGGCAGTGCTGATGTCCCAGCCAAGTACAGAGGGTGTGCCGATGCTCCAGTGCAGTACAGAGGCAGTGCTGTTGTTCCAGTGCAGTACAGAGGCAGTGCGAATGTCCCAGTCCAGTACAGAGACAGTGCTGATGTTCCAGTGTAGTACAGAGGCCGTGCCGATGTCCCAGTTCAGTACAGAGGGAATGCTGATGTTCATGTGCAGTACAGAGGCAGTGCTGATGTTCCAGTGCAGTATAGAGGGAGTCCGGATGTTCCAGTGCAGTACAGAGGCAGTGCTGATGTTCCAGTGCAGTATAGAGGGAGTCCGGATGTTCCAGTGCAGTACAGAGGCAGTGCTAATGTTCCAGTGTAATACAGAGGCCGTGCCGATGTCCCAGTTCAGTACAGAGGGAATGCTGATGTCCCAGTCCAGAACAGAGGCAGTGCTGATGTTCCAGTGTAGTACAGGTGCAGCGCCGATGTCCCAGTCCAGTACAGAGGGAGTGCTGATGTTCCAGTGCTGTACAGAGGGATTGCTGATGTTCCAGTGCAGTACAGAGGTAGTAATGATATTCCAGTGCAGTACAGAGGCAGTGCTGATATTCCAGTGAAGTACAGAGGTAGTGTTAATATTCCAGTTCAGTACAGACGGAGTGCTGATATTCCAGTGCAATACAGAGGGAGATTTGATTTTACAGTGCAGTACAGGGGCAGTGCTGCTGTTCCAGTGCAAACAGAGGGACATTTGTTATTCCACTGCAGTACATAGGGGGTGCCGATGTTCCAGTGGTGTACAAAGGCAGTGGTGATGTTCCAGGGCAGTACAGAGAGAGTGCCGACCTTCCAGTGGAGAACAGAGGCAGTGCTGATGTTCCATTGCTGTACAGAGACAGTATGGTTGTTCCAGTGCAGTACAGAGACAGTACAGTTGTTCCAGTGCAGTACAGAGACAGTACGGTTGTTCCAGTGCAGTACAGAGGCAGTTCCGATGTTCCAGTGCAGTACAGAGGCAGTGCCGATGTTCCATTGCAGTACAGAGGCAGTGCTAATGTCCCAGTGCAGTACAGAGGGAGTGCTGATGTCCCAGTGCTGTACAGCGGGAGATTTGATATTCCAGTGCAGTACAGAGGGAGTGCTAATGTTCCAGTGGGGTACAGAGGTCGTGCAGATGTTCCAGGGCAGTACAGAGAGAGTGCCGATGTTCCAGTGCAGTATAGAGGCAGTGCCAATGTTCCATTGCAGTACAGAGGCAGTGCTGATGTTCCAGTGCAGTACGGAGGCAGTGCTGATGTCCCAGTGCACTACAGAGGGAGTGCTGATGTCCCAGTCCAGGACAGAGGGAGTGCTAATATCCCAGTCCAGGACAGAGGGAGTGCTGATGTTCCAGTGCAGTACAGAGGCAGTGCTGTTGTTCCACTGCAGTACCGAGTCAGTGTTGATGCTCCAGTGCAGTACAGAGGCAGTTCTAATGTCCCAGTGCGGTACGGGGACGGAGTGCTGAAATTCCAGTGCAGTACAGAGGCAGCGCTGATGCTCCAGTGCAGTACAGAGGAACTGCTCATGTTCCAGTGCAATACAGAGGCACTGCTGATGTTTCAGTGCTGTACAGAGGCAGTGCTCCTGTCCCTGTGCAGTACAGCGGCAGTGCTGATGTTTAAGGGCAGGACTGAGGCATTGCTGAAGTTCCAGTGCAGTACAGAGGCAATGCTGATGTTCCAGTGCAGTACAAAGGGAGTGCTGAAGTTCCACTGCAGTACAGAGGCAGTGCTGATGTTTTGGGGCAGTACAGAGGCAGTGCCGATGTTCCAGTGCAGCACAGAGGTAGTATTGATATTCCAGTGCAGTACAGAGGCAGTGTTGATATTCCAGTTCCGTACAGAGGGAGTGCTGATGTTCCAGTGCAGTACAGAGGGAAATTTGATGTACCAGTGCAGTACAGAGGGAGTGCTGATGTTCCAGTGCTGTACAGCGGGAGATTTGATATTCCAGTGCAGTACAGAGGGAGTGCTGATGTTCCAGTGGGGGTACAGAGGCCGTGCAGATGTTCCAGGGCAGTACAGAGAGAGTGCCGATGTTCCAGTGAAGTACAGAGGAAGTGCTGATGTTCCAGTGCAGTACAAAGGCAGTGTTGATGTTCGAGGGCAGTACAGACAGAGTGCTGATGTCCCAGTGCAGTACCGAGGCAGTGCTGATGTTCTGGGGCAGTACAGAGGCAGTGCCAATGTTTTAGGGCAGAACAGAGGCAATGCTGATGTTCCAGTGCTGTACAGATGCAGTGCAGATGTTACAGTGCAGTACAGAGGCAGTTTCGATGTCCCAGACCAGTACAGAGGCAGGGCCGATGTCCCAGTGCAGTACAGAGGCAGCGCCGATGTTCCAGTGAAATGCAGAGGCAGTGCTGATGTCCCAGTCCTGAACAGAGGCAGTGCTGATGTTCCAGTGTAGTACAGGGGCAGCGCCGATGTCCCTGTCCAGTACAGAGGGAGTGCTGATGTTCCAGTGCTGTACAGAGGAAGTGCTGATGTTCCAGTGCAGCACAGAGGTAGTATTGATATTCCAGTGCAGTACAGAGGCAGTGCTGATATTCCAGTGAAGTACAGAGGTAGTGTTGATATTTCAGTTTAGTAGAGACGGAGTGCTGATATTCCAGTGCAGTACAGAGGGAATGTTGAAGTTCCAGTGCAATACAGAGGGAGGTTTGATGTTACAGAGCAGTACAGGGGCAGTGCTGCTGTTCCAGTGCAGACAGAGGGACATTTGATATTCCAGTGCAGTACATAGGGGGCGCCGATGTTCCAGTGGGGTACAGAGGCAGTGCTGATGTTCCAGGGCAGTACAGAGAGAGTGCCGACCTTCCAGTGGAGAACAGAGGCAGTGCTGATGATCCAGTGCTGTACAGAGACAGTATGGTTGTTCCAGTGCAGTACAGACACAGTACAATTGTTCCAGTGCAGTACAGAGACCGTACGGTTGTTCAAGTGCAGTACAGAGGCAGTGCAGATGATCCAGTGCAGTACAGAGGCAGTGCCGATGTTCCATTGCAGTACAGAGGCTGTGCTGATGTTCCAGTTCAGTACAGAGGCAGTGCTGATGTCCCAGTGCAGTACAGAGGGAGTGCTGATGTCCCAGTGCTGTACAGCGGGAGATGTGATATTCCAGTGCAGTACAGAGGGAGTGCTACTGTTCCAGTGGGGTACAGAGGCAGTGCTGATGTTCCAGTGCAGTATAGAGGGAGTCCGGATGTTCCAGTGCAGTACAGAGGCAGTGCTGATGTTTCAGTGCAGTACCGAGTCAGTGCTGATGTTCCAGTGCAGTACAGAGGCACTACGGTTGTTCCAGGACAGTACTAAGGCAGTGCCGATGTTCTAGTGCAACACAGAGGCATTGCCGATGTTACAGCGCAGTACAGAGGCAGTGCCGATGTTCCAGTTCAGTATAGAGGGTGTGCCGATGTTCCAGTGCAGTACAGAGGTAGTGCTGATGTTGCAATGCAATACGGAAGCACTGCTGATGTTCCAGTGCGGTACAGAGGCAGTGCTCATGTCCCTGTGCAGGACAAAGGCAGTGCTGATGTTTTAGGGCAGTGCTGAGGCATAGCAGATGTTCCAGTGCAGTACAGAGGCAATGCTGATGTCCCAGTGCACTACAGAGGGAGTGCTGATGTCCCAGTCCAGGACAGAGGGAGTGCTAATATCCCAGTCCAGGACAGAGGGAGTGCTGATGTTCCAGTGCAGTACAGAGGCAGTGCTGTTGTTCCACTGCAGTACCGAGTCAGTGTTGATGCTCCAGTGCAGTACAGAGGCAGTTCTAATGTCCCAGTGCGGTACGGGGACGGAGTGCTGAAATTCCAGTGCAGTACAGAGGCAGCGCTGATGCTCCAGTGCAGTACAGAGGAACTGCTCATGTTCCAGTGCAATACAGAGGCACTGCTGATGTTTCAGTGCTGTACAGAGGCAGTGCTCCTGTCCCTGTGCAGTACAGCGGCAGTGCTGATGTTTAAGGGCAGGACTGAGGCATTGCTGAAGTTCCAGTGCAGTACAGAGGCAATGCTGAAGTTCCACTGCAGTACAGAGGCAGTGCTGATTTTTTGGAGCAGTACAGATGCAGTGCCGATGTTCCAGTGCAGCACAGAGGTAGTATTGATATTCCAGTGCAGTACAGAGGCAGTGTTGATATTCCAGTTCCGTACAGAGGGAGTGCTGATGTTCCAGTGCAGTACAGAGGGAAATTTGATGTACCAGTGCAGTACAGAGGGAGTGCTGATGTTCCAGTGCTGTACAGCGGGAGATTTGATATTCCAGTGCAGTACAGAGGGAGTGCTGATGTTCCAGTGGGGGTACAGAGGCCGTGCAGATGTTCCAGGGCAGTACAGAGAGAGTGCCGATGTTCCAGTGAAGTACAGAGGAAGTGCTGATGTTCCAGTGCAGTACAAAGGCAGTGTTGATGTTCGAGGGCAGTACAGACAGAGTGCTGATGTCCCAGTGCAGTACCGAGGCAGTGCTGATGTTCTGGGGCAGTACAGAGGCAGTGCCAATGTTTTAGGGCAGAACAGAGGCAATGCTGATGTTCCAGTGCTGTACAGATGCAGTGCAGATGTTACAGTGCAGTACAGAGGCAGTTTCGATGTCCCAGACCAGTACAGAGGCAGGGCCGATGTCCCAGTGCAGTACAGAGGCAGCGCCGATGTTCCAGTGAAATGCAGAGGCAGTGCTGATGTCCCAGTCCTGAACAGAGGCAGTGCTGATGTTCCAGTGTAGTACAGGGGCAGCGCCGATGTCCCTGTCCAGTACAGAGGGAGTGCTGATGTTCCAGTGCTGTACAGAGGAAGTGCTGATGTTCCAGTGCAGCACAGAGGTAGTATTGATATTCCAGTGCAGTACAGAGGCAGTGCTGATATTCCAGTGAAGTACAGAGGTAGTGTTGATATTTCAGTTTAGTAGAGACGGAGTGCTGATATTCCAGTGCAGTACAGAGGGAATGTTGAAGTTCCAGTGCAATACAGAGGGAGATTTGATGTTACAGAGCAGTACAGGGGCAGTGCTGCTGTTCCAGTGCAGACAGAGGGACATTTGATATTCCAGTGCAGTACATAGGGGGCGCCGATGTTCCAGTGGGGTACAGAGGCAGTGCTGATGTTCCAGGGCAGTACAGAGAGAGTGCCGACCTTCCAGTGGAGAACAGAGGCAGTGCTGATGATCCAGTGCTGTACAGAGACAGTATGGTTGTTCCAGTGCAGTACAGACACAGTACAATTGTTCCAGTGCAGTACAGAGACCGTACGGTTGTTCAAGTGCAGTACAGAGGCAGTGCAGATGATCCAGTGCAGTACAGAGGCAGTGCCGATGTTCCATTGCAGTACAGAGGCTGTGCTGATGTTCCAGTTCAGTACAGAGGCAGTGCTGATGTCCCAGTGCAGTACAGAGGGAGTGCTGATGTCCCAGTGCTGTACAGCGGGAGATGTGATATTCCAGTGCAGTACAGAGGGAGTGCTACTGTTCCAGTGGGGTACAGAGGCAGTGCTGATGTTCCAGTGCAGTATAGAGGGAGTCCGGATGTTCCAGTGCAGTACAGAGGCAGTGCTGATGTTTCAGTGCAGTACCGAGTCAGTGCTGATGTTCCAGTGCAGTACAGAGGCACTACGGTTGTTCCAGGACAGTACTAAGGCAGTGCCGATGTTCTAGTGCAACACAGAGGCATTGCCGATGTTACAGCGCAGTACAGAGGCAGTGCCGATGTTCCAGTTCAGTATAGAGGGTGTGCCGATGTTCCAGTGCAGTACAGAGGTAGTGCTGATGTTGCAATGCAATACGGAAGCACTGCTGATGTTCCAGTGCGGTACAGAGGCAGTGCTCATGTCCCTGTGCAGGACAAAGGCAGTGCTGATGTTTTAGGGCAGTGCTGAGGCATAGCAGATGTTCCAGTGCAGTACAGAGGCAATGCTGATGTTCCAGTGCAGAACAGAGGGAGTGCTGATGTTCCACTGCAATACAGAGGCAGTGCTGATGTTTTGGGGCAGTACAGAGGCAGTGCCGATGTCCCAGTGCAGTACTGAGGCATAACAGATGTTCCAGTGCAGTACAGAGGTAATGCTGATGTTCCAGTGCAGTACAATGGAAGTGCTGATGTTCCAGTGCAGTACAGAGGCATTGCTGATGTTCCAGTGAAGTACAGAGGCAGTGCTGGTGTTCCAGTGCAGTACAGAGGCAGAACGGTTGTTCCAGTGCAGTACAGAGGCAGTGCCGATGTTCTAGTGCAATACAGAGGCAGGGCCGATGTTCCAGTGCAGTACAGAGGCAGTGCCGATTTTCCAGTTCAGTTTAGAGGGAGTGCCGATGTTCCAGAGGAGTACAGAAGCAGTGCTGATGTTCCAGTTCAGTATAGAGGGAGTGCTGATGTTCCAGTGAAGTATAGCGGGAGTGCTGATGTTCCAATGCAGTACAGAGGCAGTGCCGATGTTCTTGTGAAATACAGATGCAATGCAGATGTTCCAGTGCAGTACAGGGGCAGTGCTGATGTTTTAGGGCAGTACAGAGGCAATGGTGATGTTCCAGTGCAGTACAGAGGCAGTTCTGATGTCCCAGTGCAGAACAGAGGTTGTGTTGATATTCCAGTGCAATACTGAGGCAGTGCTGATGTTCCAGTGCTGTACAGAGGCAGTGCTCATATCCCTGTGCAGTACAAAGGCAGTGCTGATGTTTTAGGGCAGTACTGAGGCATAGCAGATGTTCCAGTGCAGTACAGAGGCAATGCTGATGTTCCAGTGCAGTACAGAGGGAGTGCTGATGTTCCACTGCAGTACAGAGGCAGTGCTGATGTTTTGGGGCAGTACAGTGGCAGTGCCGATGTCCCAGTGCAGTACAGAGGCAATGCTGATGTTCCAGTGCAGTACAATGGAAGTGCTGATGTTCCAGTGCAGTACAGGGTCATTGCTGATGTTCCAGTGAAGTACAGAGGCGGTGCTGATGTTCCAGTGCAGTACATAGGGAATGCTGATGTTCCAGTGCAGTACAGAGGCAGAACGGTTGTTCCAGTGCAGTACAGAGGCAGTGCCGATGTTCTAGTGCAATACAGAGGCAGTGCTGATGTTCCAATTCAGTATTAAGGGAGTGCTGATGTTCCAGTGCAGTATAGCGGGAGTGCTGATGTTCCAGTGCAGTACAGAGGCAGTGCCGAAGTTCTAGTGCAATACAGAGGCAGTGCTGATGTTCCATTGCAGTACAGAGGCAGTGCTGATGTTCCAGTGCAGTACAGAGGGAGTGCTGATGTTCCAGTGCAGTAGAGAGGCAGTACTGATACTCCAGTGCAGTACAGAGGCAGTGTTGATATTCCAGTTCCGTACAGAGGGAGTGCTGATGTTCCAGTTCAGTACAGAGGGAGATTTGATGTACCAGTGCAGTACAGAGGGAGTGCTGATGTTCCAGTGCAGTACAAAGGCAGTGTTGATATTCCAGTGCAGTACAGAGGGAGTGCTGATGTTCCAGTGGGGGTACAGAGGCCGTGCAGATGTTCCAGGGCATTACCGAGAGAGTGCCGATGTTCCAGGGATGTACAGAGGAAGTGCTGATGTTCCAGCGCAGTACAAAGGCAGTGTTGATGTTCCAGGGCAGTACAGACAGAGTGCTGCTGTCCCAGTGCAGTACCGAGGCAGTGCCGATGTTCTGGGGCAGTACAGAGGCAGTGCCATTGTTTTAGGGCAGAACAGAGGCAATGCTGATGTTCCAGTGCTGTACAGGTGCAGTGCAGATGTTCCAGTGCAGTACAGAGGCAGTTGCGATGTCCAAGTGCAGTACAGAGGCAGGGCCGATGTCCCAGTGCAGTACAGACGCAGTGCCGATGTTCCAGTGCAATGCAGAGGCAGTGCTGATGTCCCAGTCCAGAACAGAGGCAGTGCTGATGTTCCAGTGTAGTACAGAGGGATTGCTGATGTTCCACTGCAGTACAGAGGTAGTATTGATATTCCAGTGCAGTACAGAGGCAGTGCTGATATTCCAGTGAAGTACAGAGGTAGTGTTAATATTCCAGTTCAGTACAGATTGTAGAGGGTGCCATCTCTGCTACTCCACTACTGGGCCGATATCTGGGGTTTGAGTATCTGTGTGTGTCTCTCTCCAGCTGGCACTGAAACTTCAGAGGCCAGGGGATGCCGCACTGGGACACTTCCACTGAAGAGAGCACTGAATCAAGCCTGCCGTTTATCCCTAACCGGCAGCCTGAGGCTTATATCACACAGATCTCCAGACCCCTACCAATACCCAGGTGATTCTCTCTCTTGCCGGTGGTGCAACACCCACCCGGTTCCTACTTCGCTGGAGTAGCTTTCCCAAGAGAGAGAATAGGACACTGCTGTTTATTTCCTAACCAGCAGTCTGTCCTGAGTGAATCGCTCAAGATGACCCTTGATTCTTGAACCCGGAATTAAGGTGAGGAATATTTTAACAATGACTTGGTCAGAGATCGCTGGTGAAAGATTGAAGAATTTAAACGACTCCAATTATCAGCAAATCAAGGTTTATTGCAAAACCCAGGTCAAAATCATCAACAGAAGAAAATATAATAAAATCTTAAACTCTAACACAAACTAAGTCTATTCAGAAAGTACTATAACGGACACAACGAAAAATCTTATGATTACACAGTTTTAGCAATAGCACAAAACACACATCAAGTTCCCTTCCCCAAAGCCTCAACCACTATTAAAGTCAAGGGAGTTTCGCAAGCTGCTGCAGGGTACTTACGGTCACAGGCTGCAGAGGTCAAGTCAAAGGTGGAGAGGTCGAGCCAAGAGACCCTCAATCGAAACACAGCCCCTTTTATATCCGTTTTACCTGGCTTTTTCCTGTGTTCGGCCAGCCCCTTTTGCATTGAATCCATAAGGTTTAAAGTTCCCGCTGGTCCTGCCCCCGTTGAGCCTGTCAGACCTGTCAAGATAGGAGTACCTCCCCTAGGTCCGCCTCCAGTCTGCTTTTCGAGATAACGAGGTTGAGCTCCCTTGTGAAGAAGTTCAAAGTCTTCCATCTGCTCTGGAGATCGCTGCTATGTTGATGGGGTGTTGATTGGATACTGCTCTGGTGGAGGCAAAGTCATTTACATCTGCATGGGGCTATGTCCATCCCATTGTCCTGCTTGCAGGCAGGCCCCCTGTGTATTCCCGTGCCCCTTTGTCTGTGTTTTGATCTTATCTCGTTGTCTGGCTCCTTCTTCCTTGTAGCTCCTAGGGGGGGGTTTGTAAATACTTATGTCCCTACTCAGCTCAGCGGACCAGGCCTGCTGGGAAAACTGGTTACGTTCTCTTGGCTGAAAAGTCAGTTTACAGTCTCTGAGTTTTATTCTTGGGCAGTCCAAAAAGGGCCGAATTGCCCGAAAACCTTACAAGATGGAGTGCTGATATTCCAGTGCAATACAGAGGGAGGGTTGATTTTACAGTGCAGTACAGGGGCAGTGCTGCTGTTCCAGTGCAGACAGAGGGACATTTGTTATTCCAGTGCAGTACATAGGGGGTGCCGATGTTCCAGTGGGGTACAGAGGCAGTGCTGATGTTCCAGGGCAATACAGAGAGAGTGACGACCTTCCAGTGGTGAACAGAGGCAGTGCTGATGTTCCATTGCTGTACAGAGACAGTATGGTTGTTCCAGTGCAGTACAGAGACAGTACAATTGTTCCAGTGCAGTACAGAGACCGTACGGCTGTTCCATTGCAGTACAGAGGCAGTGCCGATGTTCCAGTTCAGTACAGAGGCAGTGCTAATGTTCCAGTGCAGTACAGAGGGAGTGCTGATGTCCCAGTGCTGTACAGCGGGAGATTTGATATTCCAGTGCAGTACAGAGGGAGTGCTAATGTTCCAGTGGGGTACAGAGGCCGTGCCGATGTCCCAGTGCAGTACAGAGGCAGTGTTGATGTTCCTGTGCAGTACAGAGTTAGTGCTGATGTTCCAGTGCAGTACAGAGGCAGTGCCTATGACGCAGTGCATTACAGAGGCAGTGCTTTTGTTCCAGTGTAGTACAGAGGCAGTACGGTAGTTCTAGTACAGTTCAGGGGCAGTGCCGATGTTCTAGTGCAATACAGAGGCAGTGCCGATGTTACAGCGCAGTACAGAGGCAGTGCCGATGTTCCAGTGCAGTACAGAGGCAATGCTGATGTCCCAGTGCAGAACAGAGGTAGTGCTGATATACCAGTGCCATACAGAGGCAGTGCTGATGTTCCGGTGCAGTACAGAGGCAGTGCTGATGTTCCAGTGCATTACAGAGGCAGTGCCTATGACCCAGTGCAGAACAGAGGCAGTGCTGTTGATCCAGTGCAGTACAGAGGCAGTACGGTTGTTCCAGTACAGTACAGAGGCAGTGCCGATGTTCTAGTGGAATACAGAGGGAGTGCTGATGTTCCAGTGCAGTACAGAGGCAGTGCCGATGTTCCAGTTCAGTATAGAGGGTGTGCCGATGTTCCAGTGCAGTACAGAGGGAGTGCTGATGTTCCAGTGCAATACAGAGGTCGTGCTCATGTCCCTGTGCAGTACAGAGGCAGTGCAGATCTTTTAGTGCAGTACTGAGGCATTGCTGATGTTCCAGCGCAGTACAGAGGCGTTGCTGATGTTCCAATGTAGTACAGAGGCAGTGCCGATGGTCTAGTGCAATACAGAGGCAGGGCCGATGTTCCAGTGCTGTACAGAGGCAGTGCCGATGTTCCAGTTCAGTTTAGAGGGAGTGCTGATGTTCCAGTGCAGTATAGCGGGAGTGCTGATGTTCCAGTGCAGTACAGAGGCAGTGCCGATGTTCAAGTGCAATACAGAGGCACTCCCGATTTTCCAGTGCAGTACAGAGGCAGTGCTCATGTCCCTGTGCAGTACAGAGGCAGTGCTAATGTTCCAGTGCAGTACAGAGGGAGAGCTGATGTTCCAGTGATGTACAGAGGCAGTGCTAATGTTTAAGGGAAGTACAGAGGCAATGATGATGTTCCAGTGCAGTACAGAGGCAGTGCTGATGTCCCAGTGCATTACAGAGGGAGTGCTGATGTTCCACCGCAGTACAGAGGCAGTTCTGATGTCCCAGTGCAGAACAGAGGTAGTGTTGATATTCCAGTGCAATACTGAGGCAGTGCTGATGTTCCGACGCAGTACAGAGCGAATTCTAATGTTCCAGTGTAGTACAGAAGCAGTTCTGATGTCCCAATGCAGAACAGAGGATTGTTGATATTCCATTGCAATACAGAGGCAGTGCTGATGTTCCAGTGCAGTACAGAGGCAGTGCTGATGTCCCAGTCCAGTACAGAGGCTGTGCTGATGCTCCAGTGCAGTACAGAGGCAGTGCTGATGTTCCAGTGCAGTACAGGCGGAGTGCTGCTGTTCCAGTGCAATACAGAGGCATTGCTGATGTTCCAGTGCTGTACAGAGGCAGTGCTCATGTCCCTGTGAAGTACAGAGGCAGTGCTGATGATTTAGGGCAGTACTGAGGCATTGATGATGTTCCAGTGCAGTACAGAGGCAATGCTGATGTTCCAGTGCAGTACATAGGCAATGCGAATGTTCCAGTGCCGTACAATGGAAGTGCTGATATTCCAGTGCAGTACAGAGGCGTTGCTGATGTTCCAGTGAAGTACAGAGGCAGTGCTGATGTTCCAATGTAGTACAGAGGCAGTGCCGATGGTCTAGTGCAATACAGAGGCAGGGCCGATGTTCCAGTGCCGTACATAGGGAGAGCTAATGTCCCAGTGCAGTTCAGAGGCCGTGCTGATGTCCCAGTGCAGTACAGAGGCAGTGGTGATGTCCCAGTGCAGTACAGAGGGAGTGCTGATGTCCCAGTGCAGATGAAATGTAGTGCTGATATACCAGTGCGATACAGAGGCAGTGCTGATGTTCCGGTGCAGTACAGAGGCAGTGCTGATGTTCCAGAGCAGTACAGAGGCAGTGCCGATGTTCTAGTGCAATACAGAGGCAGTGCCGATGTTACAGCGCAGTACAGAGGTAGTGCCGATGTTCCAGTTCAGTATAGATGGTGTGTCGATGTTCCACTGCAGTACAGAGGCAGTGCTGATGTTCCAGTGCAATACAGAGGCACTGCTGATGTTCCAGTGCTGTACAGCGGCAGTGCTCATGTCCCTGTGCAGTACAGAGGCAGTGCTGATGTTTTTGGGCAGTACTGAGGTATAGCTGATGCTCCAGTGCAGTGCAGAGGCAATGCTGATGTTCCAGTGCAGTACAGAGGGAGTGCTGATGTTCCACTGCAGTACAGAGGCAGTGCTGATGTTTTGGGGCAGTACAGAGGCAGTGCCGATGTCTCAGTGCAGTACAGAGGCAATGCTGATGTTCCAGTGCAGTACAATGGAAGTGCTAATGTTCCAGTGCAGTACAGAGGCATTGCTGATATTCCAGTGAAGTACAGGGGCAGTGCTGATGTTCCAGTGCAGTACATAGGGAATGCTGATGTTCCAGTGCAGTACAGAGGCAGCACGGTTGTTCCAGTGCAGTACACAGGCAGTGCCGATGTTCTAGTGCAGTACAGGGGCATTGCCGATGTTCCAGTGCATTAAAGAGGGAGTGCTGAAGTTCCAGCGCAGTACAGAGGCAGTTCTGATGTCCCAGTGCAGAACAGAGGTAGTGCTGATATACCAGTGCAATACAGAGGCAGTGCTGACGTTCCGGTGCAGTACAGAGCGAATGTTGATGTTCCAGTGCAGTACAGAGGCAGTTCTGATGTCCCAGTGCAGAAGAGAGGTAGTGTTGATATTAAATTGCAATACCTTGGCAGTGCTGATATTTCAGTGCAGTACAGAGGCAGTGCTGATGTCCTAGTGCAGTACAGAGGGAGTGCAGATGTTCCAGTGCGGGACAGAGAGAGTGCTGATGTTCCAGTGCAGTACAGAGGGAGTGCTGATGCTCCAGTGCAGTACAGAAGCAGTGCTGATGTTCCAGTGCAGTACAGAGGCAGTGCTGATGTTACAGTGAAGTACAGTGGCAGTGCTGATGTTCCAGTGAAGTACAGAGGCAGTGCTGATGTTCCACTGAAGTACAGTGGCAGTGCTGATGTTCCAGTGAAGTACAGAGACTGTGCTGATTTTCCAGTACAGTTCAGTGGCAATGCTGATGTTCCACTGAAGTACAGAGACTGTGCTGATTTTCCAGTGCAGTACAGAGGCTGTGCTGATGTTCCAGTTCAGTACAGAGGGAATGCGGATGCTCATGAGCAGTACAGAGGCAGTGTTGGTGGTCCAGTGCAGCACAGAGGCAGCACGGTTGTTCCAGTGCAGAACAGAGGCAGTGTCGATGTTCTAGTGCAGTACAGAGGCAATGCTGATGTTCCAGTGAAGTACAGAGGCAGTGCTGATATCTCAGTACAGTACAGAGGCAATGCTGATGTTCCAGTGCAGTACAGAGAGAGTGCAGATGTTCCAGTGCAGTACAGAGGCAGCACGGTTGTTCCAGTGCAGTACAGAGGCAGTGCCGATGTTGTAGTGCACTACAGAGGCAGTGCCGATGTTCCAGTGCAGTACAGAGGCATTGCCGATGTTCCAGTTCAGGATAGAGGGAGTGCAGTGCAGTACAGAGGCAATGCTGATGTTCCAGTGAAGTACAGAGGCAGTGCTGCTGTCCCAGAGCAATACAGAGGCAATGCTCATGTTCCAGTGAAGTACAGAGGCAGTGCTGATGTTGCAGCGCAGCACTGAGGCAGTGCTGATGTTCCGGTGTAGTACATAGCGAATGCTGATGTTCGAGTGCAGTACAGAGGCAGTTCTGATGTCCCAGTGCAGAACTGAGGTAGTGTTGATATTCCATTGCAATACAGAGGCAGTGCTGATGTTCCAGTGCAGTACAGAGGCAGTGTTGATGTCCCAGTGCAGTACAGAGGCAGTGCTGATGTCCCAGTGCAGCACCGAGGGAGTGCTGATGTTCCAGTGCGGTACAGAGGGAGTGCTGATGTTCCAGTGCGGTACAGAGGGAGTGCTGATGTCCCAGTGAAGTACAGTGGCAGTGGTGATGTCCCAGTGCAGTACAGAGGGAGTGCTGATGTTCCAGCGCAGTACAGAGGCAGTTCTGATGTCCCAGTGCAGAACATAGGTAGTGCTGATATACCAGTGCAATACAGAGGCAGTGCTGATGTTCCGGTGCAGTACAGAGCGAATGCTGATGTTCCAGTGCAGTACAGAGGCAGTTCTGATGTCCAAGTGTAGAAGAGAGGTAGTGTTGATATTCCATTGCAATACAGAGGCAGTGCTGATGTTTCAGTGCAGTACAGAGGCAGTGCTGATGTTCCAGTGGGGTACAGAGGGAGTGCTGATGTCCCAGTGAAATGCAGAGGAAGTGCTGATGTCCCAGTCCAGTACAGAGGGAGTGCTGATGCTCCAGTGCAGTACAGAGGCAGTGCTGATGTTCCAGTGCAGTACAGAGGCAGTGCTGATGTTTCAGTGCAGTACAGAGGCAATGCTGATGTTCCAGTGAAGTACAGTGGCAGTGCTGATGTTCCAGTGAAGTAAAGAGGCAGTGCTGATGTTCCAGTGCAGTACATAGGGAATGCTGATGTTCCAGTGCAGTACAGAGGCAGAACGGTTGTTCCAGTGAAGTACAGAGGCAGTACTGACGTTCCAGTGCAGTACAGTGGCAATGCTGATGTTCCAGTGCTGTACGGATGGAATGCTGATGTTCTTGCGCAGTACAGAGGCAGTGTAGGTGTTTCAGTGCAGTACAGAGGCAGTGCTGATGTTCCAGTGCAGTACAGAGCGAATGCTGATGTTCCATTGCAGTACTTGTGACATTCGTTCATTTTCATACAGAGGCAGTGCCGAAGTTCTAGTGCAGTACAGAGGCAGTGCCGATGTTCCAGTGCAGTACAGAGGCAGTGCCGATGTTCCAGTGCAGTACAGAGGCAATGCTGATGTTCCAGTGAAGTACAGAGGCAGTGCTGATGTTCCAGTGCAGTACATAGGGAGAGCTAATGTCCGAGTGCAGTACAGAGGCAGTGCTGATGTTCCAGTGCAGTACAGAGGCAGTGCTGATGTTCCAGTGAAGTACAGTGGCAGTGCTGATGTTCCAGTGAAGTACAGAGACTGTGCTGATTTTCCAGTACAGTTCAGTGGCAATGCTGATGTTCCAGTTCAGTACAGAGGGAATGCGGATGCTCATGAGCAGTACAGAGGCAGTGTTGGTGGTCCAGTGCAGCACAGAGGCAGCACGGTTGTTCCAGTGCAGAACAGAGGCAGTGTCGATGTTCTAGTGCAGTACAGAGGCAATGCTGATGTTCCAGTGAAGTACAGAGGCAGTACTGATATCTCAGTACAGTACAGAGGCAATGCTGATGTTCCCGTGCAGTACAGAGAGAGTGCAGATGTTCCAGTGCAGTACAGAGGCAGCACGGTTGTTCCAGCGCAGTACAGAGGCAGTGCCGATGTTGTAGTGCACTACAGAGGCAGTGCCGATGTTCCAGTGCAGTACAGAGGCATTGCCGATGTTCCAGTTCAGGATAGAGGGAGTGCAGTGCAGTACAGAGGCAATGCTGATGTTCCAGTGAATTACAGAGGCAGTGCTGCTGTCCCAGAGCAATACAGAGGCAATGCTCATGTTCCAGTGAAGTACAGAGGCAGTGCTGATGTTGCAGCGCAGCACTGAGGCAGTGCTGATGTTCCGGTGTAGTACAGAGCGAATGCTGATGTTCGAGTGCAGTACAGAGGCAGTTCTGATGTCCCAGTGCAGAACTGAGGTAGTGCTGATATACCAGTGCAATACAGAGGCAGTGCTGACGTTCCGGTGCAGTACAGAGCGAATGTTGATGTTCCAGTGCAGTACAGAGGCAGTTCTGATGTCCCAGTGCAGAAGAGAGGTAGTGTTGATATTAAATTGCAATACCTTGGCAGTGCTGATATTTCAGTGCAGTACAGAGGCAGTGCTGATGTCCTAGTGCAGTACAGAGGGAGTGCAGATGTTCCAGTGCGGGACAGAGAGAGTGCTGATGTTCCAGTGCAGTACAGAGGGAGTGCTGATGCTCCAGTGCAGTACAGAAGCAGTGCTGATGTTCCAGTGCAGTACAGAGGCAGTGCTGATGTTACAGTGAAGTACAGTGGCAGTGCTGATGTTCCAGTGAAGTACAGAGGCAGTGCTGATGTTCCACTGAAGTACAGTGGCAGTGCTGATGTTCCAGTGAAGTACAGAGACTGTGCTGATTTTCCAGTACAGTTCAGTGGCAATGCTGATGTTCCACTGAAGTACAGAGACTGTGCTGATTTTCCAGTGCAGTACAGAGGCTGTGCTGATGTTCCAGTTCAGTACAGAGGGAATGCGGATGCTCATGAGCAGTACAGAGGCAGTGTTGGTGGTCCAGTGCAGCACAGAGGCAGCACGGTTGTTCCAGTGCAGAACAGAGGCAGTGTCGATGTTCTAGTGCAGTACAGAGGCAATGCTGATGTTCCAGTGAAGTACAGAGGCAGTGCTGATATCTCAGTACAGTACAGAGGCAATGCTGATGTTCCAGTGCAGTACAGAGAGAGTGCAGATGTTCCAGTGCAGTACAGAGGCAGCACGGTTGTTCCAGTGCAGTACAGAGGCAGTGCCGATGTTGTAGTGCACTACAGAGGCAGTGCCGATGTTCCAGTGCAGTACAGAGGCATTGCCGATGTTCCAGTTCAGGATAGAGGGAGTGCAGTGCAGTACAGAGGCAATGCTGATGTTCCAGTGAAGTACAGAGGCAGTGCTGCTGTCCCAGAGCAATACAGAGGCAATGCTCATGTTCCAGTGAAGTACAGAGGCAGTGCTGATGTTGCAGCGCAGCACTGAGGCAGTGCTGATGTTCCGGTGTAGTACATAGCGAATGCTGATGTTCGAGTGCAGTACAGAGGCAGTTCTGATGTCCCAGTGCAGAACTGAGGTAGTGTTGATATTCCATTGCAATACAGAGGCAGTGCTGATGTTCCAGTGCAGTACAGAGGCAGTGTTGATGTCCCAGTGCAGTACAGAGGCAGTGCTGATGTCCCAGTGCAGCACCGAGGGAGTGCTGATGTTCCAGTGCGGTACAGAGGGAGTGCTGATGTTCCAGTGCGGTACAGAGGGAGTGCTGATGTCCCAGTGAAGTACAGTGGCAGTGGTGATGTCCCAGTGCAGTACAGAGGGAGTGCTGATGTTCCAGCGCAGTACAGAGGCAGTTCTGATGTCCCAGTGCAGAACATAGGTAGTGCTGATATACCAGTGCAATACAGAGGCAGTGCTGATGTTCCGGTGCAGTACAGAGCGAATGCTGATGTTCCAGTGCAGTACAGAGGCAGTTCTGATGTCCAAGTGTAGAAGAGAGGTAGTGTTGATATTCCATTGCAATACAGAGGCAGTGCTGATGTTTCAGTGCAGTACAGAGGCAGTGCTGATGTTCCAGTGGGGTACAGAGGGAGTGCTGATGTCCCAGTGAAATGCAGAGGAAGTGCTGATGTCCCAGTCCAGTACAGAGGGAGTGCTGATGCTCCAGTGCAGTACAGAGGCAGTGCTGATGTTCCAGTGCAGTACAGAGGCAGTGCTGATGTTTCAGTGCAGTACAGAGGCAATGCTGATGTTCCAGTGAAGTACAGTGGCAGTGCTGATGTTCCAGTGAAGTAAAGAGGCAGTGCTGATGTTCCAGTGCAGTACATAGGGAATGCTGATGTTCCAGTGCAGTACAGAGGCAGAACGGTTGTTCCAGTGAAGTACAGAGGCAGTACTGACGTTCCAGTGCAGTACAGTGGCAATGCTGATGTTCCAGTGCTGTACGGATGGAATGCTGATGTTCTTGCGCAGTACAGAGGCAGTGTAGGTGTTTCAGTGCAGTACAGAGGCAGTGCTGATGTTCCAGTGCAGTACAGAGCGAATGCTGATGTTCCATTGCAGTACTTGTGACATTCGTTCATTTTCATACAGAGGCAGTGCCGAAGTTCTAGTGCAGTACAGAGGCAGTGCCGATGTTCCAGTGCAGTACAGAGGCAGTGCCGATGTTCCAGTGCAGTACAGAGGCAATGCTGATGTTCCAGTGAAGTACAGAGGCAGTGCTGATGTTCCAGTGCAGTACATAGGGAGAGCTAATGTCCGAGTGCAGTACAGAGGCAGTGCTGATGTTCCAGTGCAGTACAGAGGCAGTGCTGATGTTCCAGTGAAGTACAGTGGCAGTGCTGATGTTCCAGTGAAGTACAGAGACTGTGCTGATTTTCCAGTACAGTTCAGTGGCAATGCTGATGTTCCAGTTCAGTACAGAGGGAATGCGGATGCTCATGAGCAGTACAGAGGCAGTGTTGGTGGTCCAGTGCAGCACAGAGGCAGCACGGTTGTTCCAGTGCAGAACAGAGGCAGTGTCGATGTTCTAGTGCAGTACAGAGGCAATGCTGATGTTCCAGTGAAGTACAGAGGCAGTACTGATATCTCAGTACAGTACAGAGGCAATGCTGATGTTCCCGTGCAGTACAGAGAGAGTGCAGATGTTCCAGTGCAGTACAGAGGCAGCACGGTTGTTCCAGCGCAGTACAGAGGCAGTGCCGATGTTGTAGTGCACTACAGAGGCAGTGCCGATGTTCCAGTGCAGTACAGAGGCATTGCCGATGTTCCAGTTCAGGATAGAGGGAGTGCAGTGCAGTACAGAGGCAATGCTGATGTTCCAGTGAATTACAGAGGCAGTGCTGCTGTCCCAGAGCAATACAGAGGCAATGCTCATGTTCCAGTGAAGTACAGAGGCAGTGCTGATGTTGCAGCGCAGCACTGAGGCAGTGCTGATGTTCCGGTGTAGTACAGAGCGAATACTGATGTTCGAGTGCAGTACAGAGGCAGTTCTGATGTCCCAGTGCAGAACTGAGGTAGTGTTGATATTCCATTGCAATACAGAGGCAGTGCTGATGTTCCAGTGCAGTACAGAGGCAGTGTTGATGTCCCAGTGCAGTACAGAGGCAGTGCTGATGTCCCAGTGCAGCACCGAGGGAGTGCTGATGTTCCAGTGCGGTACAGAGGGAGTGCTGATGTTCCAGTGCGGTACAGAGGGAGTGCTGATGTCCCAGTGAAGTACAGTGGCAGTGGTGATGTCCCAGTGCAGTACAGAGGGAGTGCTGATGTTCCAGCGCAGTACAGAGGCAGTTCTGATGTCCCAGTGCAGAACATAGGTAGTGCTGATATACCAGTGCAATACAGAGGCAGTGCTGATGTTCCGGTGCAGTACAGAGCGAATGCTGATGTTCCAGTGCAGTACAGAGGCAGTTCTGATGTCCAAGTGTAGAAGAGAGGTAGTGTTGATATTCCATTGCAATACAGAGGCAGTGCTGATGTTTCAGTGCAGTACAGAGGCAGTGCTGATGTTCCAGTGGGGTACAGAGGGAGTGCTGATGTCCCAGTGAAATGCAGAGGAAGTGCTGATGTCCCAGTCCAGTACAGAGGGAGTGCTGATGCTCCAGTGCAGTACAGAGGCAGTGCTGATGTTCCAGTGCAGTACAGAGGCAGTGCTGATGTTTCAGTGCAGTACAGAGGCAATGCTGATGTTCCAGTGAAGTACAGTGGCAGTGCTGATGTTCCAGTGAAGTAAAGAGGCAGTGCTGATGTTCCAGTGCAGTACATAGGGAATGCTGATGTTCCAGTGCAGTACAGAGGCAGAACGGTTGTTCCAGTGAAGTACAGAGGCAGTACTGACGTTCCAGTGCAGTACAGTGGCAATGCTGATGTTCCAGTGCTGTACGGATGGAATGCTGATGTTCTTGCGCAGTACAGAGGCAGTGTAGGTGTTCCAGTGCAGTACAGAGGCAGTGCTGATGTTCCAGTGCAGTACAGAGCGAATGCTGATGTTCCATTGCAGTACTTGTGACATTCGTTCATTTTCATACAGAGGCAGTGCCGAAGTTCTAGTGCAGTACAGAGGCAGTGCCGATGTTCCAGTGCAGTACAGAGGCAGTGCCGATGTTCCAGTGCAGTACAGAGGCAATGCTGATGTTCCAGTGAAGTACAGAGGCAGTGCTGATGTTCCAGTGCAGTACATAGGGAGAGCTAATGTCCGAGTGCAGTACAGAGGCAGTGCTGATGTTCCAGTGCAGTACAGAGTCAGTGCTGATGTTCCAGTACAGTACAGAGGCAGTGCTGATGTTCCAGTACAGTACAGAGACAGTGCCGATGTTCTAGTGCAATACAGAGGCAGTGCCGATGTTCCAGTGCAGTACAGAGGCAGTGCCGATGTTCCACTTCAGGATAGAGGGAGTGCCGAAGTTCCAGTTCAGTATGGAGGGAGTGCTGCTATTCTAGTGCAGTACAGAGGCAGTGCCGATGTTCCAGTGCAGTACAGATGCAATGCTGATGTTCCAGTGAAGTACAGAGGCAGTGCTGATATCCCAGTACAGTACAGAGGAAATGCTGATGTTCCAGTGCAGTACAGAGACAGTGCCGATGTTCTAGTGCAATACAGAGGCAGTGCCGATGTTCCAGTGCAGTACAGAGGCAGTGCTGATGTTCCAATGCAGTAGATTGGGAGAGCTAATGTCCCAGGGCAGTACAGAGGCAGTGCTGATATCCCAGTCCAGTACAGAGGCAATGCTGATGTTCCAGTGCAGTACAGAGGGAATGTGGATGTTACAGTGCAGTACAGCGGCAATGCTCATGTTCCAGTGAAGTACAGAGGCAGTGCTGTTGTTCCAGCACAGCACAGAGGCAGTGCTGATGTTCCGGTGTAGTACAGAGCGAATGCTGATGTTCCAGTGCAGTACAGAGGCAGTGCTGATACCCCAGTACAGTACAGAGGAAATGCTGATGTTCCAGTGCAGTACAGAGAGAGTGCAGATGTTCCAGTGCAGTACAGAGGCAGTGCTGATGTTCCAATGCAGTAGATAGGGAGAGCTAATGTCCCAGTGCAGTACAGAGGCAGTGCTGATATCCCAGTCCAGTACAGAGGCAATGCTGATGTTCCAGTGCAGTACAGAGGGAATGTGGATGTTACAGTGCAGTACAGCGGCAATGCTCATGTTCCAGTGAAGTACAGAGGCAGTGCTGTTGTTCCAGCACAGCACAGAGGCAATGCTGATGTTCCTGTGCAGTACAGAGGGAGTGCTGATGTTCCACTGCAGTACAGATGCAGTGCTGATGTTTTGCGGCAGTACAGAGGCAGTGCCGATGTCCCAGTGCAGTACAGAGGCAATGCTGATGTTCCAGTGCAGTACATAGGCAGTGCGAATGTTCCAGTGCAGTACAATGGAAGTGCTGATGTTCCAGTGCAGTACATAGGGAATGCTGATGTTCCAGTGCAGTACAGAGGCAGCACGGTTATTCCAGTGTAGTACAGAGGAAGTGCCGATGGTCTAGTGCAATACAGAGGCAGGGCCGATGTTCCAGTGCAGTACAGAGGCAGTGCCGATGTTCCAGTTCAGTTTAGAGGGAGTGCCGATGTTCCAGAGGAGTACAGAGGGAGTGCTGATGTTTCAGTTCAGTATAGAGGGAGTGCTGATGTTCCAGTGCAGTATAGAGGGAGTACTGATGTTCCAGTGCAGTACAGAGGCAGTGCCGATATTCTAGTGCAATACAGAGGCACTCCCGATGTTCCAGTGCAGAACAGAGGTAGTGTTGATATTCCAGTGCAATACTGAGGCAGTGCTGATGTTCCGACGCAGTACAGAGCGAATTCTCATGTTCCAGTACAGTACAGAGGCAGTTCTAATGTCCCAATGCAGAATAGAGGATTGTTGATATTCCATTGCAATACAGAGGCAGTGCTGATGTTCCAATGCAGTACAGAGGCAGTGCTGATGTCCCAGTCCAGTACAGAATGTGTGCTAATGCTCCAGTGCAGTACAGAGGCAGTGCTGATGTTCCAGTGCAGTACAGACGGAGTGCTGCTGTTCCAGTGCAATGCAGAGGCAGTGCCGATGTCCCAGTCCAGTACAGAGGGAGTGCTGATGCTCCAGTGCAGTACAGAGGCAGTGCTGATGTTCCAGTGCAGTACAGAGGCAGTGCGAATGTCCCAGTCCAGTACAGAGGCAGTGCTGATGTTCCACTGCAGTACAGAGGCAGCACGGTTGTTCCAGTGCAGTACAGAGGCAGTGCCGATGTTCTAGTGCAGTACAGAAGCAGTGCCGATGTTCCAGTGCAGTACAGAGGCAATGCTGATGTTACAGTGAAGTACAGAGGCAGTGCTGTTGTTCCAGTGCAGTACATAGGGAATGCTGATGTTCCAGTGCAGTACAGAGGCAGCACGGTTGTTCCAGTGCAGTACAGAGGCAGTGCCGATGTTGTAGTGCAGTACCGAGGCAGTGCCGATGTTCCAGTGCAGTGCAGAGGCAATGCTGATGTTCCAGTGAAGTACAGAGGCAGTGCCAATGTTCCAGTGCCGTACAAAGGGAGAGCCAATTTCCCAGTGAAGTTCAGAGGCAGTGCTGATGTCCCAGTGCAGTACAGAGGCAGTGCTGATACCCCAGTACAGTACAGAGGAAATGCTGATGTTCCAGTGCAGTACAGAGAGAGTGCAGATGTTCCAGTGCAGTACAGAGGCAGTGCTGATGTTCCAATGCAGTAGATAGGGAGAGCTAATGTCCCAGTGCAGTACAGAGGCAGTGCTGATATCCCAGTCCAGTACAGAGGCAATGCTGATGTTCCAGTGCAGTACAGAGGGAATGTGGATGTTACAGTGCAGTACAGCGGCAATGCTCATGTTCCAGTGAAGTACAGAGGCAGTGCTGTTGTTCCAGCACAGCACAGAGGCAATGCTGATGTTCCTGTGCAGTACAGAGGGAGTGCTGATGTTCCACTGCAGTACAGATGCAGTGCTGATGTTTTGCGGCAGTACAGAGGCAGTGCCGATGTCCCAGTGCAGTACAGAGGCAATGCTGATGTTCCAGTGCAGTACATAGGCAGTGCGAATGTTCCAGTGCAGTACAATGGAAGTGTTGATGTTCCAGTGCAGTACATAGGGAATGCTGATGTTCCAGTGCAGTACAGAGGCAGCACGGTTATTCCAGTGTAGTACAGAGGAAGTACCGATGGTCTAGTGCAATACAGAGGCAGGGCCGATGTTCCAGTGCAGTACAGAGGCAGTGCCGATGTTCCAGTTCAGTTTAGAGGGAGTGCCGATGTTCCAGAGGAGTACAGAGGGAGTGCTGATGTTCCAGTGCAGTATAGAGGGAGTACTGATGTTCCAGTGCAGTACAGAGGCAGTGCCGATATTCTAGTGCAATACAGAGGCACTCCCGATGTTCCAGTGCAGAACAGAGGTAGTGTTGATATTCCAGTGCAATACTGAGGCAGTGCTGATGTTCCGACGCAGTACAGAGCGAATTCTCATGTTCCAGTACAGTACAGAGGCAGTTCTAATGTCCCAATGCAGAATAGAGGATTGTTGATATTCCATTGCAATACAGAGGCAGTGCTGATGTTCCAATGCAGTACAGAGGCAGTGCTGATGTCCCAGTCCAGTACAGAAGGTGTGCTAATGCTCCAGTGCAGTACAGAGGCAGTGCTGATGTTCCAGTGCAGTACAGACGGAGTGCTGCTGTTCCAGTGCAATGCAGAGGCAGTGCCGATGTCCCAGTCCAGTACAGAGGGAGTGCTGATGCTCCAGTGCAGTACAGAGGCAGTGCTGATGTTCCAGTGCAGTACAGAGGCAGGGCGAATGTCCCAGTCCAGTACAGAGGCTGTGCTGATGTTCCACTGCAGTACAGAGGCAGCACGGTTGTTCCAGTGCAGTACAGAGGCAGTGCCGATGTTCTAGTGCAGTACAGAAGCAGTGCCGATGTTCCAGTGCAGTACAGAGGCAATGCTGATGTTACAGTGAAGTACAGAGGCAGTGCTGTTGTTCCAGTGCAGTACATAGGGAATGCTGATGTTCCAGTGCAGTACAGAGGCAGCACGGTTGTTCCAGTGCAGTACAGAGGCAGTGCCGATGTTGTAGTGCAGTACCGAGGCAGTGCCGATGTTCCAGTGCAGTGCAGAGGCAATGCTGATGTTCCAATGAAGTACAGAGGCAGTGCCAATGTTCCAGTGCCGTACAAAGGGAGAGCCAATTTCCCAGTGAAGTTCAGAGGCAGTGCTGATGTCCCAGTGCAGTACAGAGGCAGTGGTGATGTCCCAGTGCAGTACAGAGGGAGTGCTGATGTCCCAGTGCAGAAGAGAGGTAGTGCTGATATACCACTGCCATACAGAGGCAGTGCTGATGTTCCGGTGCAGTACAGAGGCAGTGCTGATGTTCCAGTGCAGTACAGAGGCAGTGCCTATGTCCCAGTGCAGTACAGAGGAAGTACTGTTGTTCCAGTGCAGTACAGAGGCAGTACGGTTGTTCCAGTACAGTACAGAGGCAGTGCCGATGTTCTAGTGCAATACAGAGGCAGTGCCGATGTTACAGCGCAGTACAGAGGCAGTGCCGATGTTCCAGTTCAGTATAGATGGTGTGCCGATGTTCCACTGCAGTACAGAGGCAGTGCTGATGTTCCAGTGCAATACAGAGGCACTGCTGATGTTCCAGTGCTGTACAGAGGCAGTGCTCATGTCCCTGTGCAGTACAGAGGCAGCGCTGATGTTTTAGGGCAGTACTGAGGTATAGCTGATGTTCCAGTGCAGTACAGAGGCAATGCTGATCTTCCAGTGCAGTACAGAGGGAGTGCTGATGTTCCACTGCAGTACAGAGGCAGTGCTGATATTTTGGGGCAGTACAGAGGCAGTGCCGATGTCTCAGTGCAGTACAGAGGCAATGCTGATGTTCCAGTGCAGTACAATGGAAGTGCTAATGTTCCAGTGCAGTACAGAGGCATTGCTGATGTTCCAGTGAAGTACAGAGGCAGTGCTGATGTTCCAGTGCAGTACATAGTGAATGCTGATGTTCCAGTGCAGTACAGAGGCAGCACGGTTGTTCCAGTGCAGTACACAGGCAGTGCCGATGTTCTAGTGCAGTACAGGGGCATTGCCGATGTTCCAGTGCAGTACAGGGGGAGTGCTGATGTTCCAGCGCAGTACAGAGGCAGTTGTGATGTCCCAGTGCAGTACATAGGGAATGCTGATTTTCCAGTGCAGTACAGAGGCAGCACGGTTGTTCCAGTGCAGTACACAGGCAGTGCCGATGTTCTAGTGCAGTACAGGGGCATTGCCGATGTTCCAGTGCAGTACAGAGGCAGTTCTGATGTCCCAGTGCAGAACAGAGGTAGTGCTGATATACCAGTGCAATACAGAGGCAGTGCTGACGTTCCGGTGCAGTACAGAGCGAATGTTGATGTTCCAGTGCAGTACAGAGGCAGTTCTGATGTCCACGTTCAAAAGAGAGGTAGTGTTGATATTAAATTGCAATACCTTGGCAGTGCTGACATTTCAGTGCAGTACAGGGGCAGTGCTGATGTCCTAGTGCAGTACAGAGGGAGTGCTGATGTTCCAGTGCGGTACAGAGGGAGTGCTGATGTCCCAGTGAAATGCAGAGTAAGTGCTGATGTCCCAGTCCAGTACAGAGGGAGTGCTGATGCTCCAGTGCAGCACAGAAGCAGTGCTGATGTTCCAGTGCAGTACAGACGGAGTGCTGCTGTTCCAGTGCAATGCAGAGGCAGTGCCGATGTCCCAGTCCAATACAGAGGATGTGCTGATGCTCCAGTGCAGTACAGAGGCAGTGCTGATGTTCCAGTACAGTACAGAGGCAGTGCGAATGTCCCAGTCCAGTACAGAGGCAGTGCTGATATTCCACTGCAGTACAGAGGCAGCACGGTTGTTCCAGTGCAGTACAGAGGCAGTGCCGATGTTCTAGTGCAGTACAGAGGCAGTGCCGATGTTCCAGTGCAGTACAGAGGCAATGCTGATGTTACAGTGAAGTACAGAGGCAGTGCTGTTGTTCCAGTGCAGTACATAGGGAATGCTGATATTCCAGTGCAGTACAGAGGCAGCACGGTTGTTCCAGTGCAGTACAGAGGCAGTGCCGATGTTGCAGTGCAGTACCGAGGCAGTGCCGATGTTCCAGTGCAGTGCAGAGGCAATGCTGATGTTCCAGTGAAGTACAGAGGCAGTGCCAATGTTCCAGTGCCGTACATAGGGAGAGCTAATTTCCCAGTGCAGTTCAGAGGCAGTGCTGATGTCCCAGTGCAGTACAGAGGCAGTGCTGATATACCACTGCCATACAGAGGCAGTGCTGATGTTCCGGTGCAGTACAGAGGCAGTACTGATGTTCAAGTGCAGTACAGAGGCAGTGCCTATGTCCCAGTGCAGTACAGAGGAAGTGCTGTTGTTCCAGTGCAGTACAGAGGCAGCACGGTTGTTCCAGTGCAGTACAGAGGCAGTGCCGATGTTGTAGTGCACTACAGAGGCAGTGCCGATGTTCCAGTGCAGTACAGAGGCATTGTCGATGTTCCAGTTCAGGACAGAGGGAGTGCAGTGCAGTACAGAGGCAATGCTGATGTTCCAGTGAAGTACAGAGGCAGTGCTGATGTCCCAGAGCAATACAGAGGCAATGCTCATGTTCCAGTGAAGTACAGAGGCAGTGCTGATGTTGCAGCGCGGCACTGAGGCAGTGCTGATGTTCCGGTGTAGTACAGAGCGAATGCTGATGTTCGAGTGCAGTACAGAGGCAGTTCTGATGTCCCAGTGCAGAACTGAGGTAGTGTTGATATTCCATTGCAATACAGAGGCAGTGCTGATGTTCCAGTGCAGTACAGAGGCAGTGTTGATGTCCCAGTGCAGTACAGAGGCAGTGCTGATGTCCCAGTGCAGCACCGAGGGAGTGCTGATGTCCCAGTGCTGCACCGAGGGAGTGCTGATGTTCCAGTGCGGTACAAAGGGAGTGCTGATGTTTCAGTGCGGTACAGAGGGAGTGCTGATGTCCCAGTGAAGTACAGTGGTAGTGCTGATGTTCATGTGCAGTACAGAGGCAGTGTTGGTGTTCCAGTGCAGTACAGAGGCAGTGCTGATGTTCCAGTGCAGTACCGAGGCAGTGCTGATGTTCCAGTGCAGTACAGAGGGAATGCTGATGTTCCAGTGGAGTACAGTGGTAGTTCTGATGTTCCAGTGCAGTACAGAGGCAGTGCCGATGTCCCAGTGCAGTACAGATGCAGTGCTGTTGTTCCAGTGCAGTACAGAGGCAGTACGGTTGTTCCAGTACAGTGCAGAGGCAGTGCCGATGTTCTAGTGCAATATAGAGGCAGTGCCGATGTTACAGCGCAGTACAGAGGCAGTGCCGATGTTCCAGTTCAGTATAGAGGGTGTGCCGATGTTCCAGTGCAGTACAGAGGGAGTGCTGATATTCCAGTGCAATACAGAGGCACTGCTGATGTTCCTGTGCGGTACAGAGGCAGCGCTCATGTCCCTGTGCAGTACAGAGGCAGTGCTGATGTTTTAGGCCAGTACTAAGGCATAGCTGATGTTCCAGTGCAGTACAGAGGCAATGCTGATGTTCCACTGCAGTACAGAGGCAGTGCTGGTGTTTTGGGGCAGTACAGAGGCAGTGCCGATGTCCCAGTGCAGTACAGAGGCAATGCTGATGTTGCAGTGCTGTACAATGGAAGTGCTGATGTTTAGGTGCAGTACAGAGACATTGCTGATGTCCCAGTGAAGTACAGAGGCAGTGCTGTTGTTCCAGTGCAGTACATAGGGAATGCTGATGTTCCAGTGCAGTACAGAGGCACCACGGTTGTTCCAGTGCAGTACAGAGGCAGTGCCGATGTTCTAGTGCAGTACAGAGGCAGTGCCGATGTTCCAGTGCAGTACAGAGGCAATGCTGATGTTCCAGTGAAGTACAGAAGCAGTGCTGATGTTCCAGTGCAGTACATAGGGAATGCTGATGTTCCAGTGCAGTACAGAGGAAATGCTGATGTTCCAGTGGAGTACAGTGGTAGTGCTGATGTTCCAGTGCAGTACAGAGGCAGTGCCGATGTCCCAGTGCAGTACAGAGGCAGTGCTGTTGTTCCAGTGCAGTACAGAGGCAGTACGGTTGTTCCAGTACAGTGCAGAGGCAGTGCCGATGTTCTAGTGCAATATAGAGGCAGTGCCGATGTTACAGCGCAGTACAGAGGCAATGCCGATGTTCCAGTTCAGTATAGAGGGTGTGCCGATGTTCCAGTGCAGTACAGAGGGAGTGCTGATGTTCCAGTGCAATACAGAGGCACTGCTGATGTTCCTGTGCGGTACAGAGGCAGCGCTCATGTCCCTGTGCAGTACAGAGGCAGTGCTGATGTTTTAGGCCAGTACTAAGGCATAGCTGATGTTCCAGTGCAGTACAGAGGCAATGCTGATGTTCCACTGCAGTACAGAGGCAGTGCCGGTGTTTTGGGGCAGTACAGAGGCAGTGCCGATGTCCCAGTGCAGTACAGAGGCAATGCTGATGTTGCAGTGCTGTACAATGGAAGTGCTGATGTTTAGGTGCAGTACAGAGACATTGCTGATGTCCCAGTGAAGTACAGAGGCAGTGCTGTTGTTCCAGTGCAGTACATAGGGAATGCTGATGTTCCAGTGCAGTACAGAGGCAGCACGGTTGTTCCAGTGCAGTACAGAGGCAGTGCCGATGTTCTAATGCAGTGCAGAGGCAGTGCCGATGTTCCAGTGCAGTACAGAGGCAATGCTGATGTTCCAGTGAAGTACAGAAGCAGTGCTGATGTTCCAGTGCAGTACATAGGGAATGCTGATGTTCCAGTGCAGTACAGAGGCAGCACGGTTGTTCCAGTGCAGTACAGAGGCAGTGCCGATGTTCTAGTGCAGTACAGAGGCAGTGCCGATGTTCCAGTGCAGTGCAGAGGCAATGCTGATGTTTCAGTGAAGTACAGAGGCAGTGCTCATGTTCCAGTGCAGTACATAGGGAGAGCTAATGTCCCAGTGCAGTACAGAGGCAGTGCTGATGTTGCAGTGTTGTACAATGGAAGTGCTGATGTTTAGGTGCAGTACAGAGACATTGCTGATGTCCCAGTGAAGTACAGAGGCAGTGCTGTTGTTCCAGTGCAGTACATAGGGAATCCTGATGTTCCAGTGCAGTACAGAGGCAGCACGGTTGTTCCAGTGCAGTACAGAGGCAGTGCCGATGTTCTAGTGCAGTACAGAGGCAGTGCCGATGTTCCAGTGCAGTACAGAGGCAATGCTGATGTTCCAGTGAAGTACAGAAGCAGTGCTGATGTTCCAGTGCAGTACATAGGGAATGCTGATGTTCCAGTGCAGTACAGAGGCAGCACGGTTGTTCCAGTGCAGTACAGAGGCAGTGCCGATGTTCTAGTGGAGTACAGAGGCAGTGCCGATGTTCCAGTGCAGTGCAGAGGCAATGCTGATGTTTCAGTGAAGTACAGAGGCAGTGCTGATGTTCCAGTGCAGTACATAGGGAGAGCTAATGTCCCAGTGCAGTACAGAGGCAGTGCTGATGTCCCAGTGCAGTACAGAGGCAGTGCTGATGTCCCAGTGCAGTACAGAGGCAGTGCTGATGTCCCAGTGCAGTACAGAGGCAGTGCTGATATTCCGGTGCAGTACAGAGGCAGTGCTGATGTTCCAGTGCAGTACAGAGGCAGTGCCTATGTCCCAGTGCAGTACAGAGGCAGTGCTGTTGTTCCAGTGCAGTACAGAGGCAGGACGGTTGTTCCAGTACAGTACAGAGGCAGTGCCGATGTTCTAGAGCAATACAGAGTCAGTGCCGATGTTACAACGCAGTACAGAGGCAGTGCCGATGTTCCAGTTCAGTATAGATGGTGTGCCGATGTTCCACTGCAGTACAGAGGCAGTGCTCATGTCCCTGTGCAGTACAGAGGCAGTGCTGATGTTTTAGGGCAGTACTGAGGTATAGCTGATGTTCAGCTGCAGTACAGAGGCCATGCTGATGTTCCAGTGCAGTACAGAGGGAGTGCTGATGTTACAGTGCAGTACAGAGGCAGTGCCTATGTCCCAGTGCAGTACAGAGGCAGTGCTGTTGTTTCAGTGCAGTACAGAGGGAGTACGGTTGTTCCAGTACAGTACAGAGGCAATGCTGATGTTCCAGTGCAGTACAGAGGGAGTGCTGATGTTCCACTGCAGTACAGAGGGAGTGCTGATGTTCCACTGCAGTACAGAGGCAGTGCTGATGTTTTGGGGCAGTACAGATGCAGTGCCGATGTCTCAGTGCAGTGCAGAGGCAATGCTGATGTTCCAGTGCAGTACAATGGAAGTGCTGATGTTCCAGTGCAGTACAGAGGCATTGCTGATTTTCCAGTGAAGTACAGAGGCAGTGCTGATGTGCCAGTGCAGTACATAGGGAATGCTGATGTTCCAGTGCAGTACAGAGGCAGCACGGTTGTTCCAGTGCAGTACAGAGGCAGTGCCGATGTTCTCGTGCAGTACAGGGGCATTGCCGATGTTCCAGTGCAGTACAGAGGGAGTGCTGATGTTCCAGCGCAGTACAGAGGCAGTTCTGATGCCCCAGTGCAGAACAGAGGTAGTGCTGATATACCAGTGCAATACAGAGGCAGTGCTGACGTTCCGGTGCAGTACAGAGGCTGTGCCGATGTCCAAGTGCAGAAGAGAGGTAGTGTTGATATTAAATTGCAATACCTTGGCAGTGCTGATATTTCAGTGCAGTACAGAGGCAGTGCTGATGTCCTAGTACAGTACAGAGGGAGTGCTGATGTTCCAGTGGGGTACAGAAGCAGTGCTGATGTTCCAGTGCAGTACAGAGGCAGCACGGTTGGTCCAGTGCAGTACAGAGGCAGTGCCGATGTTCTAGTGCAGTACAGAGGCAATGCTGATGTTCCAGTGAAGTACAGAGGCAGTGCTGATATCCCAGTACAGTACAGAGGCAATGCTGATGTTCCAGTGCAGTACAGAGAGATTGCAGATGTTCCAGTGCAGTACAGAGGCAGCACGGTTGTTCCAGTGCAGTACAGAGGCAGTGCCGATGTTGTAGTGCACTACAGAGGCAGTGCCGATGTTCCAGTGCAGTACAGAGGCATTGCCGATGTTCCAGTTCAGGATATAGGGAGTGCCGATGTTCCAGTTAAGTATGGAGGGAGTGCAGTACAGTACATAGGCAATGCTGATGTTCCAGTGAAGTACAGAGGCAGTGCTGATGTCCCAGAGCAATACAGAGGCAATGCTCATGTTCCAGTGAAGTATAGAGGCAGTGCTGATGTTCCAGCGCAGCACTGAGGCAGTGCTGATGTTCCGGTGTAGTACAGAGCGAATGCTGATGTTCGAGTGCAGTACAGAGGCAGTTCTGATGTCCCAGTGCAGAACTGAGGTAATGTTGATATTCCATTGCAATACAGAGGCAGTGCTGATGTTCCAGTGCAGTACAGAGGCAGTGTTGATGTCCCAGTGCAGTACAGAGGCAGTGCTGATGTCCCAGTGCAGCACCGAGGGAGTGCTGATGTTCCAGTGCGGTACAGAGGGAGTGCTGATGTTCCAGTGCGGTACAGAGGGAGTGCTGATGTCCCAGTGAAGTACAGTGGTAGTGCTGATGTTCATGTGCAGTACAGAGGCAGTGTTGGTGTTCCAGTGCAGTACAGAGGTAGTGCTGATGTTCCAGTGCAGTACCGAGGCAGTGCTGATGTTCCAGTGCAGTACAGAGGGAATGCTGATGTTCCAGTGGAGTACAGTGGTAGTGCTGATGTTCCAGTGCAGTACAGAGGCAGTGCCGATGTCCCAGTGCAGTACAGTGGCAGTGCTGTTGTTCCAGTGCAGTACAGAGGCAGTACGGTCGTTCCAGTACAGTGCAGAGGCAGTGCCGATGTTCTAGTGCAATGTAGAGGCAGTGCCGATGTTACAGCGCAGTACAGAGGCAGTGCCGATGTTCCAGTTCAGTATAGAGGATGTGCCGATGTTCCAGTGCAGTACAGAGGGAGTGCTGATGTTCCAGTGCAATACAGAGGCACTGCTGAAGTTCCTGTGCGGTACAGAGGCAGCGCTCATGTCCCTGTGCAGTACAGAGGCAGTGCTGATGTTTTAGGGCAGTACTGAGGCATAGCTGATGTTCCAGTGCAGTACAGAGGCAATGCTGAGGTTCCACTGCAGTAAAAAGGCAGTGCTGGTGTTTTTGGACAGTACAGAGGCAGTTCCGATGTCCCAGTGCAGTACAGAGGCAGTGCTGTTGTTCCAGTGCAGTACAGAGGCAGTACGGTTGTTCCAGTACAGTCCAGAGGCAGTGCCGATGTTCTAGTGCAATACAGAGGCAGTGCCGATGTTACAGCGCAGTACAGAGGCACTGCTGATGCTCCAGTGCGGTACAGAGGCAGTGCTCATGTCCCTGTGCAGTACAGAGGCAGTGCTGATGTTTTAGGGCAGTACGGAGGTATAGCTGATGTTCCAGTGCAGTACAGAGGCAATGCAGATGTTCCAGTGCAGTACAGAGGGAGTGCTGATGTTCCACTGCAGTACAGAGGCAGTGCTGATGTTTTGGAGCAGTACAGAGGCAGTGCCGATGTCGCAGTGCAGTACAGAGGCAATGCTGATGTTCCGGTGCAGTACAATGGAAGTGCTGACGTTCCAGTGCAGTACAGAGGCATTGCTGATGTTCCAGTGAAGTACAGAGGCAGTGCTGATGTTCCAGTGCAGTACATAGGGAATGCTGATGTTCCAGTGCAGTACTGAGGCAGCACGGTTGTTCCAGTGCAGTACAGAGGCAGTGCCGATGTTCTAGTGCAGTACAGGGGCATTGCCGATGTTCCAGTGCAGTACAGAGGGAGTGCTGATGTTCCAGCGCAGTACAGAGGCAGTTCTGATGTCCAAGTGCAGAAGAGAGGTAGTGTTGATATTAAATTGCAATACCTTGGCAGTGCTGATGTTCCAGTGGGGTACAGAGGGAGTGCTGATGTCCCAGTGAAATGCAGAGGAAGTGCTGATGTCCCAGTCCAGTACAGAGGGAGTGCTGATGCTCCAGTGCAGTACAGAAGCAGTGCTGATGTTCCAGTGCAGTACAGAGGCAGTGCTGATGTTCCATTGAAGTACAGTGGCTGTGCTGATGTTCCAGTACAGTACAGTGGCAATGCTGATGTTCCAGTGAAGTACAGTGGCAGTGCTGATGTTCCAGTGAAGTACAGAGGCTGTGCTGATGTTCCAGTACAGTTCAGTGGCAATGCTGATGTTCCAGTTCAGTACAGAGGGAATGCGGATGCTCATGTGCAGTACAGAGGCAGTGTTGGTGGTCCAGTGCAGTACAGAGGCAGCACGGTTGTTCCAGTACAGTACAGAGGCAGTGCCGATGTTCCAGTGCAGTACAGAGGCAGTGCCGATGTTCCAGTGCAGTACAATGGAAGTGCTGATGTTTAGGTGCAGTACAGAGGCATTGCTGATGTCCCAGTGAAGTACAGAGGCAGTGCTGTTGTTCCAGTGCAGTACATAGGGAATGCTGATGTTCCAGTGCAGTACAGAGGCAGCACGGTTGTTCCAGTGCAGTACAGAGGCAGTGCCGATGTTCTAGTGCAGTACAGAGGCAGTGCCGATGTTCCAGTGCAGTACAGAGGCAATGCTGATGTTCCAGTGAAGTACAGAAGCAGTGCTGATGTTCCAGTGCAGTACATAGGGAATGCTGATGTTCCAGTGCAGTACAGAGGCAGCACGGTTGTTCCAGTGCAGTACAGAGGCAGTGCCGATGTTCTAGTGCAGTACAGAGGCAGTGCCGATGTTCCAGTGCAGTGCAGAGGCAATGCTGATGTTTCAGTGAAGTACAGAGGCAGTGCTGATGTTCCAGTGCAGTACATAGGGAGAGCTAATGTCCCAGTGCAGTACAGAGGCAGTGCTGATGTCCCAGTGCAGTACAGAGGCAGTGCTGATGTCCCAGTGCAGTACAGAGGCAGTGCTGATGTCCCAGTGCAGTACAGAGGCAGTGCTGATATTCCGGTGCAGTACAGAGGCAGTGCTGATGTTCCAGTGCAGTACAGAGGCAGTGCCTATGTCCCAGTGCAGTACAGAGGCAGTGCTGTTGTTCCAGTGCAGTACAGAGGCAGGACGGTTGTTCCAGTACAGTACAGAGGCAGTGCCGATGTTCTAGAGCAATACAGAGTCAGTGCCGATGTTACAGCGCAGTACAGAGGCCGTGCCGATGTTCCAGTTCAGTATAGATGGTGTGCCGATGTTCCACTGCAGTACAGAGGCAGTGCTCATGTCCCTGTGCAGTACAGAGGCAGTGCTGATGTTTTAGGGCAGTACTGAGGTATAGCTGATGTTCAGCTGCAGTACAGAGGCCATGCTGATGTTCCAGTGCAGTACAGAGGGAGTGCTGATGTTACAGTGCAGTACAGAGGCAGTGCCTATGTCCCAGTGCAGTACAGAGGCAGTGCTGTTGTTTCAGTGCAGTACAGAGGGAGTACGGTTGTTCCAGTACAGTACAGAGGCAATGCTGATGTTCCAGTGCAGTACAGAGGGAGTGCTGATGTTCCAGTGCAGTGCAGAGGCAATGCTGATGTTCCAGTGCAGTACAATGGAAGTGCTGATGTTCCAGTGCAGTACAGAGGCATTGCTGATTTTCCAGTGAAGTACAGAGGCAGTGCTGATGTGCCAGTGCAGTACATAGGGAATGCTGATGTTCCAGTGCAGTACAGAGGCAGCACGGTTGTTCCAGTGCAGTACAGAGGCAGTGCCGATGTTCTCGTGCAGTACAGGGGCATTGCCGATGTTCCAGTGCAGTACAGAGGGAGTGCTGATGTTCCAGCGCAGTACAGAGGCAGTTCTGATGCCCCAGTGCAGAACAGAGGTAGTGCTGATATACCAGTGCAATACAGAGGCAGTGCTGACGTTCCGGTGCAGTACAGAGGCTGTGCCGATGTCCAAGTGCAGAAGAGAGGTAGTGTTGATATTAAATTGCAATACCTTGGCAGTGCTGATATTTCAGTGCAGTACAGAGGCAGTGCTGATGTCCTAGTACAGTACAGAGGGAGTGCTGATGTTCCAGTGGGGTACAGAAGCAGTGCTGATGTTCCAGTGCAGTACAGAGGCAGCACGGTTGGTCCAGTGCAGTACAGAGGCAGTGCCGATGTTCTAGTGCAGTACAGAGGCAATGCTGATGTTCCAGTGAAGTACAGAGGCAGTGCTGATATCCCAGTACAGTACAGAGGCAATGCTGATGTTCCAGTGCAGTACAGAGAGATTGCAGATGTTCCAGTGCAGTACAGAGGCAGCACGGTTGTTCCAGTGCAGTACAGAGGCAGTGCCGATGTTGTAGTGCACTACAGAGGCAGTGCCGATGTTCCAGTGCAGTACAGAGGCATTGCCGATGTTCCAGTTCAGGATATAGGGAGTGCCGATGTTCCAGTTAAGTATGGAGGGAGTGCAGTACAGTACATAGGCAATGCTGATGTTCCAGTGAAGTACAGAGGCAGTGCTGATGTCCCAGAGCAATACAGAGGCAATGCTCATGTTCCAGTGAAGTATAGAGGCAGTGCTGATGTTCCAGCGCAGCACTGAGGCAGTGCTGATGTTCCGGTGTAGTACAGAGCGAATGCTGATGTTCGAGTGCAGTACAGAGGCAGTTCTGATGTCCCAGTGCAGAACTGAGGTAATGTTGATATTCCATTGCAATACAGAGGCAGTGCTGATGTTCCAGTGCAGTACAGAGGCAGTGTTGATGTCCCAGTGCAGTACAGAGGCAGTGCTGATGTCCCAGTGCAGCACCGAGGGAGTGCTGATGTTCCAGTGCGGTACAGAGGGAGTGCTGATGTTCCAGTGCGGTACAGAGGGAGTGCTGATGTCCCAGTGAAGTACAGTGGTAGTGCTGATGTTCATGTGCAGTACAGAGGCAGTGTTGGTGTTCCAGTGCAGTACAGAGGTAGTGCTGATGTTCCAGTGCAGTACCGAGGCAGTGCTGATGTTCCAGTGCAGTACAGAGGGAATGCTGATGTTCCAGTGGAGTACAGTGGTAGTGCTGATGTTCCAGTGCAGTACAGAGGCAGTGCCGATGTCCCAGTGCAGTACAGTGGCAGTGCTGTTGTTCCAGTGCAGTACAGAGGCAGTACGGTCGTTCCAGTACAGTGCAGAGGCAGTGCCGATGTTCTAGTGCAATGTAGAGGCAGTGCCGATGTTACAGCGCAGTACAGAGGCAGTGCCGATGTTCCAGTTCAGTATAGAGGATGTGCCGATGTTCCAGTGCAGTACAGAGGGAGTGCTGATGTTCCAGTGCAATACAGAGGCACTGCTGAAGTTCCTGTGCGGTACAGAGGCAGCGCTCATGTCCCTGTGCAGTACAGAGGCAGTGCTGATGTTTTAGGGCAGTACTGAGGCATAGCTGATGTTCCAGTGCAGTACAGAGGCAATGCTGAGGTTCCACTGCAGTAAAAAGGCAGTGCTGGTGTTTTTGGACAGTACAGAGGCAGTTCCGATGTCCCAGTGCAGTACAGAGGCAGTGCTGTTGTTCCAGTGCAGTACAGAGGCAGTACGGTTGTTCCAGTACAGTCCAGAGGCAGTGCCGATGTTCTAGTGCAATACAGAGGCAGTGCCGATGTTACAGCGCAGTACAGAGGCACTGATGATGCTCCAGTGCGGTACAGAGGCAGTGCTCATGTCCCTGTGCAGTACAGAGGCAGTGCTGATGTTTTAGGGCAGTACGGAGGTATAGCTGATGTTCCAGTGCAGTACAGAGGCAATGCAGATGTTCCAGTGCAGTACAGAGGGAGTGCTGATGTTCCACTGCAGTACAGAGGCAGTGCTGATGTTTTGGAGCAGTACAGAGGCAGTGCCGATGTCGCAGTGCAGTACAGAGGCAATGCTGATGTTCCGGTGCAGTACAATGGAAGTGCTGACGTTCCAGTGCAGTACAGAGGCATTGCTGATGTTCCAGTGAAGTACAGAGGCAGTGCTGATGTTCCAGTGCAGTACATAGGGAATGCTGATGTTCCAGTGCAGTACTGAGGCAGCACGGTTGTTCCAGTGCAGTACAGAGGCAGTGCCGATGTTCTAGTGCAGTACAGGGGCATTGCCGATGTTCCAGTGCAGTACAGAGGGAGTGCTGATGTTCCAGCGCAGTACAGAGGCAGTTCTGATGTCCAAGTGCAGAAGAGAGGTAGTGTTGATATTAAATTGCAATACCTTGGCAGTGCTGATGTTCCAGTGGGGTACAGAGGGAGTGCTGATGTCCCAGTGAAATGCAGAGGAAGTGCTGATGTCCCAGTCCAGTACAGAGGGAGTGCTGATGCTCCAGTGCAGTACAGAAGCAGTGCTGATGTTCCAGTGCAGTACAGAGGCAGTGCTGATGTTCCATTGAAGTACAGTGGCTGTGCTGATGTTCCAGTACAGTACAGTGGCAATGCTGATGTTCCAGTGAAGTACAGTGGCAGTGCTGATGTTCCAGTGAAGTACAGAGGCTGTGCTGATGTTCCAGTACAGTTCAGTGGCAATGCTGATGTTCCAGTTCAGTACAGAGGGAATGCGGATGCTCATGTGCAGTACAGAGGCAGTGTTGGTGGTCCAGTGCAGTACAGAGGCAGCACGGTTGTTCCAGTACAGTACAGAGGCAGTGCCGATGTTCCAGTGCAGTACAGAGGCAGTGCCGATGTTCCAGTGCAGTACAATGGAAGTGCTGATGTTTAGGTGCAGTACAGAGGCATTGCTGATGTCCCAGTGAAGTACAGAGGCAGTGCTGTTGTTCCAGTGCAGTACATAGGGAATGCTGATGTTCCAGTGCAGTACAGAGGCAGCACGGTTGTTCCAGTGCAGTACAGAGGCAGTGCCGATGTTCTAGTGCAGTACAGAGGCAGTGCCGATGCTCCAGTGCAGTACAGAGGCAATGCTGATGTTCCAGTGAAGTACAGAAGCAGTGCTGATGTTCCAGTGCAGTACATGGGGAATGCTGATGTTCCAGTGCAGTACAGAGGCAGCACGGTTGTTCCAGTGCAGTACAGAGGCAGTGCCGATGTTCGAGAGCAGTACAGAGGCAGTGCCGATGTTCCAGTGCAGTGCAGAAGCAATGCTGATGTTCCAGTGAAGTACAGAGGCAGTGCTCATGTTCCAGTGCAGTACATAGGGAGAGCCAATGTCCCAGTGCAGTACAGAGGCAGTGCTGATGTCCCAGTGCAGTACAAAGGCAGTGCTGATGTCCCAGTGCAGTACAGAGAGAGTGCTGATGTCCCAATGCAGAAGACAGGCAGTGCTGATATACCAGTGCCATACAGAGGCAGTGCTGATGTTCCGGTGCAGTACAGAGGCAGTGCTGATGTTCCAGTGCAGTACAGAGGCAGTGCCTATGTCCCAGTGCAGTACAGAGGCAGTGCTGTTGTTCCAGTGCAGTACAGACGCAGTACGGTTGTTCCAGTACAGTACAGAGGCAGTGCCGATGTTCTAGTGCAATACAGAGGCAGTGCCGGAGTTACAGCGCAGTACAGAGGCAGTGCCGATGTTCCAGTTCAGTGTAGATGGTGTGCCGATGTTCCACTGCAGTACAGAGGCAATGCTCATGTCCCTGTGCAGTACAGAGGCAGTGCTGATGTTTTAGGGCAGTACTGAGGTATAGCTGATGTTCAGGTGCAGTACAGAGGCAATGCTGATGTTCCAGTGCAGTACAGAGGGAGTGCTGATGTTTTGGGACAGTACAGATGCAGTGCCGATGTCTCAGTGCAGTACAGAGGCAATGCTGATGTTCCAGTGCAGTACAATGGAAGTGCTGATGTTCCAGTGCAGTACAGAGGCATTGCTGATGTTCCAGTAAAGTACAGAGGCAGTGCTGATGTTCCAGTGCAGTACATAGGGAATGCTGATGTTCCAGTGCAGTACAGAGGCAGCACGGTTGTTCCAGTGCAGTACAGAGGCAGTGCCGATGTTCTAGTGCAGTACAGAGGCAATGCTGATGTTCCAGTGAAGTACAGAGGCAGTGCTGATATCCCAGTACAGTACAGAGGCAATGCTGATGTTCCAGTGCAGTACAGAGAGAGTGCAGATGTTCCAGTGCAGTACAGAGGCAGTGCCGATGTTGTAGTGCACTGCAGAGGCAGTGCCAATGTTCCAGTGCAGTACAGAGGCATTGCCGATGTTCCAGTTCAGGATAGAGGGAGTGCCGATGTTCCAGTTCAGTATGGAGGGAGTGCAGTGCAGTACAGAGGCAATGCTGATGTTCCAGTGAAGTACAGAGGCAGTGCTGATGTCCCAGAGCAATACAGAGGCAATGCTCATGTTCCAGTGAAGTACAGAGGCAGTGCTGATTTTCCAGCGCAGTACAGAGGCAGTTCAGATGTCCCAGTGCAGAACTCAGGTAGTGTTGATATTCCATTGCAATACAGAGGCAGTGCTGATGTCCCAGTGCTGTACAGAGGCTGTGCTGATGTCCCAGTGCAGCACCGAGGGAGTGCTGATGTTCCAGTGCGGTACAGAGGGAGTGCTGATGTTTCAGTGCGGTGCAGAGGGAGTGCTGATGTCCCAGTGAAGTACAGTGGTAGTGCTGATGTTCATGTGCAGTACAGAGGCAGTGTTGGTGTTCCAGTGCAGTACAGAGGCAGTTCTGATGTTCCAGTGCAGTACCGAGGCAATGCTGATGTTCCAGTGCAGTAGAGAGGGAATGCTGATGTTCCAGTGGAGTACAGTGGTTGTGCTGATGTTCCAGTGCAGTACAGAGGCAGTGCCGATGTCCCAGTGCAGTACAGTGGCAGTGCTGTTGTTCCAGTGCAGTACAGAGGCAGTACGGTTGTTCCAGTACAGTGCAGAGGCAGTGCCGATGTTCTAGTGCAATGTAGACGCAGTGCCGATGTTACAGCGCAGTACAGAGGCAGTGCCGATGTTCCAGTTCAGTATAGAGGGTGTGCCGATTTTCCAGTGCAGTACAGAGGGAGTGCTGATGTTCCAGTGCAATACAGAGGCACTGCTGATGTTCCTGTGCGGTACAGAGGCAGCGCTCATGTCCCTGTGCAGTACAGATGCAGTGCTGATGTTTTAGGGCAGTACTGAGGCATAGCTGATGTTCCAGTGCAGTACAGAGGCAATGCTGATGTTCCACTGCAGTACAGAGGCAGTGCTGGTGTTTTGGGACAGTACAGAGGCAGTGCCGATGTCCCAGTGCAGTACAGAGGCAATGCTGATGTTGCAGTGCAGTACAATGGAAGTGCTGATGTTTAGGTGCAGTACAGAGGCATTGCTGATGTCCCAGTGAAGTACAGAGGCAGTGCTGTTGTTCCAGTGCAGTACATAGGGAATGCTGATGTTCCAGTGCAGTACAGAGGCAGCACGGTTGTTCCAGTGCAGTACAGAGGCAGTGCCGATGTTCTAGTGCAGTACAGAGGCAGTGCCGAAGTTCCAGTGCAGTACAGAGGCAATGCTGATGTTCCAGTGAAGTACAGAAGCAGTGCTGATGTTCCAGTGCAGTACATAGGGAATGCTGATGTTCCAGTGCAGTACAGAGGCAGCACGGTTGTTCCAGTGCAGTACAGAGGCAGTGCCGATGTTCTAGTGCAGTACAGAGGCAGTGCCGATGTTCCAGTGCAGTGCAGAGGCAATGCTGATGTTCCAGTGAAGTACAGAGGCAGTGCTCATGTTCCAGTGCAGTACATAGGGTGAGCTAATGTCCCAGTGCAGTACAGAGGCAGTGCTGATGTCCCAGTGCAGTACAGAGGCAGTGCTGATGTCCCAGTGCAGTACAGAGGCAGTGCTGATGTCCCAGTGCAGTACAGAGGCAGTGCTGATGTCCCAGTGCAGTACAGAGGCAGTGCCTATGTCCCAGTGCAGTACAGAGGCAGTGCCGATGTTCTAGTGCAATACAGAGGGAGTGCTGATGTTCCAGTGCGGTACAGAGGCAGTGCTCATGTCCCTGTGCAGTACAGCGGCTGTGCTGATGTTTTAGGGCAGTACTGAGGTATAGCTAATGTTCAGGTGCAGCACAGAGGCAATGCTGATGTTCCAGTGCAGTACAGAGGGAGTGCTGATGTTCCACTGCAGTGCAGATGCAGTGCCGATGACTCAGTGCAGTACAATGGAAGTGCTGATGTTCCAGTGCAGTGCAGAGGCATTGGTGATGTTCCAGTGCAGTACATAGGGAATGCTGATGTTCCAGTGAAGTACAGAGGCAGCACGGTTGTTCCAGTGCAGTACAGAGGCAGTGCCGATGCTCTAGTGCAGTACAGGGGCATTGCCGATGTTCCAGTGCAGTACAGAGGGAGTGCTGATGTTCCAGTGCAGTACAGAGGCATTGCCGATGTTCCAGTGCAGTACAGAGGGAGTGCTGATGTTCCAGCGCAGTACAGAGGCAGTTCTGATGTCCCAGTGCCGAACAGAGGTAATGCTGATATACCAGTGCAATATAGAGGCAGTGCCTTCGTTCCGGTGCAGTACAGAGCGAATGTTCATGTTCCAGTGCAGTACAGAGGCAGTTCTGATGTGCAAGTGCAGAAGAGAGGTAGTGTTGATATTAAATTGCAATACCTTGGCAGTGCTGATATTTCAGTGCAGTACAGAGGCAGTGCTGATGTCCTAGTGCAGTACAGAGGGAGTGATGATGTTCCAGTGGGGTACAGAAGCAGTGCTGATGTTCCAGTGCAGTACCGAGGCAATGCTGTCGTTCGAGTGAAGTACAGAGGCAGTGCTGATGTTCCAGTGCAGTACAGAGGCAGTGCTGATGTTCCAGTGAAGTACAGAGGCAGTGCTGATGTCCCAGTGCAGTACAGAGGCGGTGCTGATGTCCCAGTGCAGTACAGAGGCAGTGCTGATGTCCCAGTGCAGTACAGAGGCAGTGCCTATGTCCCAGTGCAGTACAGAGGCAGTGCCGATGTTCTAGTGCAATACAGAGGCAGTGCCGATGTTACAGCGCAGTACAGAGGCAGTGCCGATGTTCCAGTTCAGTATAGATGGTGTGCCGATGTTCCACTGCAGTACAGAGGCAGTGCTCATGTCCCTGTGCAGTACAGAGGCTGTGCTGATGTTTTAGGGCAGTACTGAGGTATAGCTAATGTTCAGGTGCAGCACAGAGGCAATGCTGATGTTCCAGTGCAGTACAGAGGGAGTGCTGATGTTCCACTGCAGTACAGAGGCTGTGCTGATGTTCCAGTACAGTTCAGTGGCAATGCTGATGTTCCAGTTCAGTACAGAGGGAATGCGGATGCTCATGTGCAGTACAGAGGCAGTGTTGGTGGTCCAGTGCAGCACAGAGGCAGCACGGTTGTTCCAGTGCAGTACAGAGGCAGTGCCGATGTTCTAGTGCAATACAGAGGCAGTGCCGATGTTACAGCGCAGTACAGAGGCAGTGCCGATGTTCCAGTTCAGTATAGAGGCTGTGCCGATGTTCCAGTGCAGTACAGAGGGAGTGCTGATGTTCCAGTGCAATACAGAGGCACTGCTGATGTTCCTGTGCTGTACAGAGGCAGCGCCAATGTCCCTGTGCAGTACAGAGGCAGTGCTGATGTTTTAGGGCAGTACTGAGGCACAGCTGATGTTCCAGTGCAGTACAGAGGCCATGCTGATGTTCCATTGCAGTACAGAGGCAGTGCTGGTGTTTTGGGGCAGTACAGAGGCAGTGCCGATGTCCCAGTGCAGTACAGAGGCAATGTTGATGTTGCAGTGCAGTACAATGGAAGTGCTGATGTTTAGGTGCAGTACAGAGGCATTGCTGATGTCCCAGTGAAGTACAGAAGCAGTGCTGATGTTCCAGTGCAGTACTGAGGCAGCACGGTTGTTACAGTGCAGTACAGAGGCAGTGCCCATGTTCTAGTGCAGTACAGAGACAGTGCCGATGTTCCAGTGCAGTGCAGAGGCAATGCTGATGTTCCAGTGAAGTACAGAGGCAGTGCTCATGTTCCAGTGCAGTACATAGGGAGAGCTAATGTCCCAGTGCAGTACAGAGGCAGTGCTGATGTCCCAGTGCAGTACAGAGGCAGTACTGATGTCCCAGTGCAGTACATAGGGAGAGCTAATGTCCCAGTGCAGTACAGAGGCAGTGCTGATATACCAGTGCCCTACAGAGGCAGTGCTGATGTTCCGGTGCAGTGCAGAGGCAGTGCCGATGTTGTAGTGCACTAAAGAGGCAGTGCCGATGTTCCAGTGCAGTACAGAGGCATTGCCGATGTTCCAGTTCAGGATAGAGGGAGTGCCGATGTTCCAGTTCAGTATGGAGGGAGTGCAGTGCAGTACAGAGGCAATGCTGATGTTCCAGTGAAGTACAGAGGCAGTGCTGATGTCCCAGAGCAATACAGAGGCAATGCTCATGTTCCACTGAAGTACAGAGGCAGTGCTGATTTTGCAGCGCAGCACTGAGGAAGTGCTGATGTTCCGGTGTAGTACAGAGCGAATGCTGATGTTCGAGTGCAGTACAGAGGCAGTTCTGATGTCCCAGAGCAGAACTGAGGTAGTGTTGATATTCCATTGCAATACAGAGGCAGTGCTGATGTTCCAGTGCAGTACAGAGGCAGTGTTGATGTCCCAGTGCAGTACAGAGGCAGTGCTGATGTCGCAGTGCAGCACCGAGGGAGTGCTGATGTTCCAGTGCGGTACAGAGGGAGTGCTGATGTTCCAGTGCGGTACAGAGGGAGTGCTGATGTCCCAGTGAAGTACAGTGGTAGTGCTGATGTTCATGTGCAGTACAGAGGCAGTGTTGGTGTTGCAGTGCAGTACAGAGGCAGTGCTGATGTTCCAGTGCAGTACCGAGGCAGTGCTGATGTTCCAGTGCAGTACAGAGGGAATGCTGATGTTCCAGTGGAGTACAGTGGTAGTGCTGATGTTCCAGTGCAGTACAGAGGCAGTGCCGATGTCCCAGTGCAGTACAGAGGCAGTGCTGTTGTTCCAGTGCAGTACAGAGGCAGTACGGTTGTTCCAGTACAGTGCAGAGGCAGTGCCGATGTTCTAGTGCAATATAGAGGCACTGCCGATGTTACAGCGCAGTACAGAGGCAGTGCCGATGTTCCAGTTCAGTATAGAGGGTGTGCCGATGTTCCAGTGCAGTACAGAGGGAGTGCTGATGTTCCAGTGCAGTACAGAGGCACTGCTGATGTTCCTGTGCGGTACAGAGGCAGCGTTCATGTCCCTGTGCAGTACAGAGGCAGTGCTGATGTTTTAGGGCAGTACTGAGGCATAGCTGATGTTCCAGTGCAGTACAGAGGCAGTGCTGATATTTCAGTGCAGTACAGAGGCAGTGCTGATGTCCTAGTGCAGTACAGACGCAGTGCTGATGTTCCAGTGAAGTACAGTGGCAGTGCTGATGGTCCAGTGAAGTACAGAGGCTGTGCTGATGTTCCAGTACAGTTCAGTGGCAATGCTGATGTTCCATTTCAGTACAGAGGGAATGCGGATGCTCATGTGCAGTACAGAGGCAGTGTTGGTGGTCCAGTGCAGCATAGAGGCAGCACGGTTGTTCCAGTGCAGTACAGAGGCAGTGCCGATGTTCTAGTGCAATACAGAGGCAGTGCCGATGTTACAGCGCAGTACAGAGGCAGTGCCGATGTTCCAGTTCAGTATAGAGGGTGTGCCGATGTTCCAGTGCAGTACAGAGGGAGTGCTGATGTTCCAGTGCAATACAGAGGCACTGCTGATGTTCCTGTGCTGTACAGAGGCAGCGCCAATGTCCCTGCGCAGTACAGAGGCAGTGCTGATGTTTTAGGGCAGTACTGAGGCATAGCTGATGTTCCAGTGCAGTACAGAGGCAATGCTGATGTTCTATTGCAGTACAGAGGCAGTTCTGGTGTTTTGGGGCAGTACAGAGGCAGTGCCGATGTCCCAGTGCAGTACAGAGGCAATGCTGATGTTGCAGTGCAGTACAATGGAAGTGCTGATGTTTAGGTGCAGTACAGAGGCATTGCTGATGTCCCAGTGAAGTACAGAGGCAGTGCTGTTGTTCCAGTGCAGTACATAGGGAATGCTGATGTTCCAGTGCAGTACAGAGGCAGCACGGTTGTTCCAGTGCAGTACAGAGGCAGTGCCGATGTTCTAGTGCAGTACAGAGGCAGTGCCGATGTTCCAGTGCAGTACAGAGGCAATGCTGATGTTCCAGTGAAGTACAGAAGCAGTGCTGATGTTCCAGTGCAGTACATAGGGAATGCTGATGTTCCAGTGCAGTACAGAGGCAGCACGGTTTTTCCAGTGCAGTACAGAGGCAGTGCCGGTGTTCTAGTGCAGTACAGAGACAGTGCCGATGTTCCAGTGCAGTGCAGAGGCAATGCTGATGTTCCAGTGAAGTACAGAGGCAGTGCTCGTGTTCCAGTGCAGTACAAAGGGAGAGCTAATGTCCCAGTGCAGTACAGAGGCAGTGCTGATGTCCCAGTGCAGTACAGAGGCAGTGCTGATGTCCCAGTGCAGTACAGAGGGAGTGCTGATGTCCCAGCGCAGAAGACGGGTAGTGCTGATATACCAGTGCCATACAGAGGCAGTGCTGATGTTCCGGTGCAGTACAGAGGCAGTGCTAATGTTCCAGTGCAGTACAGAGGCAGTGCCTATGTCCCAGTGCAGTACAGAGGCAGTGCTGTTGTTCCAGTGCAGTACAGAGGCAGTACGGTTGTTCCAGTACAGTACAGAGGCTGTGCCGATGTTCTAGTGCAATACAGAGGCAGTGCCGATGTTACAGCGCAGTACAGAGGCAGTGCCGATGTTCCAGTTCAGTATAGATGGTGTGCCGATGTTCTAGTGCAATACAGAGGCACTGCCGAATTTCCAGTGCAGTACAGAGGCAGTGCTGATGTTCCAGTGAAGTACATAGGGAATGCTGATGTTCCAGTGCAGTACAGAGGCAGCACGGTTGTTCCAGTGCAGTACAGAGGCAGTGCCGATGTTCTAGTGCAGTACAGGGGCATTGCCGATGTTCCAGTGCAGTACAGAGGGAGTGCTGATGTTCCAGCGCAGTACAGAGGGAGTGCTAATGTTCCAGTGCAGTACAGAGGCAGTTCTGATGTCCAAGTGCAGAAGAGAGGTAGTGTTGATATTAAATTGCAATACCTTGGCAGTGTTGATATTTCAGTGCAGTACAGAGGCAGTGCTGATGTCCTAGTGCAGTACAGAGGGAGTGCTGATGTTCCAGTGGGGTACAGAAGCAGTGCTGATGTTCCAGTGCAGTACCGAGGCAATGCTGACGTTCGAGTGAAGTACAGAGGCAGTGCTGATGTTCCAGTGCAGTACAGAGGCAGTGCTGATGTTCCAGTGAAGTACAGTGGCAGTGCTGATGTTCCAGTGAAGTACAGAGGCTGTGCTGATGTTCCAGTACAGTTCAGTGGCAATGCTGATGTTCCAGTTCAGTACAGAGGGAATGAGGATGCTCATGTGCAGTACAGAGGCAGTGTTGGTGGTCCAGTGCAGCACAGAGGCAGCACGGTTGTTCCAGTGCAGTACAGAGGCAGTGCCGATGTTCTAGTGCAATACAGAGGCAGTGCCGATGTTCCAGTGCAGTACAGAGGCAGTGCCGATGTTCCAGTACAGTATGGAGGGAGTGCTGATATTCAAGTGCAGTACAGAGGCAGTGCCGATGTTCCAGCGCAGTACAGAGGCAGTGCCGATGTTCCAGTGCAGTACAGAGGCAATGCTGATGTTCCTGTGAAGTACAGAGGCAGTGCTGATATCCCAGTAGAGTACAGAGGCAATGCTGATGTTCCAGTGCAGTACAGAGAGAGTGCAGATGTTCCAGTTGCAGCACAGAGGCAGCACGGTTGTTCCAGTGCAGTACAGAGGCAGCACGGTTGTTCCAGTGCAGTACAGAGGCAGTTCCGATGTTCCAGTGCAGTACAGAGGCATTGCCGATGTTCCAGTTCAGGATAGAGGGAGTGCCGATGTTCCAGTTCAATATGGAGGGATTGCAGTGAAGTACAGAGGCAATGCTGATGTTCCAGTGAAGTACAGAGGCAGTGCTGATGTCCCAGAGCAATACAGAGGCAATGCTCATGTTCCAGTGAAGTACAGAGGCAATGCTGATGTTCCAGCGCAGCACAGAGGCAGTGCTGATGTTCCGGTGTAGAACAGAGCGAATGCTGATGTTTGAGTGCAGTATAGTGGCAGTTCTGATGTCCCAGTGCAGAAATGAGGTAGTGTTGATATTCCATTGCAATACAGAGGCCGTGCTGATGTTCCAGTGCAGTAAAGAGGCAGTGTTGATATCCCAGTGCAGTACAGAGGCAGTGCTGATGTCCCAGTGCAGCATCGAGGGAGTGCTGATGTTCCAGTGCGGTACAGAGGGAGTGCTGATGTTCCAGTGCGGTACAGAGGGAGTGCTGATGTCCCAGTGAAATGCAGAGGCAGTGCTGATGTCCCAGTCCAGTACAGAGGGAGTGCTGAAGCTCCAGTGTAGTACAGAGGCAGTGCTGATGTTCCAGTGAAGTACAGTGGTAGTGCTGATGTTCCAGTGCAGTACATAGGGAGAGCTAATGTCCCAGTGCAGTACAGAGGCAGTGCTGATGTTCCAGTACAGTTCAGTGGCAATGCTGATGTTCCAGTGCAGTACAGAGGGAATGCAGATATTCATGTGCAGTACAGAGGCAGTGTTGGTGGCCCCGTGCAGTACAGAGGGAATGCTGATGTTCCAGTGCAGTACAGAGGGAATGCTGATGTTCCATTGCAGTACAGAGGTAGTGCTGATGTTCCAGTGCAGTACAGAGGTAGTGCTGATGTTCCAGTGCAGTACAGAGAGAGTGCTGGTGTTCTATTGCAGTACAGAGGTAGTGCTGATGTTCCAGTGCAGTACAGAGGTAGTGCTGATGTACCAGTGCAGTATAGAGAGAGTGCTGATGTTCCAATGCAGTACAGAGGCAGCACGGTTGTTCCAGTGCAGTACAGAGGCAGTGCCGATGTTCTAGTGCAATACAGAGGCAGTGCCGAAGTTCCAGTGCAGTACAGAGACAGTGGCGATGTTCCACTTCAGGATAGAGGGAGTGCCGATGTTCCAGTTCAATACAGAGGCAATGCTGATGTTCCAGTGAAGTACAGAGGTAGTGCTGATGTTCCACTGCAGTACACAGGGAGAGCTAATGTCACAGTGCAGTACAGAGGCAGTGCTGATATCCCAGTCCAGTACAGAGGCAATGCTGATGTTCCATTGCAGTACAGAGGGAATGCGGATGTTACAGTGCAGTACAGAGGCAGTGCTGATGTTCCAGTGCAGTACATAGGCAGTGCTGATGTTCCAGCGCAGCACAGAGGCAGTGCTGATGTTCCGGTGCAGTACAGAGCGAAGGCTGATGTTCCAGTGCAGTACAGAGGGAGTGCTGATGTTCCAGCGCAGTACAGAGGCAGTTCTGATGTCGCAGTGCAGAACCGAGGTAGTGTTGATATTCCAGGGCAATACAGAAGCAGTGCTGATGTTACAGTGCAGTACCGAGGCAGTGCTGATGTTTCAGTGCAGTACAGAAGCAGTGCCGATGTCCCAGTGCATTACAGAGGCAATGCTGATATTCGAGTGCAGTACAGAGACAGTGCTGATGTTCCAGTGCGGTACAGAGGTAGTGCTGATTTTCCAGTGCAGTACAGAGAGAGTGCTGATTATCCAGTGCAGTACAGAGGCAGTGCTGATGTTTCAGTGCAGTACAGAAGCAGTACCGATGTCCCAGTGCAGTACAGAGGCAGTTCTGATGTTCCAGTGAAGTACAGAGGCAGTGCTGATGTTCCAGTGTAGTACATAGGGAATGATGATATTCCAGTGCAGTACAGAGGCAGCACGGTTGTTCCAGTGCAGTACAGAGGCAGTGCCGATGTTCTAGTGCAGTACAGGGGCATTGCCGATGTTCCAGTGCAGTATAGAGGGAGTGCTGATGTTCCAGCGCAGTACAGAGCAGTTCTGATGTCCCAGTGCCGAACAGAGGTAATGCTGATATACCAGTGCAATACAGAGGCAGTGCTGACGTTCCGGTGCAGTACAGAGCGAATGTTGATGTTCCAGTGCAGTACAGAGGCAGTTCTGATGTCCAAGTGCAGAAGAGAGGTAGTGTTGATATTAAATTGCAATACCTTGGCAGTGCTGATATTTCAGTGCAGTACAGAGGCAGTGCTGATGTCCTAGTGCAGTACAGAGGGAGTGATGATGTTCCAGTGGGGTACAGAAGCAGTGCTGATGTTCCAGTGCAGTACCGAGGCAATGCTGCCGTTCGAGTGAAGTACAGAGGCAGTGCTGATGTTCCAGTGCAGTACAGACGCAGTGCTGATGTTCCAGTGAAGTACAGTGGCAGTGCTGATGGTCCAGTGAAGTACAGAGGCTGTGCTGATGTTCCAGTACAGTTCAGTGGCAATGCTGATGTTCCAGTTCAGTACAGAGGGAATGCGGATGCTCATGTGCAGTACAGAGGCAGTGTTGGTGGTCCAGTGCAGCACAGAGGCAGCACGGTTTTTCCAGTGCAGTACAGAGGCAGTGCCGATGTTCTAGTGCAATACAGAGGCAGTGCCGATGTTACAGCGCAGTACAGAGGCAGTGCCGATGTTCCAGTTCAGTATAGAGGGTGTGCCGATGTTCAAGTGCAGTACAGAGGGAGTGCTGATGTTCCAGTGCAATACAGAGGCACTGCTGATGTTCCTGTGCTGTACAGAGGCAGCGCCAATGTCCCTGCGCAGTACAGAGGCAGTGCTGATGTTTTAGGGCAGTACTGAGGCATAGCTGATGTTCCAGTGCAGTACAGAGGCAATGCTGATGTTCCATTGCAGTACAGAGGCAGTGCTGTTGTTTTGGGGCAGTACAGAGGCAGTGCCGATGTCCCAGTGCAGTACCGAGGCAATGCTGATGTTGCAGTGCAGTACAATGGAAGTATTGATGTTTAGGTGCAGTACAGAGGCATTGCTGATGTCCCAGTGAAGTACAGAGGCAGTGCTGTTGTTCCAGTGCAGTACATAGGGAATGCTGATGTTCCAGTGCAGTAAAGAGGCAGCACGGTTGTTCCAGTGCAGTACAGAGGCAGTGCCGAAGTTCTAGTGCAGTACAGAGGCAGTGCCGATGTTCCAGTGCAGTACAGAGGCAATGCTGATGTTCCAGTGAAGTACAGAAGCAGTGCTGATGTTCCAGTGCAGTACATAGGGAATGCTGATGTTCCAGTGCAGTACAGAGGCAGCACGGTTGTTCCAGTGCAGTGCAGAGGCAGTGCCGATGTTCTAGTGCAGTACAGAGACAGTGCCGATGTTCCAGTGCAGTGCAGAGGCAATGCTGATGTTCCAGTGAAGTACAGAGGCAGTGCTCATGTTCCAGTGCAGTACAAAGGGAGAGCTAATGTCCCAGTGCAGTACACAGGCATTGCTGATGTCCCAGTGCAGTACAGAGGCAGTGCTGATGTCCCAGTGCAGTACAGAGGGAGTGCTGATGTCCCAGCGCAGAAGACGGGTAGTGCTGATATACCAGTGCCATACAGAGGCCGTGCTGATGTTCCGGTGCAGTACAGAGGCAGTGCTGATGTTCCAGTGCAGTACAGAGGCAGTGCCTATGTCCCAGTGCAGTACAGAGGCAGTGCTGTTGTTCCAGTGCAGTACAGAGGCAGTACGGTTGTTCCAGTACAGTACAGAGGCTGTGCCGATGTTCTAGTGCAATACAGAGGCAGTGCCGATGTTACAGCGCAGTACAGAGGCAGTGCCGATGTTCCAGTTCAGTATAGATGGTGTGCTGATGTTCCACTGCAGTACAGAGGGAGTGCTGATGTCCTAGTGCAGTGCCGAGGGAGTGCTGATGTTCCAGTGCAGTACAGAGGCTGTGCTGATGTTCCAGTGAAGTACAGTGGCAGTGCTGATGTTCCAGTGCAGTACAGAGGCAGTGCTGATGTTCCAGTGAAGTACAGTGGCAGTGCTGATGTTCCAGTGAAGTACAGAGGCTGTGCTGATGTTCCAGTACAGTTCAGTGGCAATGCTGATGTTCCAGTTCAGTACAGAGGGAATGCGGATGCTCATGTGCAGTACAGAGGCAGTGTTGGTGGTCCAGTGCAGCACAGAGGCAGCACGGTTGTTCCAGTGCAGTACAGAGGCAGTGCCGATGTTCTAGTGCAATACAGAGGCAGTGCCGATGTTCCAGTGCAGTACAGAGGCAGTGCCGATGTTCCAGTACAGTATGGAGGGAGTGCTGATATTCAAGTGCAGTACAGCGGCAGTGCCGATGTTCCAGCGCAGTACAGAGGCAGTGCCGATGTTCCAGTGCAGTACAGAGGCAATGCTGATGTTCCTGTGAAGTACAGAGGCAGTGCTGATATCCCAGTAGAGTACAGAGGCAATGCTGATGTTCCAGTGCAGTACAGAGAGAGTGCAGATGTTCCAGTGCAGTACAGAGGCTGCACGGTTGTTGCAGTGCAGTACAGAGGCAGCACGGTTGTTCCAGTGCAGTACAGTGGCAGTCCCGATGTTCCAGTGCAGTACAGAGGCATTGCCGATGTTCCAGTTCAGGATAGAGGGAGTGCCGATGTTCCAGTTCAATATGGAGGGAGTGCAGTGAAGTACAGAGGCAATGCTGATGTTCCAGTGAAGTACAGAGGCAGTGCTGATGTCCCAGAGCAATACAGAGGCAATGCTCATGTTCCAGTGAAGTACAGAGGCAATGCTGATGTTGCAGCGAAGCACAGAGGCAGTGCTGATGTTCCGGTGTAGAACAGAGCGAATGCTGATGTTCGAGTGCAGTATAGTGGCAGTTCTGATGTCCCAGTGCAGAAATGAGGTAGTGTTGATATTCCATTGCAATACAGAGGCCGTGCTGATGTTCCAGTGCAGTACAGAGGCAGTGTTGATATCCCAGTGCAGTACAGAGGCAGTGCTGATGTCCCAGTGCAGCACCGAGGGAGTGCTGATGTTCCAGTGCGGTACAGAGGGAGCGCTGATGTTCCAGTGCGGTACAGAGGGAGTGCTGATGTCCCAGTGAAATGCAGAGGCAGTGCTGATGTCCCAGTCCAGTACAGAGGGAGTGCTGAAGCTCCAGTGCAGTACAGAGGCAGTGCTGATGTTCCAGTGAAGTACAGTGGTAGTGCTGATGTTCCAGTGCAGTACATAGGGAGAGCTAATGTCCCAGTGCAGTACAGAGGCAGTGCTGATGTTCCAGTACAGTTCAGTGGCAATGCTGATGTTCCAGTGCAGTACAGAGGGAATGCAGATATTCATGTGCAGTACAGAGGCAGTGTTGGTGGCCCCGTGCAGTACAGAGGGAATGCTGATGTTCCAGTGCAGTACAGAGGGAATGCTGATGTCCCATTGCAGTACAGAGGTAGTGCTGATGTTCCAGTGCAGTACAGAGTTAGTGCTGATGTTCCAGTGCAGTACAGAGAGAGTGCTGGTGTTCTATTGCAGTACAGAGGTAGTGCTGATGTTCCAGTGCAGTACAGAGGTAGTGCTGATGTTCCAGTGCAGTAAAGAGAGAGTGCTGATGTTCCAATGCAGTACAGAGGCAGCACGGTTGTTCCAGTGCAGTACAGAGGCAGTGCCGATGCTCTAGTGCAATACAGAGGCAGTGCCGAAGTTCCAGTGCAGTACAGAGACAGTGGCGATGTTCCACTTCAGGATAGAGGGAGTGCCGATGTTCCAGTTCAATACAGAGGCAATGCTGATGTTCCACTGAAGTACAGAGGTAGTGCTGATGTTCCACTGCAGTACATAGGGAGAGCTAATGTCTCAGTGCAGTACAGAGGCAGTGCTGATATCCCAGTCCAGTACAGAGGCAATGCTGATGTTCCATTGCAGTACAGAGGGAATGCGGATGTTACAGTGCAATACAGAGGCAGTGCTGATGTTCCAGTGCAGTACATAGGCAGTGCTGATGTTCCAGCGCAGCACAGAGGCAGTGCTGATGTTCCGGTGCAGTACAGAGCGAAGGCTGATGTTCCAGTGCAGTACAGAGGTAGTGCGGATGTTCCAGTGCAGTACATAGGCAGTGCTGATGTTCCAGCGCAGCACAGAGGCAGTGCTGATGTTCCGGTGCAGTACAGAGCGAAGGCTGATGTTCCAGTGCAGTACAGAGGTAGTGCGGATGTTCCGGTGCAGTACAGAGCGAAGGCTGATGTTCCAGTGCAGTACAGAGAGAGCGCCGACGTTCCAGTGCAGTACAGAGGCAGTACTGTTGATCTAGTGCAGTACAGAGACAGTGCCGATGTTCTAGTGCAATGCAGAGGCAGTGCCGATGTTCCAGTGCAGTACAGAGGCAGTGCCGATGTTCCAGTTCAGTATAATGGGAGTGCTGATGTCCCAGTGCTGTACAGAGGGAGTGCTGATGTTCCAGCGCAGTACAGAGGCAGTTCTGATGTCGCAGTGCAGAACCGAGGTAGTGTTGATATTCCAGTGCAATACAGAAGCAGTGCTGATGTTCCAGTGCAGTACCGAGGCAGTGCTGATGTTTCAGTGCAGTACAGAAGCAGTGCCGATGTCCCAGTGCATTACAGAGGCAATGCTGATATTCGAGTGCAGTACAGAGACAGTGCTGATGTTCCAGTGCGGTACAGAGGTAGTGCTGATTTTCCAGTGCAGTACAGAGAGAGTGCTGATTATCCAGTGCAGTACAGAGGCAGTGCTGATGTTTCAGTGCAGTACAGAAGCAGTACCGATGTCCCAGTGCAGTACAGAGGCAGTGCTGATGTCCCAGTGCAGTACAGAGAGATTGCTGATGTTTCAGTGCAATACAGAGGCAGTGCCGACGTTCCAGTGCAGTACAGAGGCATTGCCGATGTTCCAGTTCAGTATAGAGGGAGTACCGATATTCCAGTGCAGTACAGAGGGAGTGGTGATGTTCCAGTTCAGTATAGAGGGAGTGCTGATGTTCCAGTGCTGTATAGAAGGAGTGCTGATATTCCAGTGCTCTACAGAGGCAGTGCCGATGTTCTAGTGCAATACAGAGGGAGTGCCGATGTTTCAGTGAAGTACAGAGGCAGTGCTGATGTTCCAGTGCAATGCAGTGGCAGTGCTGATGTTTTAGGGCAGTACAGAGGCAATGACGTTGTTCCAGTGCAGTACAGAGGCATTGCCGATGTTCCAGTTCAGTATAGAGGGAGTACCGATATTCCAGTGCAGTACAGAGGGAGTGGTGATGTTCCAGTTCAGTATAGAGGGAGTGCTGATGTTCCAGTGCTGTATAGAAGGAGTGCTGATATTCCAGTGCTCTACAGAGGCAGTGCCGATGTTCTAGTGCAATACAGAGGGAGTGCCGATGTTTCAGTGAAGTACAGAGGCAGTGCTGATGTTCCAGTGCAATGCAGTGGCAGTGCTGATGTTTTAGGGCAGTACAGAGGCAATGACGTTGTTCCAGTGCAGTACAGAGGCAGTGCTGATGTCCCAGTGCAGTACAGAGGAAGTGCTGATGTTCCAGCGCAGTACAGAGGCAGTTCTGATGTCCCAGTGCAGACGAGATATAGTGTTGAAATTCCAGTGCAGCACAGAGGCAGTGCTGATGTCCCAGTGCAGTACAGAGGGAGTGCTGATGTTCCAGTGCGGTACAGAGGGAGTGCTGATGTCACAGTGAAATACAGAGGCAGTGCTGATGTCCCAGACCAGTACAGAGGGAGTGCTGATGCTCCAGTTCAGTACAGAGGCAGTGCTGATGTTCCAGTGCAGTACAGACCCAGTGCCGATGTCCCAGTCCTGAACAGAGGCAGTGCTGATGTTCCAGTGCAGTACAGAGTCAGTGCTGATGCTCCAGTGCAGTACAGAGGCAATGCTGATGTTCCAGTGAAGTACAGAGGCAGTGCTGATGTTCCAGTGCAGTACATAGGGAATGCTGATGTTCCAGTGAAGTACAGAGGCAGTGCTGATGTTCCAGTGCAGTACATAGTGAATGGTAATGTCCCAACGCAGTACAGCGGCAGTGCTAATGTTCCAGTGCAGTGCAGACGGAATGCTGATGATCATGTGCAGTACAGAGGCAGTGTTGGTGGTCCAGTGCAGTACAGAGGCAGTGCTGATGTTCCAGTGCAGTACAGAGGCAGTGCTGATATTCCAGTGCAGTAGAGAGGGAATGCTGATGTTCCAGTGCAGTACAGAGGCAGTGCTGATGTTCCAGTGCAGTACAGAGGCAGTGCTGATGTTCCAGTGCAGTACAGAGGTAGTACTGATGTTCCCGTGCTGTACATAGAGAGTGCTGATGTTCCAGTGCAGTACAGAGGCAGTGCTGATGTTTCAGTGCAGTACAGAAGCATTGCCGATGTCCCAGTGCAGTACAGAGGGAATGCTGATATTCCAGTGCAGTTCAGAGAGAGTGCTGATGTTCCAGTGCAGTACAGAGGCAGTGCTGATTTTTCAGTGCAGTACAAAAGCAGTACCGATGTCCCAGTGCAGTACAGAGGCAGTGCTGATGTTCCAATGCAGTACAGAGAGAGTGCTGATGTTTCAGTGCAATACAGAGGCAGTGCCGATGTTCCAGTGCAGTACAGAGGCAGTGCCGATGTTCCAGTTCAGTATAGAGGGAGTGCCAATGTTCCACTGCAGGACAGAGGGAGTGCTGATATTCCAGTTCAGTATAGAGGGAGTGCTGATGTTCCAGTGCTGTATAGAGGGAGTGCTGATATTCCAGTGCAGTCCAGAGGCAGTGCCGATGTTCTAGTGCAATACAGAGGGAGTGCCGAAGTTCCAGTTCAGTATAGAGGGAGTGCTGCTGTTCCAGTGCAGTACAGAGGCAATGCTGATGTTCCAGTGCAGTACAGAGGGAGTGCTGAGGTTCCAGTGCAGTACAGTGGCAGTGCTGTTTTTTTAGGGCTGTACAGAGGCAATGATGTTGTTCCAGTGCAGTACAGAGGCAGTGCTGATGTTTCAGTGCAGTACAGAAGCATTGCCGATGTCCCAGTGCAGTACAGAGGGAATGCTGATATTCCAGTGCAGTACAGAGAGAGTGCTGATGTTCCAGTGCAGTACAGAGGCAGTGCTGATTTTTCAGTGCAGTACAAAAGCAGTACCGATGTCCCAGTGCAGTACAGAGGCAGTGCTGATGTTCCAATGCAGTACAGAGAGAGTGCTGATGTTTCAGTGCAATACAGAGGCAGTGCCGATGTTCCAGTGCAGTACAGAGGCAGTGCCGATGTTCCAGTTCAGTATAGAGGGAGTGCCAATGTTCCACTGCAGGACAGAGGGAGTGCTGATATTCCAGTTCAGTATAGAGGGAGTGCTGATGTTCCAGTGCTGTATAGAGGGAGTGCTGATATTCCAGTGCAGTCCAGAGGCAGTGCCGATGTTCTAGTGCAATACAGAGGGAGTGCCGAAGTTCCAGTTCAGTATAGAGGGAGTGCTGCTGTTCCAGTGCAGTACAGAGGCAATGCTGATGTTCCAGTGCAGTACAGAGGGAGTGCTGAGGTTCCAGTGCAGTACAGTGGCAGTGCTGTTTTTTTAGGGCTGTACAGAGGCAGTGATGTTGTTCCAGTGCAGTACAGAGGCAGTGCTGATGTCCCAGTGCAGTACAGAGGCAGTTCTTATGTCCCAGTGCAGTACAGAGGCAGTGCTGATGTCCCAGTGCAGTACAGAGGGCGTGCTGATGCTCCATTGCGGTATTGAGGGAGTGCTGATGTTCCAGTGCAATGGAGAGGCAGTGCCGATGATCCCAGTCCAGTACAGAGGCAGTGCTGATGTTACAGTGCAGTACAGAGGCAATGCTGATGTTTCAGTGAAGTACAGAGGCAGTGCTGATGTTACATTCCAGCACAGATGCAATGATGATGTTGCAGTGCAGTACAGAGGCAGTGCTGATGTTCCAGTGCAGTACTTGTGACAATAAGCGATTTTCATTAATTTTCATACAGAGGCAGTTCCGATGTTCTAGTGCAGTACAGAGGCAGTGCTGATCTTCCAGTCCAGTACAGAGGCAATGCTGGTGTTCCAGTGCAGTACAGAGGCAATGCTGGTGTTCCAGTGCAGTACAGAGGCAATGCTTGTGTTCCAGTGAAGTACAGAGGCAGTGCTGATGTTCCAGTGCAGTACAGAGGCAGTGCTGATGTTCCAGTGCAGTACAGAGGGCGTGCTGCTGCTCCATTGCGGTACTGAGGGAGTGCTGATGTTGCAGTGCAATGGAGAGGCAGTGCCGATGATCCCAGTCCAGTACAGAGGCAGTGCTGATGTTCCAGTGCAGTACGGAGGCAATGCTGATGTTCCAGTGCAATACAGAGGCAGTGCTGATGTTCCAGTGCAGCACAGAGGCAGTGCTGTAGTTCCAGTGCAGTACAAAGGCAATGCTGATGTTCCAGTGAAGTAATGATGCAGTCCTGATGTTCCAGAGCAGTACAGCGGCAGTGCTGATGTTCCAGTGCAATACAGAGGCAGTGCTGATGTTCCAGTGCAGTACAGAGGGCGTGCTGCTGCTCCATTGCGGTACTGAGGGAGTGCTGATGTTGCAGTGCAATGGAGAGGCAGTGCCGATGATCCCAGTCCAGTACAGAGGCAGTGCTGATGTTCCAGTGCAGTACGGAGGCAATGCTGATGTTCCAGTGCAATACAGAGGCAGTGCTGATGTTCCAGTGCAGCACAGAGGCAGTGCTGTAGTTCCAGTGCAGTACAGAGGCAATGCTGATGTTCCAGTGAAGTAAAGATGCAGTCCTGATGTTCCAGAGCAGTACAGCGGCAGTGCTGATGTTCCAGTGCAATACAGAGGCAGTGCTGATGTTCCAGTGCAGTACTCATTTTTATTCATTTTTACTTTTATACCTTTTTAAAATTGTGTGTATCGGGGGAAACTGAAGTGACATCACAGAAAAGCTGTGGCCTGAGTGGCTGTTTGGGAATCTACAGTAAATTAAAAAAAAATAATCATTGGTAACTAATTAAACATAATTACTTAATTATAATTTAGAGGGGTATCTAAGCCAGAGATCGGAGAGTACTATACTTAGCTTTCGCATTTCTATTAGAAATATAGTGCTCGGAAACTGATAGTTAGCAGTAACTTTGACATTTTAAAAAATCTATATATTTTTTAAAAAAACATTTAAATTTAATTGTTAATTAATTGACACAATGTCAGTTAGAGGGGTGCAGTGCTCTGACTGTGAGATGTGGCAGGTCCGGGAGGCTTCCAGCGTCCCGGATGGCTTCATCTGCAGAAAGTGCACCCAACTGGAGCTCCTCGCAGACCGCATGGTTCGGTTGGAGCAGCAATTGGATGCATTTAGGAGCATGCATGTGGCGGAAACTGTCATAGATCGCAGTTATGTAAATGTGGTCACACCCAAGGTGCAGGCAGAGAAATGGGTGACCACCAGAAAGGGCAGGCAGTCAGTGCAGGAATCCCCTGTGGTTGTCCCCCTCTCGAACAGGTTTTCCCCTTTGGATACTGTCGGGGATGATAGCCTATCAGAGGAAAACAGCAGCATCCAGAGCAGTGGCACCACGGCTGGCTCTTATGTTCAGAAGGGAGGGTCAAAGCGCAGAAGAGCAGTAGTAATAGGGGACTCTATAGTCAGGGGCACAGATAGGCGCTTCTGTGGACGTGAAAGAGACTCCAGGATGGTATGTTGCCTCCCTGGTGCCAGGGTCCAGGATGTCTCCGAACGGGTAGAGGGCATCCTGAAGGGGGAGGGCAAACAGGCAGAGGTCGTTGTACATATTGGTACTAACGACATAGGCAGGAAGGGGCATGAGGTCCTGCAGCAGGAGTTCAGGGAGCTAGGCAGAAAGTTAAAAGACAGGACCTCTAGGTTTGTAATCTCGGGATTACTCCCTGTGCCACGTGCCAGTGAGGCTAGAAATAGGAAGATAGAGCAGCTAAACACATGGCTAAACAGCTGGTGTAGGAGGGAGGGTTTCCGTTATCTGGACAACTGGGAGCTCTTCCGGGGCAGGTGTGACCTATATAAGAAGGACGGGTTGCATCTAAACCGGAGAGGCATGAATATCCTGGCCGCGAGGTTTGCTAGTGTCACACGGGAGGGTTTAAACTAGTATGGCAGGGGGGTGGGCACGGGAGCAATAGGTCAGAATGTGAGAGCATTGAGGGAGAACTAGGGAATAGGGGCAGTGTGGCTCTGAGGCAGAGCAGACAGGGAGAAGTTGCTGAACACAGCGGGTCTGGTGGCCTGAAGTGCATATGTTTTAATGCAAGAAGTATTATGGGTAAGGCAGATGAACCTAGAGCTTGGATTAGTACTTGGAACTATGATGTTGTTGCCATTACAGAGACCTGAACAAAGAACAAAGAACAAAGAGATGTACAGCACAGGAACAGGCCCTTCGGCCCTGCAAGCCCGTGCCGACCATGCTGCCCGACTAAACTACACTCTTCTACAATTCCTGGGTCCGTATCCCTCTATTCCCATCCTATTCATGTATTTGTCAAGACGCCCCTTAAATGTCCCTATCGTCCCTGCTTCCACCACCTCCTCCGGTAGCGAGCTCCAGGCACCCACTGCCCTCTGCATAAAAAACTTGCCTCGTACATCTAGTCTAAACCCTGCCCCTCTCACCTTAAACCTATGCCCCCTAGTAATTGACCCCTCTACCCTGGGGAAAAGCCTCTGGCTATCCACTCTGTCTATGCCCCTCATAATTTTGTATACCTCTATCAGGTCTCCCCTCAACCTCTTTCATTCCAGTGAGAACAAACCGAGTTTATTCAACCGCTCCTCATAGCTAATGCCTTCCATACCAGGCAACATTCTGGTAAATCTCTTCTGCACCCTCTCTAAAGCCTCCACATCCTTCTGGTAGTGTGGCGACCAGAATTGAACACTATACTCCAAGTGTGGCCTAACAAACGTTCTATTCAGCTGCAACATGTCTTGCAAATTCTTATACTCAATGCCCCGGCCAATGAAGGCAAGCATGCCGTATGCCTTCTTGACGACCTTCTCCACCTGTGCTGCCCCTTTCAATGACCTGTGGACCTGTACTCCTAGATCTCTTTGACTTTCAATACTCTTGAGGGTTCTACCTTTCACTGTATATTCCCTACCTGCATTAGACCTTCCAAAATGCATTACCTCACATTTGTCTGGATTAAACTCCATCTGCCATCTCTCCGCCCAAGTCTCCAAACAATCTAAACCCTGCTGTATCCTCCGACAGTCCTCATTGCTATCCGCAATTCCACCAACCTTTGTGTCGTCTGCAAACTTACGAATCAGACCAGTTACATTTTCCTCCAAATCATTTATATATACTACAAAGAGCAAAGGTCCCAGCACTGATCCGTATGGAACACCACTGGTCACAGCCCTCCAATTAGAAAAGCATCATTCCATTGCTACTCTCTGCCTTCTATGACCTAGCCAGTTCTGTATCCACCTTGCCAGCTCACCCCTGATCCCGTGTGACTTCACCTTTTGTACTAGTCTACCATGAGGGACCTTGTCAAAGGCCTTACTGAAGTCTATATAGACAACATCCACTGCCCTACCTGCATCAATCATCTTAGTGACCTCCTCGAAAAACTCTATCAAGTTAGTGAGACACGACCTTCCCTTCACAAAACCGTGCTGCCTCTCACTAATACGTCCATTTCCTTCCAAATGGGAGTAGATCCTGTCTCGAAGAATTCTCTCCAGTAATTAAACCTGGTCGAGGGAAGGGCAGGATTGGCAGCTAAACGTTCCAGGATTTAGATGTTTCAGGCGGGATCGAGGGGGATGTAAAAGGGGAGGCGGAGTTCCGCTGCTGGTTCGGGAGAATATCATAGCTGAACTGCGGGAGGACACCTCAGAGGGCAGTGAGGCTATATGGGTAGAGATCAGGAATAAGAAGGGTGCAGTCACAATGTTGGGGGTATACTACAGGCCTCCCAACAGCCAGCGGGAGATAGAGGAGCAGATAGGTAGACAGATTTTGGAAAAGAGTAAAAACAACAGGGTTGTGGTGATGGGAGACTTCAACTTCCCCAATATTGACTGGGACTCACTTAGTGCCAGGGGCTTAGACGGGGCAGAGTTTGTAAGGAGCATCCAGGAGGGCTTCTTAAAACAATATGTAGACAGTCCAACTAGGGAAGGGGCGGTACTGGACCTGCTATTGGGGAATGAGCCCGGGCAGGTGGTAGATGTTTCAGTAGGGGAGCATTTCGGTAACAGTGACCACAATTCAGTAAGTTTTAAAGTACTGGTGGACAAGGATAAGAGTGGTCCTAGGATGAATGTGCTAAATTGGGGGAAGGCTAATTATAACAATATTAGGCAGGAACTGAAGAACATAGATTGGGGGCGGATGTTTGAGGGCAAATCAACATCTGACATGTGGGAGGCTTTCAAGTGTCAGTTGAAAGGATTTCAGGACCGATATGTTCCTGTGAGGAATAAGGATAAATACGGCAATTTTCGGGAACCTTGGATAATGAGAGATATTGTAGGCCTCGTCAAAAAGAAAAAGGAGGCATTTGTCAGGGCTAAAAGGCTGGGCAAAGACGAAGCCTGCGTGGAATATCAGGAAAGTAGGAAGGAACTTAAGCAAGGTGTCAGGAGGGCTAGAAGGGGTCACGAAAAGTCATTGGCAAATAGGGTTAAGGAAAATCCCAAGGCTTTTTATACGTACATAAAAAGCAAGAGGGCAGCCAGGGAAAGGGTTGGCCCACTGAAGGATAGGCAAGGGAATCTATGTGTGGAGCCAGAGGAAATGGGCGAGGTACTAAATGAATACTTTGCATCAGTAGTCACCAAAGAGAAGAAATTGGTAGATGTTGAGTCTGGAGAAGGGTGTGTAGATAGCCTGTGTCACATTGAGATCCAAAAAGACGAGGTGTTGGGTGTCTTAAAAAATATTAAGGTAGATAAGTCCCCAGGGCCTGATGGGATCTACCCCAGAATACTGAAGGAGGCTGGAGAGGACATTGCTGAGGCCTTGACAGAAATCTTTGGTCCTTACTGTCTTCAGGGGATGTCCCGGAGGACTGGAGAATAGCCAATGTTGTTCCTCTGTTTAAGACGGGTCGCAAGTATAATCCAGGAAACTACAGGCCGGTGAGCCTTACTTCAGTGGTAGGGAAATTACTGGAGAGAATTCTTCGAAACAGGATCTACTCCCATTTGGAAGCAAATGGACGTATTCATGAGAGGCAGCACGGTTTTGTGAAGGGGGGGTCGTGTCTCACTAACTTGATAGAGTTTTTCGAGGAGGTCACTAAGATGATTGATGCAGGTAGGGCAGTGGATGTTGTCTATATGGACTTCAGTAAGGCCTTTGACAATGTCCCTCATGGTAGACTAATACAAAAGGTGAAGTCACACGGGATCAGGGGTGAGCTGGCAAGGTGGATACAGAACTGGCTAGGTCATAGAAGGGAGAGAGTAGCAATGGAAGGATGCTTTTCTAATTGGAGGGCTGTGACCAGTGGTGTTCCACAGGGATCAGTGCTGGGACCTTTGCTCTTGTAGTATATATAAATGATTTGGAGGAAAATGTAACTGGTCTGATTAGTAAGTTTGCAGACAACACAATGGTTGGTGGAATTGCGGATAGCGATGAGGACTGTCAGAGGATACAGCAGGATTTAGATTGTTTGGAGACTTGGGCGGAGAGATGGCAGATGGAGTTTAATCCGGACAAATGTGAGGTGATGCATTTTGGAAGGTCTAATGCAGGTAGGGAATATACAGTGAATGGTAGAACACTCAAGAGTATTGAAAGTCAAAGTGATCTAGGAGTACAGGTCCACAGGTCATTGAAAGGGGCAACACAGATGGAGAAGGTAGTCAAGAAGGCATACGGCATGCTTGCCTTCATTGGCCGGGGCATTGAGTATAAGAATTGGCAAGTCATGTTGCAGCTGAATAGAACCTTAGTTAGGCCACACTTGGAGTATAATGTTCAATTCTGGTCGCCACACTACCAGAAGGATGTGGAGGCTTTAGAGAGGGTGCAGAAGAGATTTACCAGAATGTAGCCTGGTATGGAGACATTAGCTATGAGGAACGGTTGAATAAACTCGGGTTGTTCTCACTGGAACAAACGAGGTTGAGGGGAGACCTGATAGAGGTCTACAAAATTATGAGGGGCATAGACAGAGTGGATTGTCAGAGGCTTTTCCCCAGGGTAGAGGGGTCAAGAACGAGGGGGCAGAGGTTTAAGATGAGAGGGGCAAGGTTTAGAGTAACTGTACGAGGCAAGTTTTTTACGCAGAGTGTAGTGGGTTACTGGAACTCACTACTGGAGGAGGTGGTGGAAGCAGGGACGATAGTGACATTTAAGTGGTATCTTGAAAAATACATGAATAGGATGGGAATAGAGGGATACTGACCCAGGAGGTGTAGAAGCTTGTAGTTTAGTCGGGCAGCATGGTCGGCACGGGCTTGGAGGGCCGAAGGGCCTGTTCCTGTGCTGTACATTTCTTTGTTCTTTGCTCTTTCTACGGTGGCAATGCTGATGTTCCAGTGCAGGACAGAGGCAGTGCTGATGTTTTAGGGCAGTACAGAGGCAATGATGTTGTTCCAGTGCAGTACAGAGGCAATGCTGATGTCCCAGGGCAGTACAGAGGCAGTGCCGATGTCCCACTGCAGTACAGAGGCAGTGCTGATGTTCCAGTGCAATACAGAGGCAGCACGGATGTTCCAGTGCTGTACAGAGGCAGTGCCGATGTTCTCGTGGAATACAGAGGCAGTGCTGATGTTGCAGTGCAGTACAGAGGCAGTGCCGATGTTCCAGTTCAGTATTGAGGCAGTGCCGATGTTCTAGTGCAATACAGAGGCAGTGCTGATATTCCAGTGCAGTACAGTGGGAGTGCTGATGTTCCAGCTCAGTATAGAGGGAGTGCTGATGTTCCAGTGCTGTATAGAGGCAGTGCTGATGTTCCAGTGAAGTACAGAGGCATTTCTGACGTTCCAGTGCAGTACAGAGGCAATGCCGATGTTCCAGTGCAGTACAGAGGGAGTGCTGATGTTCCAGTGCAGGACAGAGGCAGTGCTGATGTTTTAGGGCAGTACAGAGGCAATAATGTTTTTCCAGTGCAGTACAGAGGAAATGCTGATGTCCCAGTGCAGTACAGAGGCAGTGCCGATGTCCCACTGCAGTACAGACGCAGTGCTGATGTTCCAGTGCAATACAGAGGCAGCACGGTTGTTCCAGTGCTGTACAGAGGCAGTGCCGGTGTTCTAGTGCAATACAGAGGCAGTGCTGATGTTCCAGTGCAGTACAGAGGCAGTGCTGATGTTCCAGTGCAATACAGAGGCAGCACGGTTGTTCCAGTGCTGTACAGAGGCAGTGCCGATGTTCTAGTGCAATACAGAGGCAGTGCTGATGTTCCAGTGCAATACAGAGGCAGCACGGTTGTTCCAGTGCTGTACAGAGGCAGTGCCGATGTTCTAGTGCAATACAGAGGCAGTGCTGATGTTCCAGTGCAATACAGAAGCAGCACGGTTGTTCCAGTGCTGTACAGAGGCAGTGCCGATGTTCTAGTGCAATACAGAGGCAGTACTGATGTTCCAGTGCAGTACAGAGGCAGTGCCGATGTTCCAGTTCAGTATAAACTGCAGTGCCGATGTTCTAGTGCAATACAGAGGCAGTGCTGATGTTCCAGTGCAGTACAGTGGGAGTGCTGATGTTCCAGTGCTGTATAGAGGGAGTGCTGATGTTCCAGTGAAGTACAGAGGCATTGCTGATGTTCCAGTGAAGTACAGAGGCATTGCTGACGTTCCAGTGCAGTACAGAGACAATGCTGATGTTCCAGTGCAGTACAGAGGGAGTGCTGATGTTCCAGTGCAGTACAGTGTCAGTGCTGAAGTTTTAGGGCTGTACAGAGTCAATGATGTTGTTCCAGTGCAGTACAGAAGCAGTGCTGAAGTTCCAATGCAGTACATAGGGAGAGCTAATGTCACAGTCCAGTACAGAGGCAGTGCTGATATCCCAGTCCAGTACAGAGGCAATGCTGATGTTCCAGTGCAGTACAGAGGGAATGTTGATGTTACAGTGCAGTACAGAGGCAATGCTCATGTTCCACTGAAGTACAGAGGCAGTGCTTATGTTCCAGCGCAGCACAGAGGCAGTACTGATGTTCCGGTGTAGTACAGAGCGAATGCTGATGTTCCAGTGCAGTACAGAGGCAGTTCTGATGTCCCAGTGCAGAACTGAGGTAGTGTTGATATTCCATTGCAGTACAGAGGCAATGCTGATTTTCCAGTGCAGTACAGAGGGAGTGCTGATGTTCCACTGCAGTACAGAGGCAGTGCTGATGTTTTGGGGCAGTACAGAGGCAGTGACGATGTCCCAGTGCAGTACAGAGGCAATGCTGATGTTCCAGTGCAGTACATAGGCAGTGCGAATGTTCCAGTGCAGTACAATGGAAGTGCTGATATTCCAGTGCAGTACAGAGGCGTTGCTGATGTTCCAGTGAGGTACAGAGACAGTGCTGATGTTCCAGTGCAGTACATAGTGAATGCTGATGTTCCAGTGCAGTACAGAGGCAGCACGGTTGTTCCAGTGTAGTACAGAGGCAGTGCCGATGGTCTAGTGAAATACAGAGGCAGTGCCGATTTTCCAGTGCAGTACAGAGGCAGTGCCGATGTTCCAGTTCAGTATAGAGGGTGTGCCGATGTTCCAGTGCAGTACAGAGGGAGTGCTGATGTTCCAGTGCAATACAGAGGCACTGCTGATGTTCCTGTGATGTACAGAGGCAGTGCTGATGTTTTAGGGCAGTACTGAGGCATAGATGATGTTCCAGTGCAGTACAGAGGCAATGCTGATGTTCCACTGCAGTACAGACGCAGTGCTGGTGTTTTGGGGCAGTACAGAGGCAGTGCCGATGTCCCAGTGCAGTACAGAGGGAATGCTGATGTTGCAGTGCAGTACAATGGAAGTGCTGATGTTTAGGTGCAGTACAGAGGCATTGCTGATGTCCCAGTGAAGTACAGAGGCAGTGCTGTTGTTCCAGTGCAGTACATAGGGAATGCTGATATTCCAGTGCAGTACAGAGGCAGCACGGTTGTTCCAGTGCAGTACAGAGGCAGTGCCGATGATCTAGTGCAGTACAGAGGCAGTGCCGATGTTCCAGTGCAATACAGAGGCAATGCTGATGTTCTAGTGAAGTACAGAAGCAGTGCTGATGTTCCAGTGCAGTACATAGGGAATGCTGATGTTCCAGTGCAGTACAGAGGCAGCACGGTTGTTCCAGTGCAGTACAGAGGCAGAGCCGATGTTCTAGTGCAGTACAGAGGCAGTGCCGATGTTCCAGTGCAGTGCAGAGGCAAGGCTGATGTTCCAGTGAAGTACAGAGGCAGTGCTCATGTTCCAGTGCAGTAAATAGGGAGAGCTAATGTCCCAGTGCAGTACAGAGGCAGTGCTGATGTCCCAGTGCAGTACAGAGGCAGTGCTCATGTCCCAGTGCAGTACAGAGGGAGTGCTCATGTCCCAGTGCAGAAGACAGGTAGTGCTGATATACCAGTGCCATACAGAGGCAGTGCTGATGTTCCAGTGCAGGACAGAGGCAGTGCTGATGTTTTAGGGCAGTACAGAGGCAATAATGTTTTTCCAGTGCAGTACAGAGGAAATGCTGATGTCCCAGTGCAGTACAGAGGCAGTGCCGATGTCCCACTGCAGTACAGACGCAGTGCTGATGTTCCAGTGCAATACAGAGGCAGCACGGTTGTTCCAGTGCTGTACAGAGGCAGTGCCGGTGTTCTAGTGCAATACAGAGGCAGTGCTGATGTTCCAGTGCAGTACAGAGGCAGTGCCGATGTTCCAGTTCAGTACAGAGGCAGTGCTGATGTTCCAGTGCAATACAGAGGCAGCACGGTTGTTCCAGTGCTGTACAGAGGCAGTGCCGATGTTCTAGTGCAATACAGAGGCAGTGCTGATGTTCCAGTGCAATACAGAAGCAGCACGGTTGTTCCAGTGCTGTACAGAGGCAGTGCCGATGTTCTAGTGCAATACAGAGGCAGTACTGATGTTCCAGTGCAGTACAGAGGCAGTGCCGATGTTCCAGTTCAGTATAAACTGCAGTGCCGATGTTCTAGTGCAATACAGAGGCAGTGCTGATGTTCCAGTGCAGTACAGTGGGAGTGCTGATGTTCCAGTGCTGTATAGAGGGAGTGCTGATGTTCCAGTGAAGTACAGAGGCATTGCTGATGTTCCAGTGAAGTACAGAGGCATTGCTGACGTTCCAGTGCAGTACAGAGACAATGCTGATGTTCCAGTGCAGTACAGAGGGGGTGCTGATGTTCCAGTGCAGTACAGTGGCAGTGCTGAAGTTTTAGGGCTGTACAGAGTCAATGATGTTGTTCCAGTGCAGTACAGAAGCAGTGCTGAAGTTCCAATGCAGTACATAGGGAGAGCTAATGTCACAGTCCAGTACAGAGGCAGTGCTGATATCCCAGTCCAGTACAGAGGCAATGCTGATGTTCCAGTGCAGTACAGAGGGAATGTTGATGTTACAGTGCAGTACAGAGGCAATGCTCATGTTCCACTGAAGTACAGAGGCAGTGCTTATGTTCCAGCGCAGCACAGAGGCAGTGCTGATGTTCCGGTGTAGTACAGAGCGAATGCTGATGTTCCAGTGCAGTACAGAGGCAGTTCAGATGTCCCAGTGCAGAACTGAGGTAGTGTTGATATTCCATTGCAGTACAGAGGCAATGCTGATTTTCCAGTGCAGTACAGAGGGAGTGCTGATGTTCCACTGCAGTACAGAGGCAGTGCTGATGTTTTGGGGCAGTACAGAGGCAGTGACGATGTCCCAGTGCAGTACAGAGGCAATGCTGATGTTCCAGTGCAGTACATAGGCAGTGCGAATGTTCCAGTGCAGTACAATGGAAGTGCTGATATTCCAGTGCAGTACAGAGGCGTTGCTGATGTTCCAGTGAGGTACAGAGACAGTGCTGATGTTCCAGTGCAGTACATAGTGAATGCTGATGTTCCAGTGCAGTACAGAGGCAGCACGGTTGTTCCAGTGTAGTACAGAGGCAGTGCCGATGGTCTAGTGAAATACAGAGGCAGTGCCGATTTTCCAGTGCAGTACAGAGGCAGTGCCGATGTTCCAGTTCAGTATAGAGGGAGTGCTGATGTTCCAGTGCAATACAGAGGCACTGCTGATGTTCCTGTGATGTACAGAGGCAGTGCTGATGTTTTAGGGCAGTACTGAGGCATAGATGATGTTCCAGTGCAGTACAGAGGCAATGCTGATGTTCCACTGCAGTACAGACGCAGTGCTGGTGTTTTGGGGCAGTACAGAGGCAGTGCCGATGTCCCAGTGCAGTACAGAGGGAATGCTGATGTTGCAGTGCAGTACAATGGAAGTGCTGATGTTTAGGTGCAGTACAGAGGCATTGCTGATGCCCCAGTGAAGTACAGAGGCAGTGCTGTTGTTCCAGTGCAGTACATAGGGAATGCTGATATTCCAGTGCAGTACAGAGGCAGCACGGTTGTTCCAGTGCAGTACAGAGGCAGTGCCGATGATCTAGTGCAGTACAGAGGCAGTGCCGATGTTCCAGTGCAATACAGAGGCAATGCTGATGTTCTAGTGAAGTACAGAAGCAGTGCTGATGTTCCAGTGCAGTACATAGGGAATGCTGATGTTCCAGTGCAGTACAGAGGCAGCACGGTTGTTCCAGTGCAGTACAGAGGCAGAGCCGATGTTCTAGTGCAGTACAGAGGCAGTGCCGATGTTCCAGTGCAGTGCAGAGGCAAGGCTGATGTTCCAGTGAAGTACAGAGGCAGTGCTCATGTTCCAGTGCAGTAAATAGGGAGAGCTAATGTCCCAGTGCAGTACAGAGGCAGTGCTGATGTCCCAGTGCAGTACAGAGGCAGTGCTCATGTCCCAGTGCAGTACAGAGGGAGTGCTCATGTCCCAGTGCAGAAGACAGGTAGTGCTGATATACCAGTGCCATACAGAGGCAGTGCTGAAGTTCCGGTGCTGTACAGAGGCAGTGCTGATGTTCCAGTGCAGTACAGAGGCAGTGCCTATGTCGCAGTGCAGAACAGAGGCAGTGCTGTTGTTCCAGTGCAGTACAGAGGCAGTACGGTTGCTCCAGTACAGTACAGAGGCAGTGCCGATGTTCCAGTGCAATACAGAGGCAGTGCCGATGTTCCAGTTCAGTATAGATGTTGTGCCGATGTTCCAGTGCAGTACAGAGGCAGTGCTCATGTCCCTGTGCAGTACAGAGGCAGTGCTGATCTTTTAGGGCAGTACTGAGGTATAGCTGATGTTCAGGTGCTGTACAGAGGCAATGCTGATGTTCCAGTGCAGTACAGAGGGAGTGCTGATGTTCCACTGCAGTACAGTGGCAGTGCTGATGTTTTGGGGCAGTACAGAGGCAGTGCCGATGTCTCAGTGCAGTACAGAGGCAATGCTGATGTTCCACTGCAGTACAATGGAAGTGCTGATGTTCCAGTGCAGTACAGAGGCATTGCTGTGTTCCAGTGAAGTACAGAGGCAGTGCTGATGTTCCAGTGCAGTACATAGGGAATGCTGATGTTCCAGTGCAGTACAGAGGCAGCACGGTTGTTCCAGTGCAGTACAGAGGCAGTGCCGATGTTCTAGTGTAGTACAGGGGCATTGCCGATGTTCCAGTGCAGTACAGAGGGAGTGCTGATGTTCCAGCGCAGTACAGAGGCAGTTCTGATGTCCCAGAGCAGAACAGAGGTAGTGCTGATATACCAGTGCAATACAGAGGCAGTGCTGACGTTCCGGTGCAGTACAGAGCGAATGTTGATGTTCCAGTGCAGTACAGAGGCAGTTCTGATGTCCAAGTGCAGAAGAGAGGTAGTGTTGATATTAAATTGCAATACCTTGGCAGTGCTGATATTTCAGTGCAGTACAGAGGCAGTGCTGATGCCCTAGTGCAGTACAGAGGGAGTGCTGATGTTCCAGTGGGGTACAGAAGCAGTGCTGATGTTCCAGTGCAGTACAGAGGCAGTGCTGATGTTACAGTGCAGTACCGACGCAATGCTGACGTTCGAGTGAAGTACAGAGGCAGTGCTGATGTTCCAGTGCAGTACAGAGGCAGTGCTGATGTTCCAGTGAAGTACAGTGGCAGTGCTGATGTTCCAGTGAAGTACAGAGGCTGTGCTGATGTTCCAGTTCAGTACAGAGGGAATGCGGATGCTCATGTGCAGTACAGAGGCAGTGTTGGTGGTCCAGTGCAGCACAGAGACAGCACGGTTGTTCCAGTGCAGTACAGAGGCAGTGCCGATGTTCTAGTGCAATACAGAGGCAGTGCCGATGTTACAGCGCAGTACAGAGGCAGTGCCGATGTTCCAGTTCAGTATAGAGGGTGTGCCGATGTTCCAGTTCAGTACAGAGGGAGTGCTGATGTTCCAGTGCAATACAGAGGCACTGCTGATGTTCCTGTGCGGTACAGAGGCAGCGCTAATGTCCCTGTGCAGTACAGAGGCAGTGCTGATGTTTCAGGGCTGTACTGAGGATTAGCTGATGTTCCAGTGCAGTACAGAGGAAATGCTGGTGTTCCACTGCAGTACAGAGGCAGTGCCGATGTCCCAGTGCAGTACAGAGGCAATGCTGATGTTGCAGTGCAGTACAATGGAAGTGCTGATGTTTAGGTGCAGTACAGAGGCATTGCTGATGTCCCAGTGAAGTACAGATGCAGTGCTGTTGTTCCAGTGCAGTACATAGGGAATGCTGATGTTCCAGTGCAGTACAGAGGCAGCACGGCTGTTCCAGTGCAGTACAGAGGCAGTGCCGATGTTCTAGTGCAGTACAGAGGCAGTGCCGATGTTCCAGTGCAGTACAGAGGCAATGCTGATGTTCCAGTGAATTACAGAAGCAGTGCTGATGTTCCAGTGCAGTACATAGGGAGTTCGGATGTTCCAGTGCAGTACAGAGGCAGCACGGTTGTTCCAGTGCAGTACAGAGGCAGAGCCGATGTTCTAGTGCAGTACAGAGGCAGTGCCGATGTTCCAGTGCAGTGCAGAGGCAATGCTGATGTTCCAGTGAAGTACAGAGGCAGTGCTCATGTTCCAGTGCAGTACATAGGGAGAGCTAATGTCCCAGTGCAGTACAGAGGCAGTGCTGATGTCCCAGTTCAGTACAGAGGCAGTGCTGATGTCCCATTGCAGTACAGAGGCAGTGCTGATGTCCCAGTGCAGAAGACAGGTAGTGCTGATATACCAGTGCCATATAGAGGCAGTGCTGATGTTCCAGAGCAGTACAGAGGCAGTGCCTATGTCCCAGTGCAGTACAGAGGCAGTGCTGTTGTTCTAGTGCAGTACAGAGGCAGTACTGTTGTTCCAGTACAGAGGCAGTGCCGATGTTCCAGTTCAGTATAGATAGTGTGCTGATGTTCCAGTGCAGTACAGAGGGAGTGCTGATGTTCCACTGCAGTACAGAGGCAGTGCTCATGTTCCTGTGCTGTACAGAGGGAGTGCTGATGTTCCAGCGCAGTACAGAGGCAGTTCTGATGTTTTAGGGCAGTACAGAGGCAATTACGTTGTTCCAGTGCAGTACAGAGGCAGTGCTGATGTCCCAGTGCTGTACAGAGGGAGTGCTGATGTTCCAGCGCAGTACAGAGGCAGTTCTGATGTCGCAGTGCAGAACCGAGGTAGTGTTGATATTCCAGTGCAATACAGAAGCAGTGCTGATGTTCCAGTGCAGTACCGAGGCAGTGCTGCTGTTTCAGTGCAGTACAGAAGCAGTGCCGATGTCCCAGTGCATTACAGAGGCAATGCTGATATTCGAGTGTTGTACAGAGGCAGTGCTGATGTTCCAGTGCGGTACAGAGGTAGTGCTGATTTTCCAGTGCAGTACAGAGAGAGTGCTGATTATCCAGTGCAGTACAGAGGCAGTGCTGATGTGTCTGTGCAGTACAGAAGCAGTGCCGATGTTCCAGTTCAGTATAGAGGGAGTGCCGATGTTCCAGTGCAGTACAGAGGGAGTGCTGATGTTCCAGTTCAGTATAGAGGGAGTGCTGATGTTCCAGTGCTGTATAGAAGGAGTGCTGATATTCCAGTGCTCTACAGAGGCAGTGCCGATGTTCTAGTGCAATACAGAGGGAGTGCCGATGTTTCAGTGAAGTACAGTGGTAGTGCTGATGTTCACGTGCAGTACAGAGGCAGTGTTGGTGTTCCAGTGCAGTACAGAGGCAGTGCTGATGTTCCAGTGCATTACCGAGGCAGTGCTGATGTTCCAGTGCAGTACAGAGGGAATGCTGATGTTTCAGTGGAGTACAGTGGCAGTGCTGATGTTCCAGTGCAGTACAGAGGCAGTGCTGTTGTTCCAGTGCAGTACATAGGCAGTACGGTTGTTCCAGTACAGTGCAGAGGCAGTGCCGATGTTCTAGTGCAATATAGAGGCAGTGCCGATGTTACAGCGCAGTACAGAGGCAGTGCCGATGTTCCAGTTCAGTATAGAGGGTGTGCCGATGTTCCAGTGCAGTACAGAGGGAGTGCTGATGTTCCAGTGCAATACAGAGGCACTGCTGATGTTCCTGTGCTGTACAGAGGCAGCGCTAATGTCCCTGTGCAGTACAGAGGCAGTGTTGATGTTTTAGGGCAGTACTGAGGCATAGCTGATGTTCCAGTGCAGTACAGAGGCAATTCTGATGTTCCACTGCAGCACAGAGGCAATGCTGGTGTTTTGGGGCAGTACAGATGCAGTGCCGATGTCCCAGTGCAGTACAGAGGCAATGCTGATGTTGCAGTGCAGTACAATGGAAGTGCTGATGTTTAGGTGCAGGAGAGAGGCATGCTGATGTCCCAGTGAAGTATAGAGGCAGTGCGCATGTTCCAGTGCAGTACATAGGGAGAGCTAATGTTCCAGTGCAGTACAGAGGCAGTGCTGATGTCCCAGTGCAGTACAGAGGCAGTGCTGATGTCCCAGTGCAGTACAGAGGCAGTGCTGATGTCCCAGTGCAGTACAGAGGCAGTGCTGATGTCCCACTGCAGTACAGAGGTAGTGCTGATATACCAGTGCCATACAGAGGCAGTGCTGATGTTCCGGTGCAGCACAGAGGCAGTGCTGATGTTCCAGTGCAGTACAGAGGCAGTGCCTATGTCTCAGTGCAGTACAGAGGCAGTGCTCATGTCCCTGTGCAATACAGAGGCAGTGCTGATGTTTTAGGGCAGTACTGAGGTATAGCTGATGTTCAGATGCAGTACAGAGGCAATGCTGATGTTCCAGTGCAGTACAGAGGGAGTGCTGATGTTCCACTGCAGTACAGAGGCAGTGCTGATGTTTTGGGGCAGTACAGAGGCAGTGCCGATGTCTCAGTGCAGTACAGAGGCAATGCTGATGTTCCAGTGCCGTACAATGGAAGTGCTGATGTTCCAGTGCAGTACAGAGGCATTGCTGATGTTCCAGTGAAGTACAGAGGCAGTGCTGATGTTCCAGTGCAGTACATAGGGAACGCTGATGTTCCAGTGCAGTACAGAGTCAGCGCGGTTGTTCCAGTGGAGTACAGAGGCAGTGCTGATGTCCTAGTGCAGTACAGAGGCAGTTCTGATGTCCCAGTGCAGCACCGAGGGAGTGCTGATGTTCCAGTGCGGTACGGAGGGAGTGCTGATGTTCCAGTGCGGTACAGAGAGAGTGCTGATGTCCCAGTGAAATGCAGAGGCAGTGCTGATGTCCCAGTCCAGTACAGAGGGAGTGCTGAAGCTCCAGTGCAGTACAGAGGCAGTGCTGATGTTCCAGTGAAGTACAGTGGTAGTGCTGATGTTCCAGTGCAGTACATAGGGAGAGCTAATGTCCCAGTGCAGTACAGAGGCAGTGCTGATGTTCCAGTACAGTTCAGTGGCAATGCTGATGTTCCAGTGCAGTACAGAGGGAATTCAGATATTCATGTGCAGTACAGAGGCAGTGTTGGAGGTCCCGTGCAGTACAGAGGGAATGCTGATGTTCCAGTGCAGTACAGAGGGAATGCTGATGTTCCATTGCAGTACAGAGGTAGTGCTGATGTTCCAGTGCAGTACAGAGGTAGTGCTGATGTTCCAGTGCAGTACAGAGAGAGTGCTGGTGTTCTATTGCAGTACAGATGTAGTGCTGATGTTCCAGTGCAGTACAGAGGGAGCGCTGATGTTCCAGTGCAGTATAGAGAGAGTGCTGATGTTCCAGTGCAGTACAGAGGCAGCACGGTTGTTCCAGTGCAGTACAGAGGCAGTGACGATGTTCTAGTGCAGTACAGAGACAGTGGCGATGTTACACTTCAGGATAGAGGGAGTGCCGATGTTCCAGTTCAATACAGAGGCAATGCTGATGTTCCAGTGAAGTACAGAGGTAGTGCTGATCTTCCACTGCAGTACATAGGGAGAGCTAATGTCCCAGTGCAGTACAGAGGCAGTGCTGATATCCCAGTCCAGTACAGAGGCAATGCTGTTGTTCCATTGCAGTACAGAGGGAATGCGGATGTTACAGTGCAGTACAGAGGCAGTGCTGATGTTCCAGTCAGTACATAGGCAGTGCTGATGTTCCAGCGCAGCACAGAGGCAGTGCTGATGTTCCGGTGCAGTACAGAGCGAAGGCTGATGTTCCAGTGCAGTACAGAGGTAGTGCGGATGTTCCAGTGCAGTACAGAGAGAGCGCTGACGTTCCAGTGCAGTACAGAGGCAGTACTGTTGTTCTAGTGCAGTACAGAGACAGTGCCGATGTTCTCGTGCAATACAGAGGCAGTGCCGATGTTCCAGTGCAGTACAGAGGCAGTGCCGATGTTCCAGTTCAGTATAGAGGGAGTGCTGATGTTCCAGTGCTGTATAGAGGGAGTGCTGATATTCCAGTGCACTACAGAGGCACTGCCGATGTTCTAGTGCAATACAGAGGGAGTGCCTATGTTCCAGTTCAGTACAAAGGGTGTGCCTTTGTACCAGTGCAGTACAGAGGCAGTGCTGATGTCCCAGTGCGGTACAGAGGGAGTGCTGATGTTCCAGTGCAATGCAGTGGCAGTGCTGATGTTTTAGGGCAGTACAGAGACAATGACGTTGTTCCAGTGCGGTACAGAGGCAGTGCTGATGTCCCAGTGCTGTACAGAGGGAGTGCTGATGTTCCAGCGCAGTACAGAGGCAGTTCTGATGTCGCAGTGCAGAACCGAGGTAGTGCTGATATTCCAGTGCAATACAGAAGCAGTGCTGATGTTCCAGTGCAGTACCGAGACAGTGCTGATGTTTCAGTGCAGTACCGAGGCAGTGCCCATGTTTCAGTGCATTACAGAAGCAGTGCCGATGTCCCAGTGCATTACAGAGGCAATGCTGATATTCGAGTGCAGTACAGAGGCAGTGCTGATGTTCCAGTGCGGTACAGAGGTAGTGCTGATTATCCAGTGCAGTACAGAGGCAGTGCTGATGTTTCAGTGCAGTACAGAAGCAGTGCCGATGTTCCAGTTCAGTATAGAGGGAGTGCCGATGTTCCAGTGCAGTACAGAGGGAGTGCTGATGTTCCAGTTCAGTATAGAGGGAGTGCTGATGTTCCAGTGCTGTATAGAAGGAGAGCTGATATTCCAGTGCTCTACAGAGGCAGTGCCGATGTTCTAGTGCAATACAGAGGGAGTGCCGATGTTTCAGTGAAGTACAGAGGCAGTGCTGATGTTCCAGTGCAATGCAGTGGCAGTGCTGAAGTTTTAGGGCAGTACAGAGGCAATGATGTTGTTTCCGTGCAGTACAGAGGCAGTGCTGATGCCCCAGTGCAGTACAGAGGAAGAGCTGATGTTCCAGCGCAGTACATAGGCAGTTCTGATGTCCCAGTGCAGAAGAGATATATTGTTGATATTCCAGTGCAGCACAGAGGCAGTGCTGATGTCCCAGTGCTGTACAGAGGGAGTGCTGATGTTCCAGTGCGGTACAGAGGGAGTGTTGATGTCCCAGTGAAATGCAGATGCAGTGCTGATGTCCCAGACCAGTACAGAGGGAGTGCTGATGCTCCAGTGCTGTACAGAGGCAGCGCTGATGTTCCAGTGCAGTACAGAGCCAGTGCCGATGTCCCAGTCCTGAACAGAGGCAGTGCTGATGTTCCAGTGCAGTACAGAGTCAGTGCTGATGCTCCAGTGCAGTACAGAGACAATGCTGATGTTCCAGTGAAGTACAGAGGCAGTGCTGATGTTCCAGTGCAGTACATAGGGAATGCTGATGTTCCAGTGAAGTACAGAGGCAGTGCTGATGTTCCAGTGCAGTACATAGGAAATGGTAATGTCCCAACGCAGTACAGAGGCAGTGCTAATGTTCCAGTGCAGTACAGGCGGAATGCTGATGATCATGTGCAGTACAGAGGCAGTGTGGGTGGTCCAGTGCAGTACAGAGGCAGTGCTGATGTTCCAGTGCAGTACAGAGGCAGTGCTGATGTTCCAGTGCAGTACAGAGGGAATGCTGATGTTCCAGTGCTGTACAGAGGTAGTGCTGATGTTCCAGTGCAGTACAGAGAGAGTGCTGATGTTCCAGTGCAGTACAGAGGCAGTGCTGATGTTCCAGTGCAGTACAGAGGTAGTGCTGATGTTCCCGTGCTGTACAGAAAGAGTGCTGATGTTCCAGTGCAGCACAGAGGCAGTGCTGATGTTTCAGTGCAGTACAGAAGCAGTGCCGAAGTCCCAGTGCAGTACAGAGGCAATGCTGATATTCCAGTGCTGTACAGAGAGAGTGCTGATGTTCCAGTACAGTACAGAGGCAGTGCTGATGTTTCAGTGCAGTACAAACGCAGTACCGATGTCCCAGTGCAGTACAGAGGCAGTGCTGATGTTCCAGTGCAGTGCAGAGAGAGTGCTGATGTTTAGGTGCAATACAGAGGCAGTGCCGATGTTCCAGTGCAGTACAGAAGCAGTGCCGATGTTCCAGTTCAGTATAGAGGGAGTGCCGATGTTCCACTGCAGGATAGAGGGAGTGCTGATGTTCCAGTTCTGTATAGAGGGAGTGCTGATGTTCCAGTGCTGTATAGAGGGAGTGCTGATATTCCAGTGCAGTACAGAGGCAGTGCCGATGTTCTAGTGCAATACAGAGGGAGTGCCGATGTTCCAGTTCAGTATAGAGGGTGTGCTGATGTTCCAGTGCAGTCCAGAGGCAATGTTGATGTTCCAGTGCAGTACAGAGGGAGTGATGATGTTCCAGTGCAGTACAGTGGCAGTGCTGATGTTTTAGGGCTGTACAGAGGCAATGATGTTGTTCCAGTGCAGTACAGAGGCAGTGCTGATGTTCCAGTGCAGTACAGAGAGAGCGCTGAAGTTCCAGTGCCGTACAGAGGCAGTACTGTTGTTCTAGTGCAGTACAGAGACAGTGCCGATGTTCTAGTGCAATACAGAGGCAGTGCCGATGTTCCAGTGCAGTACAGAGGCAGTGCCGATGTTCCAGTTCAGTATAGAGGGAGTGCTGATGTTCCCGTGCTGTATAGAGGGAGTGCTGATATTCCAGTGCACTACAGAGGCACTGCCGATGTTCTAGTGCACTACAGAGGGAGTGCCTATGTTCCAGTTCAGTACAGAGGGTGTGCCGTTGTACCAGTGCAGTACAGAGGCAGTGCAGATGTACCAGTGCGGTGCAGAGGGAGTGCTGATGTTCCAGTGCAATGCAGTGGCAGTGCTGATGTTTTAGGGCAGTACAGAGGCACTGCTGATGTTCCTGTGCTGTACAGAGGCAGTGCTGATGTTCCAGTGCAGTACAGAGTCAGTGCTGATGCTCCAGTGCAGTACAGAGGCAATGCTGATGTTCCAGTGAAGTACAGAGGCAGTGCTGATGTTCCAGTGCAGTACATAGGGAATGCTGATGTTCCAGTGAAGTACAGAGGCAGTGGTGATGTTCCTGTGCAGTACATAGGGAATGGTAATGTCCCAACGCAGTACAGAGGCAGTGCTAATGTTCCAGCGCAGTACAGACGGAATGCTGATGATCATGTGCAGTACAGAGGCAGTGTTGGTGGTCCAGTGCAGGACAGAGGCAGTGCTGATGTTCCAGAGCAGTACAGAGGCGGTGCTGATGTTCCAGTGCAGTACAGAGGGAATGCTGATGTTCCAGTGCTGTACAGAGGTAGTGCTGATGTTCCAGTGCAGTACAGAGAGAGTGCTGATGTTCCAGTGCAGTACAGAGGCAGTGCTGATGTTCCAGTGCAGTACAGAGGTAGTGCTGATGTTCCCGTGCTGTACAGAGAGAGTGATGATGTGCCAGTGCAGCACAGAGGCAGTGCTGATGTTTCAGTGCAGTACAGAAGCAGTGCCGAAGTCCCAGTGCAGTACAGAGGCAATGCTGATATTCCAGTACTGTACATAGAGAGTGCTGATGTTCCAGTACAGTACAGAGGCAGTGCTGATGTTTCAGTGCAGTACAAACGCAGTACCGATGTCCCAGTGCAGTACAGAGGCAGTGCTGATGTTCCAGTGCAGTGCAGAGAGAGTGCTGATGTTCCAGTGCAGTACAGAGGCAGTGCCGATGTTCCAGTTCAGTATAGAGGGAGTGCCGATGTTCCACTGCAGGACAGAGGGAGTGCTGATGTTCCAGTTCAGTATAGAGGGAGTGCTGATGTTCCAGTGCAGTACAGAGGCAGTGCCGATGTTCTAGTGCAATACAGAGGGAGTGCCGATGTTCCAGTTCAGTATAGAGGGAGTGCTGATGTTCCAGTGCAGTACAGAGGCAATGCTGATGTTCCAGTGCAGTACAGAGTGAGTGATGATGGTCCAGTGCAGTACAGTGGCAGTGCTTATGTTTTAGGGCTGTACAGAGGCAATGATGTTGTTCCAGTGCAGTACAGAGGCAGTGCTGATGTTCCAGTTCAGTACAGAGAGAGCGCTGACGTTCCAGCGCAGTACAGAGGCAGTTCTGATGTCGCAGTGCAGAACCGAGGTAGTGTTGATATTCCAGTGCAATACAGAAGCAGTGCTGATGTTCCAGTGCAGTACCGAGGCAGTGCTGATGTTTCAGTGCAGTACCGAGGCAGTGCCGATGTTTCAGTGCATTACATAAGCAGTGCCGATGTCCCAGTGCATTACAGAGGCAATGCTGACATTCGAGTGCAGTACAGAGGCAGTGCTGATGTTCCAGTGCGGTACAGAGGTAGTGCTGATTTTCCAGTGCAGTACAGAGAGAGTGCTGATTATCCAGTGCAGTACAGAGGCAGTGCTGATGTTTCAGTGCAGTACAGAAGCAGTGCCGATGTTCCAGTGCTGTATAGAAGGAGTGCTGATATTCCAGTGCTCTACAGAGGCAGTGCCGATGTTCTAGTGCAATACAGAGGGAGTGCCGATGTTTCAGTGAAGTACAGAGGCAGTGCTGATGTTCCAGTGCAATGCAGTGGCAGTGCTGAAGGTTTAGGGCAGTACAGAGGCAATGATGTTGTTCCAGTGCAGTACAGAGGCAGTGCTGATGCCCCAGTGCAGTCCAGAGGAAGTGCTGATGTTCCAGCGCAGTACAGAGGCAGTTCTGATGTCCCAGTGCAGAAGAGATATATTGTTGATATTCCAGTGCAGCACAGAGGCAGTGCTGATGTCCCAGTGCTGTACAGAGGGAGTGCTGATGTTCCAGTGCGGTACAGAGGGAGTGTTGATGTCCCAGTGAAATGCAGATGCAGTGCTGATGTCCCAGACCAGTACAGAGGGAGTGCTGATGCTCCAGTGCTGTACAGAGGCAGTGCTGATGTTCCAGTGCAGTACAGAGCCAGTGCCGATGTCCCAGTCCTGAACAGAGGCAGTGCTGATGTTCCAGTGCAGTACAGAGTCAGTGCTGATGCTCCAGTGCAGTACAGAGGCAATGCTGATGTTCCAGTGAAGTACAGAGGCAGTGCTGATGTTCCAGTGCAATACATAGGGAATGCTGATGTTCCAGTGAAGTACAGAGGCAGTGCTGATGTTCCAGTGCAGTACATAGGAAATGGTAATGTCCCAACGCAGTACAGAGGCAGTGCTAATGTTCCAGTGCAGTACAGACGGAATGCTGATGATCATGTGCAGTACAGGGGCAGTGTGGGTGGTCCAGTGCAGTACAGAGGCAGTGCTGATGTTCCAGTGCAGTACAGAGGCAGTGCTGATGTTCCAGTGCAGTACAGAGGGAATGCTGATGTTCCAGTGCTGTACAGAGGTAGTGCTGATGTTCCAGTGCAGTACAGAGAGAGTGCTGATGTTCCAGTGCAGTACAGAGGCAATACTGATGTTCCAGTGCAGTACAGAGGTAGTGCTGATGTTCCCGTGCTGTACAGAGAGAGTGCTGATGTTCCAGTGCAGCACAGAGGCAGTGCTGATGTTTCAGTGCAGTACAGAAGCAGTGCCGAAGTCCCAGTGCAGTACAAACGCAGTACCGATGTCCCAGTGCAGTACAGAGGCAGTGCTGATGTTCCAGTGCAGTGCAGAGAGAGTGCTGATGTTTAGGTGCAATACAGAGGCAGTGCCGATGTTCCAGTGCAGTACAGAAGCAGTGCCGATGTTCCAGTTCAGTATAGAGGGAGTGCCGATGTTCCACTGCAGGATAGAGGGAGTGCTGATGTTCCAGTTCTGTATAGAGGGAGTGCTGATGTTCCAGTGCTGTATAGAGGGAGAGCTGATATTCCAGTGCAGTACAGAGGCAGTGCCGATGTTCTAGTGCAATACAGAGGGAGTGCCGATGTTCCAGTTCAGTATAGAGGGAGTGCTGATGTTCCAGTGCAGTACAGAGGCAATGCTGATGTTCCAGTGCAGTACAGAGGGAGTGATGATGTTCCAGTGCAGTACAGTGGCAGTGCTGATGTTTTAGGGCTGTACAGAGGCAATGATGTTGTTCCAGTGCAGTACAGAGGAAGTGCTGATGTTCCAGTGCAGTACAGAGGGAGCGCTGAAGTTCCAGTGCCGTACAGAGGCAGTACTGTTGTTCTAGTGCAGTACAGAGACAGTGCCGATGTTCTAGTGCAATACAGAGGCAGTGCCGATGTTCCAGTGCAGTACAGAGGCAGTGCCGATGTTCCAGTTCAGTATAGAGGGAGTGCTGATGTTCCAGTGCTGTATAGAGGGAGTGCTGATATTCCAGTGCACTACAGAGGCACTGCCGATGTTCTAGTGCACTACAGAGGGAGTGCCTATGTTCCAGTTCAGTTCAGAGGGTGTGCCGTTGTACCAGTGCAGTACAGAGGCAGTGCAGATGTACCAGTGCGGTACAGAGGGAGTGCTGATGTTCCAGTGCAATGCAGTGGCAGTGCTGATGTTTTAGGGCAGTACAGAGGCACTGCTGATGTTCCTGTGCTGTACAGAGGCAGTGCTGATGTTCCAGTGCAGTACAGAGTCAGTGCTGATGCTCCAGTGCAGTACAGAGGCAATGCTGATGTTCCAGTGAAGTACAGAGGCAGTGCTGATGTTCCAGTGCAGTACATAGGGAATGCTGATGTTCCAGTGAAGTACAGAGGCAGTGCTGATGTTCCAGTGCAGTACATAGGGAATGGTAATGTCCCAACGCAGTACAGAGGCAGTGCTAATGTTCCAGTACAGTACAGACGGAATGCTGATGATCATGTGCAGTACAGAGGCAGTGTTGGTGGTCCAGAGCAGTACAGAGGCAGTGCTGATGTTCCAGTGCAGTACAGAGGGAATGCTGATGTTCCAGTGCTGTACAGAGGTAGTGCTGATGTTCCAGTGCAGTACAGAGAGAGTGCTGATGTTCCAGTGCAGTACAGAGGCAGTGCTGATGTTCCAGTGCAGTACAGAGGTGGTGCTGATGTTCCCGTGCTGTACAGAGAAAGTGATGATGTTCCAGTGCAGCACAGAGGCAGTGCTGATGTTTCAGTGCAGTACAGAAGCAGTGCCGAAGTCCCAGTGCAGTACAGAGGCAATGCTGATATTCCAGTGCTGTACAGAGAGAGTGCTGATGTTCCAGTACAGTACAGAGGCAGTGCTGATGTTTCAGTGCAGTACAAACGCAGTACGGATGTCCCAGTGCAGTACATACGCAGTGCTGATGTTCCAGTGCAGTGCAGAGAGAGTGCTGATGTTTCAGTGCAATACAGAGGCAGTGCCGATGTTCCAGTGCAGTACAGAGGCAGTGCCGATGTTCCAGTTCAGTATAGAGGGAGTGCCGATGTTCCACTGCAGGACAGAGGGAGTGCTGATGTTCCAGTTCAGTATAGAGGGAGTGCTGATATTCCAGTGCTGTATAGAGGGAGTGCTGATATTCCAGTGCAGTACAGAGGTAGTGCCGATGTTCTAGTGCAATACAGAGGGAGTGCCGATGTTCCAGTTCAGTATAGAGGAAGTGCTGATGTTCCAGTGCAGTACAGAGGCAATGCTGATGTTCCAGTGCAGTACAGAGTGAGTGATGATGGTCCAGTGCAGTACAGTGGCAGTGCTGATGTTTTAGGGCTGTACAGAGGCAATGATGTTGTTCCAGTGCAGTACAGAGGCAGTGCTGATGTTCCAGTGCAGTACAGAGAGAGCGCTGACGTTCCAGTGCAGTACAGAGGCAGTACTGTTGTTCTAGTGCAGTACAGAGACAGTGCCGATGTTCTAGTGCAATACAGAGGGAGTGCCTATGTTCCAGTTCAGTACAGAGGGTGTGCCATTGTACCAGTGCAGTACAGAGGCAGTGCAGATGTACCAGTGCGGTACAGAGGGAGTGCTGATGTTCCAGTGCAATGCAGTGGCAGTGCTGATGTTTTAGGACAGTACAGAGGCAATGACGTTGTTCCAGTGCAGTACAGAGGCAGTGCTGATGTCCCAGTGCTGTACAGCGGGAGTGCTGATGTTCCAGCGCAGTACAGAGGCAGTTCTGATGTTGCAGTGCAGAACCGAGGTAGTGTTCATATTCCAGTGCAATACAGAAGCAGTGCTGATGTTCCAGTGCAGTACCGAGGCAGTGCTGATGTTTCAGTGCAGTACAGAAGCAGTGCCGATGTCCCAGTGCATTACAGAGGCAATGCTGATATTCGAGTGCAGTACAGAGGCAGTGCTGATGTTCCAGTGCGGTACAGAGGTAGTGCTGATTTTCCAGTGCAGTACAGAGAGAGTGCTGGTTATCCAGTGCAGTACAGAGGCAGTGCTGATGTTTCAGTGCAGTACAGAGGGAGTGCCGATGTTCCAGTTCAGTATAGAGGGAGTGCCGATGTTCCAGTGCAGTACAGAGGGAGTGCTGATGTTCCAGTTCAGTATAGAGGGAGTGCTGATGTTCCAGTGCTGTATAGAAGGAGTGCTGATATTCCACTGCTCTACAGAGGCAGTGCCGATGTTCTAGTGCAATACAGAGGGAGTGCCGATGTTTCAGTGAAGTACAGTGGTAGTGCTGATGTTCATGTGCAGTACAGAGGCAGTGTTGGTGTTCCAGTGCAGTACAGTGGCAGTGCTGATGTTCCAGTGCAGTACCGAGGCAGTGCTGATGTTCCAGTGCAGTACAGAGGTAGTGCTGATGTTCCAGTGCAGTACAGAGAGAGTGCTGGTGATCTATTGCAGTACAGAGGTAGTGCTGATGTTCCAGTGCAGTACAGAGGTAGTGCTGATGTTCCAGTGCAGTACAGAGAGAGTGCTGGTGTTCTATTGCAGTACAGAGGTAGTGCAGATGTTCCAGTGCAGTACAGAGGTAGTGCTGATGTTCCAGTGCAGTATAGAGAGAGTGCTGATGTTCCAGTGCAGTACAGAGGCAGCACGGTTGTTCCAGTGCAGTACAGAGGCAGTGACGATGTTCTAGTGCCATACAGAGGCAGTGCCGATGTTCCAGTGCAGTACAGAGACAGTGGCGATGTTACACTTCAGGATAGAGGGAGTGCCGATGTTCCAGTTCAATACAGAGGCAATGCTGATGTTCCAGTGAAGTACAGAGGTAGTGCTGATGTTCCACTGCAGTACATAGGGAGAGCTAATGTCCCAGTGCAGTACAGAGGCAGTGCTGATATCCCAGTCCAGTACAGAGGCAATGCTGATGTTCCATTGCAGTACAGAGGGAATGCGGATGTTACAGTGCAGTACAGAGGCAGTGCTGATGTTCCAGTGCAGTACATAGGCAGTGCTGATGTTCCAGCGCAGCACAGAGGCAGTGCTGATATTCCGGTGCAGTACAGAGCGAAGGCTGATGTTCCAGTGCAGTACAGAGGTAGTGCGGATGTTCCAGTGCAGTACAGAGAGAGCGCTGACGTTCCAGTGCAGTACAGAGGCAGTACTGTTGTTCTAGTGGAGTACAGAGACAGTGCCGATGTTCTAGTGCAATACAGAGGCAGTGCCGCTGTTCCAGTGCAGTACAGAGGCAGTGCCGATGTTCCAGTTCAGTATAGAGGGAGTGCTGATGTTCCAGTGCTGTATAGAGGGAGTGCTGATATTCCAGTGCACTACAGAGGCACTGCCGATGTTCCAGTGCAATACAGAGGAAGTGCCTATGTTCCAGTTCAGTACAGAGAGTGTGCCGTTGTACCAGTGCAGTACAGAGGCAGTGCTGATGTCCCAGTGCGGTACAGAGGGAGTGCTGATGTTCCAGTGCAATGCAGTGGCAGTGCTGATGTTTTAGGGCAGTACAGAGGCAATGACGTTGTTCCAGTGCAGTACAGAGGCAGTGCTGATGTCCCAGTGCTGTACAGAGGGAGTGCTGATGTTCCAGCGCAGTACAGAGGCAGTTCTGATGTCGCAGTGCAGAACCGAGGTAGTGTTGATATTCCAGTGCAATACAGAAGCAGTGCTGATGTTCCAGTGCAGTACCGAGGCAGTGCTGATGTTTCAGTGCAGTACAGAAGCAGTGTCGATGTCCCAGTGCATTACAGAGGCAATGCTGATATTCGAGTGCAGTACAGAGGCAGTGCTGATGTTCCAGTGCGGTACAGAGGTAGTGCTGGTTTTCCAGTGCAGTACAGAGAGAGTGCTGATTTTCCAGTGCAGTACAGAGGCAGTGCTGATGTTTCAGTGCAGTACAGAAGCAGTGCCGATGTTCCAGTTCAGTATAGAGGGAGTGCCGATGTTCCAGTGCAGTACAGAGGAAGTGCTGATGTTCCAGTTCAGTATAGAGGGAGTGCTGATGTTCCAGTGCTGTATAGAAGGAGTGCTGATATTCCAGTGCTCTACAGAGGCAGTGCCGATGTTCTAGTGCAATACAGAGGGAGTGCCGATGTTTCAGTGAAGTACAGAGGCAGTGCTGATGTTCCAGTGCAATGCAGTGGCAGTGCTGAAGTTTTAGGGCAGTACAGAGGCAATGATGTTGTTCCAGTGCAGTACAGAGGCAGTGCTGATGCCCCAGTGCAGTACAGAGGAAGTGCTGATGTTCCAGCGCAGTACAGAGGCAGTTCTGATGTCCCAGTGCAGAAGAGATATATTGTTGATATTCCAGTGCAGTACAGAGGCAGTGCTGATGTCCCAGTGCAGTACAGAGGGAGTGCTGATGTTCCAGTGCGGTACAGAGGGAGTGCTGATGTCCCAGTGAAATGCAGATGCAGTGCTGATGTCCCAGACCAGTACAGAGGGAGTGCTGATGCTCCAGTGCAGTACAGAGGCAGTGCTGATGTTCCAGTGCAGTACAGAGCCAGTGCCGATGTCCCAGTCCTGAACAGAGGCAGTGCTGATGTTCCAGTTCAGTACAGAGTCAGTGCTGATGCTCCAGTGCAGTACAGAGGCAATGCTGATGTTCCAGTGAAGTACAGAGGCAGTGCTGATGTTCCAGTGCAGTACATAGGGAATGCTGATGTTCCAGTGAAGTACAGAGGCAGTGCTGATGTTCCAGTGCAGTACATATTTAATGGTAATGTCCCAACGCAGTTCAGAGGCAGTGCTAATGTTCCAGTGCAGTACAGACGGAATGCTGATGATCATGTGCAGTACGGAGGCAGTGTTGGTGGTCCAGTGCAGTACAGAGGCAGTGCTGATGTTCCAGTGCAGTACAGAGGCAGTGCTGATGTTCCAGTGCAGTACAGAGGGAATGCTGATGTTCCAGTGCAGTACAGAGGTAGTGCTGATGTTCCAGCGCAGTACAGAGAGAGTGCTGATGTTCCACTGCAGTACAGAGGCAGTGCTGATGTTCCAGTGCAGTACAGAGGTAGTGCTGATGTTCCCGTGCTGTACAGAGAGATTGCTGATGTTCCAGTGCAGCACAGAGGCAGTGCTGATGTTTCAGTGCAGTACAGAAGCAGTGCCGAAGTCCCAGTGCAGTACAGAGGCAATGCTGATATTCCAGTGCTGTACAGAGAGAGTGCTGATGTTCCAGTACAGTACAGAGGCAGTGCTGATGTTTCAGTGCAGTACAAAATCAGTACCGATGTCCCAGTGCAGTACAGAGGCAGTGCTGATGTTCCAGTGCAGTACAGAGAGAGTGCTGATGTTTCAGTGCAATACAGAGGCAGTGCCGATGTTCCAGTGCAGTACAGAGGCAGTGCCGATGTTCCAGTTCAGTATTGAGGGAGTGCCGATGTTCCACTGCAGGACAGAGGGAGTGCTGATGTTCCAGTTCAGTATAGAGGGAGTGCTGATGTTCCAGTGCTGTATAGAGGGAGTGCTGATATTCCAGTGCAGTACAGAGGCAGTGCCGATGTTCTAGTGCAATACAGAGGGAGTGCCAATGTTCCAGTTCAGTATAGAGGGAGTGCTGATGTTCCAGTGCAGTACAGGGGCAATGCTGATGTTCCAGTGCAGTACAGAGGGAGTGATGATGTTCCAGTGCAGTACAGTGGCAGTGCTGAGGTTTTAGGGCTGTACAGAGGCAATGATGTTGTTCCAGTTCAGTACAGAGGCAGTGCTGATGTCCCAGTGCAGTACAGAGGCAGTTCTGATGTCCCAGTGCAGTACAGAGGCAGTGCTGATGTCCCAGTGCAGTACAGAGGGCGTGCTGATGCTCCATTGCGGTACTGAGGGAGTGCTGATGTTCCAGTGCAATGCAGAGGCAGTGCCGATGATCCCACTCCAGTACAGAGGCAGTGCTGATGTTACAGTGCAGTACAGAGGCAATGCTGATATTTCAGTGAAGTACAGAGGGCGTGCTGATGTTACAGTCCAGTACAGAGGCAATGATGATGTTGCAGTGCAGTACAGAGGCAGTGCTGATGTTACAGTCCAGTACAGAGGCAATGATGATGTTGCAGTGCAGTACAGAGGCAGTGCTGATGTTCCAGTGCAGTTCTTGTGACAATAAGCGATTTTCATTCATTTTCATACAGAGGCAGTGCCGATGTTCTAGTGCAGTACAGAGGCAGTGCTGATGTTCCAGTCCAGTACAGAGGCAATGCTCTTGTTCCAGTGCAGTACAGAGGCAATGCTGGTGTTCCAGTGCAGTACAGAGGCAATGCTGGTGTTCCAGTGCAGTGCAGAGGCAGTGCCGATGTTCCAGTGCAGTACAGAGGCAGTGCTGATGTTCCAGTGCAGTACAGAAGCAATGCTGGTGTTCCAGTGAAGTACAGAGGCAGTGCTGATGTTCCAGTGCAGTACAGAGGCAGTGCTGATGTTCCAGTGCAGCACAGAGGCAGTGCTGATGTTCCAGTGCAGTACAGAGGAAATGCTGATGTTCCAGTGAAGTACAGAGGCAGTGCTGATGTTCCAGTGCAGTACAGAGGCAGTGCTGATGTTCCAGTGCAATACAGAGGCAGTGCTAATGTTCCAGTGCAGTACTCATTTTTACTTTTATACCTTTTTCAAATTGTGTGTGTCGGGGGAAACTGAAGTGACATCACAGATAAGCTGTGACCTGAGTGGCTGGTTGGGAATCTACAGTAAATTTAAAAAAATAATCATTGGTAACTAATTAAACATAATTACTTAATTATAATTTAGAGAGTTATCTAAGCCAGAGATCGGAGAGTACTTTATTTAGCTTTCGCATTTCTATTAGAAATATAGTGCTCGGAAACTGATAGTTAGCAGTAACTTTGACATCTAAAAAAATCTATATATTTTTTTTAAAAATGTAAATTTAATTTTTAATTAATTGACGCAATGTCAGTTAGAGGGGTGCAGTGCTCTGACTGTGAGATGTGGCAGGTCCGGGAGGCTTCCAGCGTCCCGGGTGGCTTCATCTGCAGAAAGTGCACCCAACTGGAGCTCCTCACAGACCGCATGGTTCGGTTGGAGCAGCAATTGGATGCACTTAGGAGCATGCAGGTGGCGGAAAGCGTCATAGATCGCAGTTATGTAAATGTGGTCACACCCAAGGTGCAGGCAGAGAAATGGGTGACCACCAGAAAGGGCAGGCAGTCAGTGCTGGAATCCCCTGTGGTTGTCCCCTCTCGAACAGGTTTTCCCCTTTGGATACTTTCGGGGGGGATAGCCTATCAGAGGAAAACAGCAGCATCCAGAGCAGTGGCACCACGGCTGGCTCTTATGTTCAGAAGGGAGGGTCAAAGCGCAGAAGAGCAGTAGTAATAGGGGACTCTATAGTCAGGGGCACAGATAGACGCTTCTGTGGACGTGAAAGAGACTCCAGGATGGTATGTTGCCTCCCTGGTGCCAGGGTCCAGGATGTCTCCGAACGGGTAGAGGGCATCCTGAAGGGGGAGGGCAAACAGGCAGAGATCGTTGTACATATTGGTACTAACGACATAGGCAGGAAGGGGCATGAGGTCCTGCAGCAGGAGTTCAGGGAGATAGGCAGAAAGTTAAAAGACAGGGACTCTAGGTTTGTAATCTCGGGATTACTCCCTGTGCCACGTGCCAGTGAGGCTAGAAATAGGAAGATAGAGCAGCTAAACACGTGGCTAAACAGCTGGTGTAGGAGGGAGGGTTTCCGTTATCAGGACAACTGGGAGCTCTTCCGGGGCAGGTGTGACCTATATAAGAATGACGGGTTGCATCTAAACCGGAGAGGCATGAATATCCTGGCCGCGAGGTTTGCTAGTGTCACACGGGAGCATTTAAACTAGTATGGCAGGGGGGTGGGCACGGGAGCAATAGGTCAGAATGTGAGAGCATTGAGGGAGAACTAGGGAATAGGGACAGTGTGGCTCTGAGGCAGAGCAGACAGGGAGAAGTTGCTGAACACAGCGGGTCTGGTGGCCTGAAGTGCATATGTTTTAATGCAAGAAGTATTATGGGTAAGGCAGATGAACCTAGAGCTTGGATTAGTACTTGGAACTATGATGTTGTTGCCATTACAGAGGCCTGAACAAAGAACAAAGAACAAAGAGATCTACAGCACAGGAACAGGCCCTTCGGCCCTCCAAGCCAGTGCCGACCATGCTGCCCGACTAAACTACACTCTTCTACAATTCCTGGGTCCGTATCCCTCTATTCCCATCCTATTCATGTATTTGTCAAGACGCCCCTTAAATGTCACTATCGTCCCTGCTTCCACCACCTCCTCCGGTAGCGAGCTCCAGGCACCCACTGCCCTCTGCATAAAAAACTTGCCTCGAACATCTACTCTAAACCCTGCCCCTCTCACCTTAAACCTATGCCCCCTAGTAATTGACCCCTATACCCTGGGGAAAAGCCTCTGACTATCCACTCTGTCTATGCCCCTCATAATTTTGTATACCTCTATCAGGTCTCCCCTCAACCTCCTTCGTTCCAGTGAGAACAAACCGAGTTTATTCAACCGCTCCTCATAGCTAATGCCTTCCATTCCAGGCAACATTCTGGTAAATCTCTTCTGCACCCTCTCTAAAGCCTCCACATCCTTCTGGTAGTGTGGCGACCAGAATTGAACACTATACTCCAAGTGTGGCCTAACAAACGTTCTATTCAGCTGCAACATGTCTTGCAAATTCTTATACTCAATGCCCCGGCCAATGAAGGCAAGCATGCCGTATGCCTTCTTGACGACCTTCTCCACCTGTGCTGCCCCTTTCAATGACCTGTGGGCCTGTACTCCTAGATCTCTTTGACTTTCAATACTCTTGAGGGTACTACCATTCACCGTATATTCCCTACCTGCATTAGACCTTCCAAAATGCATTACCTCAGATTTGTCCGGATTAAGCTCCATCTGCCATCTCTCCGCCCAAGTCTCCAAACAATCTAAACCCTGCTGTATCCTCCGACAGTCCTCATCGCTATCCGCAATTCCACCAACCTTTGTGTCTTCTGCAAACTTACGAATCAGACCAGTTACATTTTCCTCCAAATCATTTATATATACTACAAAGAGCAAAGGTCCCAGCACTGATCCGTATGGAACACCACTGGTCACAGCCCTCCAATTAGAAAAGCATCCTTCCATTGCTACTCTCTGCCTTCTATGGCCTAGCCAGTTCTGTATCCACCTTGCCAGCTCACCCCTGATCCCGTGTGACTTCACCTTTTGTACTAGTCTACCATGAGGGACCTTGTCAAAGGCCTTACTGAAGTCTATATAGACAGCATCCACTGCCCTACCTGCATCAATCATCTTAGTGACCTCCTCGAAAAACTCTATCAAGTTAGTGAGACACGACCTTCCCTTCACAAAACCGTGCTGCCTCTCACTAATACGTCCATTTGCTTCCAAATGGGAGTAGATCCTGTCTCGAAGAATTCTCTCCAGTAATTAAACCTGGTCGAGGGAAGGGCAGGATTGGCAGCTAAACGTTCCAGGATTTAGATGTTTCAGGCGGGATCGAGGGGGATGTAAAAGGGGAGGCGGAGTTCCGCTGCTGGTTCGGGAGAATATCACAGCTGTACTGCGGGAGGACACCTCAGAGGGCAGTGAGGCTATATGGGTAGAGATCAGGAATAAGAAGGGTGCAGTCACAATGTTGGGGGTTTACTACAGGCCTCCCAACAGCCAGCGGGAGATAGAGGAGCAGATAGGTAGACAGATTTTGGAAAGGAGTAAAAACAACAGGGTTGTGGTGATGGGAGACTTCAACTTCCCCAATATTGACTGGGACTCACTTAGTGCCAGGGGCTTAGACGGGGCGGAGTTTGTAAGGAGCATCCAGGAGGGCTTCTTAAAACAATATGTAGACAGTCCAACTAGGGAAGGGGCGGTACTGGACCTGGTATTCGGGAATGAGCCCGGGCAGGTGGTAGATGTTTAAGTAGGGGAGCATTTCGGTAACAGTGACCACAATGCAGTAAGTTTTAAAGTACTGGTGGACAAGGATAAGAGTGGTCCTAGGATGAATGTGCTAAATTGGGGGAAGGCTAATTATAACAATATTAGGCGGGAACTGAAGAACATAGATTGGGGGCGGATGTTTGAGGGCAAATCAACATCTGACATGTGGGAGGCTTTCAAGTGTCAGTTGAAAGGATTTCAGGACCGATATGTTCCTGCGAGGAAGAAGGATAAATACGGCAATTTTCGGGAACCTTGGATAATTAGAGATATTGTAGGCCTCGTCAAAAATAAAAAGGAGGCATTTGTCAGGGCTAAAAGGCTGGGAACAGACGAAGCCTGCATGGAATATCAGGAAAGTAGGAAGGAGCTTAAGCAAGGAGTCAGGAGGGCTAGAAGGGGTCACGAAAAGTCATTGGCAAATAGGGGTAAGGAAAATCCCAAGGCTTTTTATACGTACACAAAAAGCAAGAGGGTAGCCAGGGAAAGGGTTGGCCCACTGAAGGATCGGCAAGGGAATCTATGTGTGGAGCCAGAGGAAATGGGCGAGGTACTAAATGAATACTTTGCATCAGTAGTCACCAAAGAGAAGAAATTGGTAGATGTTGAGTCTGGAGAAGGGTGTGTAGATAGCCTGGGTCACATTGAGATCCAAAAAGACGAGGTGTTGGGTGTCTTAAAAAATATTAAGGTAGATAAGTCCCCAGGGCCTGATGGGATCTACCCCAGAATACTGAAGGAGGCTGGAGAGGAAATTGCTGAGGCCTTGACAGAAATCTTTGGATCCTCACTGTCTTCAGGGGATGTCCCGGAGGACTGGACAATAGCCAATGTTGTCCCTCAGTTTAAGAAGGGTAGCAAGTATAATCCAGGGAATTACAGGCCGGTGAGCCTTACTTCAGTGGTAGGGAAATTACTGGAGAGAATTCTTCGAAACAGGATCAACTCCCATTTGGAAGCAAATGGACGTATTCATGAGAGGCAGCATGGTTTTGTGAAGGGGAGGTCGTGTCTCACTAACTTGATAGAGTTTTTCGAGTAGGTCACTAAGATGATTGATGCAGGTAGGGCAGTAGATGTTGTCTATATGGACTTCAGTAAGGCCTTTGACAAGGTCCCTCATGGTAGACTAATACAAAAGGTGAAGTTACACGGGATCAGGGGTGAGCTGGCAAGGTGGATACAGAACTGGCTAGGTCATAGAAGGAAGAGAGTAGCAATGGAAGGATGCTTTTCTAATTGGAGGGCTGTGACCAGTGGTGTTCCACAGGGATCAGTGCTGGGACCTTTGCTCTTTGTAGTATATATAAATGATTTGGAGGAAAATGTAACTGGTCTGATTAGTAAGTTTGCAGACAACACAAAGGTTGGTGGAATTGCGGATAGCGATGAGGACTGTCAGAGGATACAGCAGGATTTAGATTGTTTGGAGACTTGGGCGGAGAGATGGCAGATGGAGTTTAATCCGGACAAATGTGAGGTAATGCATTTTGGAAGGTCTAATGCAGGTAGGGAATATACAGTGAATGGTAGAACCCTCAAGAGTATTGAAAGTCAAAGTGATCCAGGAGTACAGGTCCACAGGTCATTGAAAGGGGCAACACAGGTGGAGAAGGTAGTCAAGAAGGCATACGGCATGCTTGCCTTCATTGGCCGGGGCATTGAGTATAAGAATTGGCAAGTCATGTTGCAGCTGAATAGAACCTTAGTTAGGCCACACTTGGAGTATAGTGTTCAATTCTGGTCGCCACACTACCAGAAGGATGTGGAGGCTTTAGAGAGGGTGCAGAAGAGATTTACCAGAATGTTGCCTGGTATGGAGGGCATTAGCTATGAGGAGCGGTTGAATAAACTCGGGTTGTTCTCACTGGAACAAACGAGGTTGAGGGGAGACCTGATAGAGGTCTACAAAATTATGAGGGGCATAGACAGAGTGGATAGTCAGAGGCTTTTCCCCAGGGTAGGGGGGTCAAGAACGAGGGGGCACAGGTTTAAGATGAGAGGGGCAAGGTTTAGACAAACTGTACGAGGCAAGTTTTTACGCAGAGTGTAGTGGGTGCCTGTAACTCGCTACCGGAGGAGGTGGTGGAAGCAGGGACGATAGTGACATTTAAGGGGTATCTTGACAAATACATGAATAGGATGGGAATAGAGGGATACGGACCCAGGAGGTGTAGAAGATTGTAGTTTTGTCGGGCAGCATGGTCGGCACGGGCTTGGAGGGCCGAAGGGCCTGTTCCTGTGCTGTACATTTCTTTGTTCTTTGTTCTTTGTACAGTGGCAATGCTGATGTTCCAGTGCAGGACAGAGGCAGTGCTGATGTTTTAGGGCAGTACAGAGGCAGTGTTGGTGTTCCAGTGCAGTACAGATGCAGTGCTGATGTTCCAGTGCAGTACAGAGGCAGTGATGATGTTCCAGTGCTGTACAGAGGGAATGCTGATGTTCCAGTGCAGTACAGAGGTAGTGCTGATGTTCCAGTTCAGTACAGAGAGAGTGCTGATGTTCCAGTGCAGTACAGAGGCAGTGCTGATGTTCAAGTGCAGTACAGAGGCAGTGCCGATGTTCCAGTGCAGTACAGAGGCAGTGCTCATGTCCCTGTGCCGTACAGAGGCAGTGCTGATGTTTTCGGGGGGTACAGAGGCATTGCTGATGTTCCAGTGCATTACAGGGGCAATGCCGATGTTCCAGTGCAGTACACAGGGAGTGCTGATGTTCCAGCGCAGTACAGAGGCAATTCTGATGTCCCAGTGCAGAACAGAGGTCGTGTTGATATTCCAGTGCATTACAGAGGCAGTCCTGATGTCCCAGTGCAGAAGAGAGGTAGCGTTGATATTCGATTGCAATGCAGTGGCAGTGCTGATGTTCCAGTTCTGTACAGAGGGATTGCTGATGCTCCAGTGCAGTAGAGAGGCTGTGCTGATGTTCCAGTGAAGTACAGAGGCAGTGCCGATGTCCCAGTCCAGTACAGAGGCAGTGCTGATATTCCAGTTCTCTACAGAGGGAGTGCTGATGTTCCAGTGCAGTACAGAGGGAGTCCCGATGTTCCAGTGCAGTACAGAGGCAGTGCTGATATTCCAGTTCAGTACAGAGGGAATGATGATGTTCATGTGCAGTACAGAGGCAGTGTTGGTGGTCCATTGCAGTACAGAGGGAATGCTGATGATCCAGAGCAGTACAGAGGTAGTTCTGATGTTCCAGTGCAGTACAGAGAGAGTGCTGATGTTCCAGTGAAGTACAGAGGCAGCACGGTTGTTACAGTGCAGTACAGAGGCAGTGCCGAAGTTCTAGTGCAATACAGAGGCAGTGCCGATGTTCCAGTTCAGTACAGAGGCAGTTCTGATGTCACAGTGCAGAATAGAGGTAGTGTTGATATTCCAATGCAATACAGAGGCAGTGCTGATGTTCCAGTGCAGTACAGAGGCTGTGCTGATGTTCCAGTGCAGTACAGAGGCAATATTGGTGTTCCAGTGCAGTACAGGTGCAGTGCTGATGTCCCAGTGCAGTACAGAGGCAGTGCTGATGTTCCAGTGCAGTACAGAGGGAATGCTGATGTTCCAGTGCAGTACAGAAGTAGTGCTGATGTTCCAGTGCAGAACAGAGAGAATGCTGTAGTTGCAGTGCAGTACAGTGACAGTGCTGATGTTCCAGTGCAGTACAGAGGCAGTGCCGATGTCCCTGTGCAGTACAGAGGCAGTACTGATTTTTAGGGCAGTATAGAGGCATTGCTGATGTTCCAGTGCAGTACAGAGGCAATGCTGATGTTCCAGTGCAGTACAGAGAGAGTGCTGATGTTCCAATGCAGTACAGAGGCAGTGCTGATGTTTTAGGGCAGTACAGAGGCAATGATGTTGTTCCAGTGCAGTACAGAGGCAGTGCTGATGTCCCAGTGCAGTACAGAGGGAGTGCTGATGTTCCAGCGCAGTACATAGGCAGTTCTGATGTCCCTGCGCAGAACAGAGGTAGTGTTGATATTCCAGTGCAATACAGAGGCAGTGCTGATGTTCCGGTGCAGTACAGAGCGAATGCTGATGTTCCAGTGAATTACAGAGGCAGTCCTGATGTCCCAGTGCAGAAGAGAGGTAGCGTTGATATTCGATTGCAATGCAGAGGCAGTGCTGATGTTACAGTGCAGTACAGAGGGAGTGCTGATGTTCCAGCGCAGTACAGAGGCAGTTCTGATGTCCCAGTGCAGAACAGAGGTAGTGTTGATATTCCAGTGCAGTACAGAGGCAGTGCTGATGTCCCAGTGCAGTACAGAGGGAGTGCTGATGTTCCAGCGCAGTACAGAGGCAATTCTGATGTCCCAGTGCAGAACAGAGGTCGTGTTGATATTCCAGTGCATTACAGAGGCAGTCCTGATGTCCCAGTGCAGAAGAGAGGTAGCGTTGATATTCGATTGCAATGCAGTGGCAGTGCTGATGTTCCAGTTCTGTACAGAGGGATTGCTGATGCTCCAGTGCAGTAGAGAGGCTGTGCTGATGTTCCAGTGAAGTACAGAGGCAGTGCCGATGTCCCAGTCCAGTACAGATGCAGTGCTGATATTCCAGTTCTCTACAGAGGGAGTGCTGATGTTCCAGTGCAGTACAGAGGGAGTCCCGATGTTCCAGTGCAGTACAGAGGCAGTGCTGATATTCCAGTTCAGTACAGAGGGAATGATGATGTTCATGTGCAGTACAGAGGCAGTGTTGGTGGTCCATTGCAGTACAGAGGGAATGCTGATGATCCAGAGCAGTACAGAGGTAGTTCTGATGTTCCAGTGCAGTACAGAGAGAGTGCTGATGTTCCAGTGAAGTACAGAGGCAGCACGGTTGTTACAGTGCAGTACAGAGGCAGTGCCGAAGTTCTAGTGCAATACAGAGGCAGTGCCGATGTTCCAGTTCAGTACAGAGGCAGTTCTGATGTCACAGTGCAGAATAGAGGTAGTGTTGATATTCCAATGCAATACAGAGGCAGTGCTGATGTTCCAGTGCAGTACAGAGGCTGTGCTGATGTTCCAGTGCAGTACAGAGGCAATATTGGTGTTCCAGTGCAGTACAGGTGCAGTGCTGATGTCCCAGTGCAGTACAGAGGCAGTGCTGATGTTCCAGTGCAGTACAGAGGGAATGCTGATGTTCCAGTGCAGTACAGAAGTAGTGCTGATGTTCCAGTGCAGAACAGAGAGAATGCTGTAGTTGCAGTGCAATACAGTGGCAGTGCTGATGTTCCAGTGCAGTACAGAGGCAGTGCCGATGTCCCTGTGCAGTACAGAGGCAGTACTGAAGTTTCAGGGCAGTATAGAGGCAATGCTGATGTTCCAGTGCTGTACAGAGGGAGTGCTGATGTTCCAGTGAAGTACAGAGGCAGTGCTGATGTTTTAGGGCAGTACAGAGGCAATGATGATGTTCCAGTGCTGTACAGAGGCAGTGCTGATGTTCCAGAGCAGTACAGAGGCAGTGCCGATGTCCCAGTGCAGTCCAGAGTCAGTGCTGATGTTCCAGTGCAGTATAGAGGGAGTGCTGATGTTCCAGTGCAGAACAGAGGCATTGCTGATGTTGCAGTGCAGTATAGAGGCAATGATGTTGTTCCAGTGCAGTACCGAGGCTGTGTTGGTGTCCCAGTGCAGTACAGAGGGAGTGCTGATATTCCAGTGCAGTACAGATGCAGTTCTGATGTCCCAGTGCAGAACAGAAGTAGTGTTGATATTCCAGTGAAATACAGAGGCAGTGCTGATGTTCCGGTGCAGTAAAGAGCGAATGCGGATGTTCCAGTGCAGTCCAGATGCAGTTCTGATGTCCCAGTGCAGAAGAGAGGTTGTGTGATATTCCATTCCAATACAGAGGCAGTGCTCATGTTCCAGTGAAGTACAGAGGATGTGCTGATGTTCCAGTGCAGAACAGAGACAAGGTTGGTGTTCAAGTTCAGTGCAGATGCAGTGCTGATGTTCCAGTGCAGTACAGAGTCAGTGCTAATGTTCCAGTGCAGTACAGAGGGAATGCTGATGTTCCAGTGCAGTACAGAAGTAGTGCTGATGTTCCAGTGCAGTACAGAGAGAATGCAGATGTTCCAGTCCAGTACAGAGAGAGTGCCGATGTTCCAATGCAGTACAGAGGCAGTGCTGATGTTTTAGGGCATACAGAGGCAATGATGTTGTTGCAGTGCAGTACAGAGGCAGTGCTGATGTTTTAGGGCAGTACAGACGCAATGATGTTGTTCCAGTGCAGTACAGAGGCAGTGCAGATGTCCCAGTGCAGTACAGAGGGAGTGCTGATGTTCCAGCGCAGTACAGAGGGACTTCCCATGTCCCTGTGCAGTACAGAGGCAGTACTGATGTTTCAGGGCAGTATAGGGGCAATGCTGATGTTCCAGTGCTGTACAGAGGGAGTGCTGATGTACCAGTGCAGTACAGAGGCAGTGCCGATGTCCCAGTGTAGTACAGAGGCACTGCCCATGTCCCTGTGCAGTACAGAGGCAGTACTGATGTTTCAGGGCAGTATAGGGGCAATGCTGATGTTCCAGTGCTGTACAGAGGGAGTGCTGATGTTCCAGTGAAGTACAGAGGCAGTGCTGATGTTTTAGGTCAGTACAGAAGCAATGATGGTGTTCCAGTGCAGTACAGAGGCAGTGCTGATGTTCCAGTGCAGTACAGAGAGAGTGCTGATGTTCCAGTGCAGTACAGAGGCAGTGCTGATGTTCCAGAGCAGTACAGAGGCAGTGCCGATGTCCCAGTGCAGTCCAGAGGCAGTGCTGATGTTCCAGTGCAGTACAGAGAGAGTGCTGATGTTCCAGTGCAGTACAGAGGCAGTGCTGATGTTCTAGAGCAGTACAGAGGCAGTGCCGATGTCCCAGTGCAGTCCAGAGGCAGTGTTGATTTTCCAGTGCAGAACAGCCGCAGCACGGTTGTTCCCGTGCAGTACAGAGGCAGTGCCGATGTTCTAGTGGACTACAGAGGAAGTGCCGATGTGCCAGTGCAGTACAGAGGCAGTGCCGATGTTCCAGTTCAGTATAGAGGGAGTGCCGATGTTCCAGTTCAGTATAGAGGCAGTGCTGATGTTTTAGTGAAGTTCAGAGGCAGTGCTGATGTTCCAGTGCAGGACAGAGGCTGGGTTGCTGTTCCAGTGCAGTACAGATGCAGTGCTGATGTTGCAGTGCAGTACAGAGGCAATGATGTTGTTCCAGTGCAGTACAGAGGCTGTGTTGGTGTCCCAGTGCAGTACAGTGGTAGTGCTGATATTCCAGTGCAGTACAGAGGCAGTTCTGATGTCCCAGTGCAGAACAGATGTAGTGTTGATATTCCAGTGAAATACAGAGGCAGTGCTGATGTTCCGGTGTAGTACAGAGCGAATGCGGATGTTCCAGTGCAGTCCAGATGCAGTTATGATGTCCCAGTGCAGAAGAGAGGTAGTGTTGATATTCCATTCCAATACAGAGACAGTGCTCATGTTCCAGTGAAGTACAGAGGCTGTGCTGATGTTCCAGTGCAGTACAGAGGCAGTGTTGGTGTTCCAGTGCAGTACAGATGCAGTGCTGATGTTCCAGTGCAGTGCAGAGGCATTGCTGATGTTCCAGTGCAGTCCAGAGGCAATGCTGATGTTCCAGTGCAGTACAGAGAGAGTGCTGATGTTCCAATGCAGTACAGAGGCAGTGCTGATGTTTTAGGGCAGTACAGAGGCAATGATGTTGTTCCAGTGCAGGTCAGAGGCAGTGCTGATGTCCCACTGCAGTACAGAGGGAGTGCTGAAGTTCCAGTGCTATACAGAGGCAGTTCTGATGTTCCAGAGCAGTACAGAGGCAGTGCCGATGTCCCGGCGCAGTACAGAGCGAGTGCAGATGTTCCAGTACATTGCAGAGGCAGTCCTGATGTCCCAGTGCAGAAGAGAGGTAGCGTTGATATTCGATTGCAATGCAGAGGCAGTGCTGATGTTCCAGTTCAGTACAGAGGGAGTGCTGATGCTCCAGTGCAGTAGAGCGGCAGTGCTGATGTCCCAGTGCAGTACAGAGGCAGTGCCGATGTGCCAGTCCAGTACAGAGGCAGTGCTGATATTCCAGTTATCTACAGAGGGAGTGCTGATGTTCCAGTGCAGTACAGAGGGAGTCCCGATGTTCCAGTGCAGTACAGAGGCAGTGCTGCTATTCCAGTTCAGTACAGAGGGAATGATGATGTTCATGTGCAGTACAGAGGCAGTGTTGGTGTTCCAGTGCAGTACAGAGGTAGTGCTGATGTTCCAGTGCAGTACAGAGAGAGTGCTGATGTTCCAGTGCAGTACAAAGGCAGTGCCGATGGTCCAGTTCAGTATAGAGGGAATGCTGATGTTCCAGTGCAGTACAGAGGCAGTGCTGATGCCCCAGTGCAGTACAGAAGTAGTGCTGATGTTCCAGCGCAGTACAGAGTCAGTTCTGATGTCGCAGTGCAGAACAGAGATAGTGTTGATATTCCAGTGCAATACAGAGGCAGTGCTGATATTCCGGTGCAGTACAGAGGCAGTTCTGATGTCACAGTGCAGAATAGAGGTAGTGTTGATATTCCATTGCAATACAGAGGCAGTGCTGATGCTCCAGATCAGTACAGAGGCTGTGCTGATGTTCCAGTGCAGTACAGAGGCAGTATTGGTGTTCCAGTGCAGGACAGGTGCAGTGCTGATGTTGCAGTGCAGCACAAAGGCAATGCTGATGTTCCAGTGAAGTACAGAGGCAGTGCTGATGTTACAGTGCAGCACAAAGGCAATGCTGATGTTCCAGTTGAAGTACAGAGGCAGTGCTGATGTTTTGGGCAGTACAGAGGCAGTGATGGTGTTCCAGTGCAGTACAGAGAGAGTGCTGATGTTCCAATGCTGTACAGAGGCAGTGCTGATGTATTAGGGCAGTAAAGAGGCAATGATGTTGTTCCAGTGCAGTACAGAGGCAGTGCTGATGTCCCAGTGCAGTACAGAGGGAGTGCTGATGTTCCAGCGCAGTACAGAGGCAGTTCTGATGTCCCACTGCAGAACAGAGGTACTGCTGATGTTCCAGTTCAGTACAGAGGGAGTGCTGATGTTCCAATGCAGTGCAGAGGCAGTGCTTATGTTTTAGGGCAGTACAGAGGAAATGATGTTGTTCCAGTGCAGTACAGAGGCAGTGCTGATGTCCCAGTGCAGGACAGAGGCAGTGCTGATGTTCCAGCGCGGTAAAGAGGCAGTTCTGATGTCCCAGTGCAGAACAGAGGTCGTGCTGATGTTCCAGTTCAGTACAGAGGGAGTGCTGATGCTCCAGTGCAGTAGAGAGGCAGTGCTGTTCTTCCAGTGCAGTACAGAGGCAGTGCCGATGTCCCAGTCCAGTACAGAGGCAGTGCTGATATTCCAGTTCTCTACAGAGGCAGTGCTGATGTTCCAGTGAAGTACCGAGGGAGTCCCGATGTTCCAGTGCAGTACAGAGCGAATGATGATGTTCATGTGCAGTACAGAGGCAGTGTTGCTGTTCCAGTGCAGTACAGAGGGAATGCTGATGTTCCAGCGCAGTACAGAAGTAGTGCTGATGTTCCAGTGCAGTCCAGAGAGAGTGCTGATGTTCCAGTGCATTACAAAGGCAGTGCCGATGTTCCAGGTCATTATAGAGGGAATGCTGATGTTTCAGTGCAGTACAGAGGTAGCGTTGATATTCGATTGCAATGCAGAGGCAGTGCTGATGTTCCAGTTCATTACAGAGGGAGTTCTGATGCTCCAGTGCTGTAGAGAGGCAGTGCTGATGTTCCAGTGCAGTACAGAGGCAGTGCCGATGTCCCAGTCCAGTACAGAGGCAGTGCTGATATTCCAGTTCTCTACAGAGGGAGTGCTGATGTTCCAGTGCAGTACAGAGGGAGTCCCTATGTTCAAGTGCAGTACAGAGGCAGTGCTGATATTCCAGTTCAGTACAGAGGGAATGATGATGTTCATGTGCAGTACAGAGGCAGTGTTGGTGTTCCAGTGCAGTACAGAGGGAATGCTGAAGTTCCAGTGCAGTACAGAGGCAGCACGGTTGTTACAGTGCAGTACAGAGGCAGTGCCGACGTTCTAGTGAAACACAGAGGCAGTGCCGATGTTCCAGTGCAGTACAGAGGCAGTGCCGATGTTCCAGTTCCGTATAGAGGGAGTTCCGATGTTCCAGTGCAGTACAGAGGCAGTGCCGATGTTCCAGTTCTGTATAGAGGGAATGCTGATGTTCCAGTGCAGTACAGAGGCAGTGCTGATTTTCCAGTGCTGTACAGAGGGAGTGCTGATGTTCCAGTGCAGTACAGAGGGAGTGCTGATGTTCCAGTGCAGTACAGAGGCAATGCTTATGTTCCAGTGCTGTACAGAGGGAGTGCTGATGTTCTAGTGCAGTACAGAGGCAATGCTGATGTTCCAGTGCTGTACAGAGGGAGTGCTGATGTTCCAGTGAAGTACAGAGGCTGTGCTGATGTTTTAGGGCAGTAGAGAGGCAATGATGGTGTTCCAGTGCAGTCCAGAGACAGTGCTGATGTTCCAGTGCAGTACAGAGGCAGTGCTGATGTTCCAGTGCAGTACAGAGGGAATGCTGATGTTCCAGTGCAGTACAGAAGTAGTGCTGATGTTCCAGTGCAATACAGTGGCAGTGCTGATGGTCCAGTGCAGCACAAAGGCAATGCTGATGTTCCAGTGCTGTACAGAGGGAGTGCTGATGTTCCAGTGAATTACAGAGGCAGTGCTGATGTTTTAGGGCAGTACAGAGGCAGTGCTGATGTCCCAGTGCAGTACAGAGGGAGTGCTGATGTTCCAGCGCAGTACAGAGGCAGTTCTGATGTCCAAGTGCAGAACAGAGTTAGTGTTGATATTCCAGTGCAATACAGAGGCAGTGCTGATATTCCGGTGCAGTACAGAGCGAATGCTGATGTTCCAGTGCAGTCCAGAGGCAGTTCTGATGTCACAGTGCAGAATAGAGGTTGTGTTGATATTCCATTGCAATACAGAGGCAGTGCTGATGTTCCAGTGCAGTACAGAGGCTATGCTGATGTTCCAGTGCAGTACAGAGGCAGTATTGGTGCTCCAGTGCAGTGCTGATGTTCCAGTGCAGTACAGAGGCAGTGCTGATGTTCCATTGCAGTACAGAGGGAATGCTGATGTTCCAGTGCAGTACAGAAGTAGTGCTGATGTTCCAGTGCAATACAGAGGCAGTGCTGATGTTCAAGTGCAGTACAGAGCGAATACTGATGTTCCAGAGCATTACAGAGGCAGTCCTGATGTCCCAGTGCAGAAGAGAGGTAGCGTTGATATTCGATTGCAATGCAGAGGCAGTGCTGATGTTCCAGTTCAGTACAGAGGGAGTGCTGATGCTCCAGTGCAGTAGAGAGGGAGTGCTGATGTTCCAGTGCAGTACAGAGGCAGTGCCGATGTCCCAGTCCAGTACAGAGGCAGTGCTGATATTCCAGTTATCTGCAGAGGGAGTGCTGATGTTCGAGTGCAGTACAGAGGGAGTCCCGATGTTACAGTTCAGTACAGAGGGAATGATGATGTTCCAGTGCAGTACAGAGAGATTGCGGATGTTCCAGTGATGTACAGAGGCAGCACGGTTGTTACAGTTCAGTACAGAGGCAGTGCCGAAGTTCTAGTGCAATACAGAGGCAGTGTCGATGTTCCAGTGCAGTACAGAGGCAGTGCCGATGTTCCAGTTCCGTATAGAGGGAGTTCCGATGTTCCAGTGCAGTACAGAGGCAGTGCCGATGTTCCAGTTCAGTATAGAGGGAATGCTGATGTTCCAGTGCTGTACAGAGGGAGTGCTGAAGTTCCAGTGCAGTACAGAGGCAATGCTGATGTTCCAGTGCAGTACAGAGGGAGTGATGATGTTCCAGTGCAGTACAGAGGGAGTGCTGATTTTCCAGTGCAGTACAGAGGCAATGCTGATGTTCCAGTGCTGTACAGAGGGAGTGCTGATGTTCCAGTGCAGTACAGAGGCAATGCTGATGTTCCAGTGCTGTACATAGGGAGTGCTGAAGTTCCAGTGCAGTACAGAGGCATTGCTGATGTCCCAGTGCAGTACAGAGGCACTGCTCATGTCTCTGTGCAGTACAGAGACAGTACTGATGTTTTAGGGCAGTACAGAGACATTGGTGATGTTCCACTGCAGTACAGAGGCAATGCTGATATTCCAGTGCAATACAGAGGCAGTGCTGATGTTCTGCTGCAGAACAGAGGCAGTGCTGATGTTTTAGGGCAGTACAAAGGCAGTTCTGATGTCCCAGTGCAGAACAGAGGTAGTGTTGATATTCCAGTGCAATACAGAGGCAGTGCTGATGTTCCGGTGCAGTACAGAGCGAATGCTGATGTTTCAGTGCATTACAGAGGCAGTCCTGATGTCCCAGTCCAGTACAGAGGCAGTGCTGATACTCCAGTTCTCTACAGAGGGAGTGCTGATGTTGCAGTGCAGTACAGAGTGAGTCCCGATGTTCCAGTGCGTACAGAGGCAGTGCTGATATTCCAATTCAGTACAGAGTGAATGATGCTGTTCATGTGCAGTACAGAGGCAGTGTTGGTGTGCCAGTGCAGTACAGAGGCAATGCTGAAGTTCCAGTGCTGTACAGAGGGAGTGCTGATGTTCCAGTGCAGTACAGAGGCAATGCTGATGTTCCAGTGCTGGACAGAGGGAGTGCTGATGTCCCAGTGGAGTACAGAGGGAGTGCTGATGTTCCAGCGCAGTACAGATGCAGTTTTGATGTCCCAGTGCAGAACAGAGGTAGTGTTGATAGTCCAGTGCAACACAGAGGCAGTGCTGATATTCCGGTGCAGTACAGTGGCATTGCTGATGTTCCAGTGCAGTACAGAGGCTGTGCTGATGTTCCAGTGCAGTACAGAGGCAGCATTGGTGTTCCAGTGCAGTACAGGTGCAGTGCTGATGTTCCAGTGCAGTACAGAGGCAGTGATGATGTTCCAGTGCAGTACAGAGGGAATGCTGATGTTTAAGAGCAGTACAGAAGTAGTGCTGATGTTCCAGTGCAGTACAGAGAGAATGCTGATGTTCCAGTGCAGTACAGTGGCAGTGCTGAAGTTCCAGTGCAGTACAGAGGCATTCCCGATGTCCCAGTGCAGTACAGAGGCACTGCTCATGTCCCTGTGCAGTACAGAGGCAGTACTGATGTTTTAGGGCAGTACAGAGACATTGCTGATGTTCCAGTGCAGTGCAGAGGCAATGCTGATATTCCAGTGCAATGCAGAGCAGTGGTGATGTTCCGGTGCAGAACAGAGGCAGTGCTGATGTTTTAGGGCAGTACAGAGGCAGTTCTGAAGTCCCAGTGCAGAACAGAGGTAGTGTTGATATTCCAGTGCAATACAGAGGCAGTGCTGATGTTCCGGTGCAGTACTGAGCGAATGCTGATGTTCCAGTGCATTACAGAGGCAGTCCTGATGTCCCAGTGCAGAAGATAGGTAGCGGTGATATTCGAATGCAATGCAGAGGCAATGCTGATGTTCCACTTCAGTACAGAGGGAGTGCTGATGCTCCAGTGCAGTAGAGAGGCAGTGCTGATGTTCCAGTGCAGTACAGAGGCAGTGCCGATGTCCCAGTCCAGTACAGAGGCAGTGCTGATATTCCAGTTCTCTACAGAGGGAGTGCTGATGTTCCAGTGCAGTACAGAGGGAGTCCCGATGTTCCAGTGCGTACAGAGGCAGTGCTGATATTCCAGTTCAGTGCAGAGGGAATGATGCTGTTCATGTGCAGTACTCAGGCAGTGTTGGTGTGCCAGTGCAGTACAGAGGGAATGCCGACGTTCTAGTGCAATACAGAGGCAGTGCCGATGTTCCAGTGCAGTACAGAGGCAGTGCCGATGTTCCAGTTCCGTATAGAGGGAGTTCCGATGTTCCAGTGCAGTCCAGAGGCAGTGCCGATGTTCCAGTTCAGTATAGAGGGAATGCTGATGTTCCAGTGCTTTGCAGAGGGAGTGCTGATGTTCCAGTGCAGTACAGAGGCAATGCTGATGTTCCTGTGCTGTACAGAGGGAGTGCTGATGTTCGAGTGCAGTACAGAGGGAGTGCTGATGTTCCAGTGCAGTGCAGAGGCAATGCTGATGTTCCAGTGCTGTACAGAGGGAGTGCTGATGTTCCAGTGCAGTGCAGAGGTAATGCTGATGTTCCAGTGCTGTACAGAGGGAGTGCTGAAGTTCCAGTGAAGTACAGAGGCAATGCTGATGTTTTAGGGCAATACAGATGCAATGATGGTGTTCCAGTGCAGTACAGAGGCAGTGCTGATGTCCCAGTGCAGTACAGAGGGAATGCTGATGTTCCAGCGCAGTACAGAGTCAGTTCTGATGTCCCAGTGCAAAACAGAGGTAGTGTTGATATTCCAGTGCAATACAGAGGCAGTGCTGATATTCCGGTGCAGTACAGAGCGAATGCTGATGTTCCAGTGCAGTACAGAGGCAGTTCTGATTTCACAGTGTAGAATAGAGGTAGTGTTGATATTCCATTGCAATACAGAGGCGGTGCTGACGTTACAGTGCAGTACAGAGGCTGTGCTGATGTTCCAGTGCAGTACAGAGGCAGTATTGGTGTTCCAGTGCAGTACAGAGGCAGTGCTGATGTGCCAGTGCTGTACAGAGGCAGTGCTGATGTTCCAGTGCAGTACCGAGGGAATGCTGATGTTCCAGTGCAGTACAGAAGTAGTGCTGATGTTCCAGTGCAGTACAGGGAGAATGGTGATGTTCCAGTGCAATACAGTGGCAGTTCCGATGTTCCAGTTCAGTACAGAGGCAGTGTCGATGTCCCAGTGCAGTACAGAGGCACTGCCCATGTCCCTGTGAAGTACAGATGCAGTACTGATGTTTTAGGGCAGTATAGAGGCATTGCTGATGTTCCAGTGCAGTACAGAGGCAGTGCTGATGTTCCAGTGCAGTACAGAGGGAATGCTGATGTTCCAGTGCAGTACAGGTGCAGTGCTGATGTTCCAGTGCAGTACAGAGGCAGTGCTGATGTTCCAGTGCAGTACAGAGGGAATGCTGATGTTCCAGTGCAGTACAGAAGTAGTGCTGATGTTCCAGTGCAGTACAGGGAGAATGGTGATGTTCCAGTGCAGTACAGTGGCAGTCCCGATGTTCCAGTTCAGTACAGAGGCAGTGTCGATGTCCCAGTGCAGTACAGAGGCACTGCCCATGTCCCAGTGAAGTACAGATGCAGTACTGATGTTTTAGGGCAGTATAGAGGCATTGCTGATGTTCCAGTGCAGTACAGAGGCAGTGCTGATGTTCCAGTGCAGTACAGAGGGAATGCTGATGTTCCAGTGCAGTACAGAAGTAGTGCTGATGTTCCAGTGCAGTACAGCGAGAATGCTGATGTTCCAATGCAGTACAGTGGAAGTCCTGATGTTCCAGTGCAGTACAGAGGCAGTGCCGATGCCCCAGTGCAGTACAGAGGCAGTGCCCATGTCCCTGTGCAGTACAGAGGGAGTGCTGATGTTCCAGTGCAGTACAGAGGCAATGCTGATGTTCCAGTGCTGTACAGAGGGAGTGCTGATGTTCCAGTGCAGTACAGAGGGTGTACTGATGTTCCAGCGCAGTACGGGGGCAGTTCTGATGTCCCAGTGCAGAACAGAGGTAGTGTTGATATTCCAGTGCAATACAGAGGCAGTGCTGATGTTCCGGTGCAGTACAGAGCGAATGCTGATGTCCAAGGCATTACAGAGGCAGTCGTGATGTCCCAGTGCAGAAGAGAGGTAGCGTTGATATTCGATTGCAATACAGAGGCAGTGCTGATGTTCCAGTGCAATGCAGAGGCAGTGCTGATGTTCCATTTCAGTACAGAGGGAGTGCTGATGCTCCAGTGCAGTAGAGAGGCAGTGCTGATGTTCCAGTGCAGTACAGAGGCAATGCTGATGTTCCAGTGCTGTACAGAGGGAGTGCTGATGTTCCAGTGCAGTACAGAGGCAGTGCTGATGGTCCAGTGCAGCACAAAGGCAATGCTGATGTTCCAGTGCTGAACAGAGGGAGTGCTGATATTCCAGTGAAGTACAGAGGGAGTGCTGATTTTCCAGCGTTGTACAGAGGCAGTTCTGATGTTCCAGTGCAGTACAGAGGCAATGCTGATGTTCCAGTGCTGTACAGAGGGAGTGCTGAACTTCCAATGCAGTACAGAGGCAGTGCTGATGGTCCAGTGCTGTACAGAGGGAGTGCTGATGTTCCAGTGCTGTACAGAGGGAGTGCTGATTTTCCAGCGCAGTTCAGAGGCAGTTCTGATGTTCCAGTGCAGTACAGAGGCAATGCTGATGTTCCAGTGCTGTACAGAGGGAGTGCTGATGTTCCAATGCAGTACAGAGGCAATGATGGTGTTCCAGTGCAGCACAAAGGCAATGCTGATGTTCCAGTGCTGAACAGAGGGAGTGCTGATATTCCAGTGAAGTACAGAGGGAGTGCTGATCTTCCAGCGCAGTACAGAGGCAGTTCTGATGTCCCATTCCAGAACAGAGCTAGTGTTGATATTCCAGTGCAATACAGAGGCAGTGTTGATATTCCGGTGCAATACAGAGGCAGTGATGATGTTCCAGTGCATTACAGAGGCAGCGCCGATGTCCCAGTGTAGTACAGAGGCACTGACCATGTCCCTGTGCAGTACAGAGGCAGTACTGATGTTTTAGGGCAGTATAGAGGCATTGCTGATGTTCCAGGTCAGAACAGAGGCAATGCTGATGCTCCAGTGCAGTACAGAAGCAGTGCCGATGTCCCAGTCCAGTACAGAGGCAGTGCTGATATTCCAGTGCAGTACAGAGAGAGTGCTGATGTTCCAATGCAGTACAGAGGCAGTGCTGATGGTCCAGTGCAGTAGAGAGGCAGTGCTGATGTGACAGTGCTGTACAGAAGGGGTGCTGATGTTCCAGTGCAGTACAGAGGCAATGCTGATGTTCCAGTGATGTACAGAGGGAGTGCTGATGTTCCAGTGCCGTACAGAGGCAATGCTGATGTTCCAGTGCTGTACAGAAGGAGTGCTGATGTTCCAGTGAAGTACTGAGGCAGTGCTGATGTTTTAGGGCAGTACAGAGGCAATGATGGTGTTCCAGTGCAGTACAGAGGCAGTGCTGATATTCCAGTTCAGTACAGAGGGAATGATGATGTTCATGTGCAGTACAGAGGCAGTGTTGGTGTTCCAGTGCAGTACAGAGGGAATGCTGATGTTCCAGTGCAGTACAGAGGTAGTGCTGATGTTCCAGTGAAGTACAGAGGCAGCACGGTTGTTACACTGCAGTACAGAGGCAGTGCCGACGTTCTAGTGCAATACAGAGGCAGTGCCGATGTTCCAGTGCAGTACAGAGGCAGTGCCGATGTTCCAGTTCCGTACAGAGGGAGTTCCGATGTTCCAGTGCAGTACAGAGGCAGTGCCGATGTTCCAGTTCAGTATAGAGGGAATGCTGATGTTCCAGTGCTGTACAGAGGGAGTGCTGATGTTCCAGTGCAGTACAGAGGCAATGCTGATGTTCCGGTGCTGTACAGAGGGAGTGCTGATGTTCCAGTGCAGTACAGAGGGAGTACTGATGTTCCAGTGCAGTACAGAGGCAATGCTGATGTTCTAGTGCTGTACAGAGGGAGTGCTGATGTTCCAGTGCAGTACAGAGGCAATGCTGATGTTCCAGTGCTGTACAGAGGGAGTGCTGATGTTGCATTGAAGTACAAAGGCAGTGCTGATGTTTTAGTGCAGTACAGAGGCAATGATGGTGTTCCAGTGCAGTACAGAGGCAGTATTGGTGTTCCAGTGCAGTACCGATGCAGTGCTGCTGTTCCAGTGCAGTACAGAGGCAGTGCTGATGTTCCAGTGCAGCACAGAAGGAGTGCTGATGTTCCAGTGCAGTACAGAAGTAGTGCTGATGTTCCAGTGCAGTGCAGAGAGAATGCTGAGGTTCCAGTGCAGTGCAGTGGCAGTCCTGATGTTCTACTGCAGTACAGAGGCAGTGCCCATGTCCCTGTGCAGTACAGAGGCAGTACCGATGTTTTAGGGCAGTATAGAGGCATTGCTGATGTTCCAGTGCAGTACAGAGGCAATGCTGATGTTCCAGTGCAGTACAGAGGCAGTACTGATGTTGTAGGGCAGTATATAGGCATTGCTGATGATCCAGTGCAGTACAGAGGCAGTGCTGATTTTGCAATGCAATACAGAGGCAGTGATGATGTTTTAGGGCAGTACAGAGACAATGATGTTGTTCCACTGCAGTCCAGAGGGAATGCTGATGTTCCAGTGCAGTTCAGAGGTAGTGCTGATGTTCCAGTGAAGTACAGAGGCAGCACGGTTGTTACAGTGCAGTACAGAGGCAGTGCCGACGTTCTAGTGCAATACAGAGGCAGTGCCGATGTTCCAGTGCAGTACAGAGGCAGTGCCGATGTTCCAGTTCCGTACAGAGGGAGTTCCGATGTTCCAGTGCAGTACAGAGGCAGTGCCGATGTTCCAGTTCAGTATAGAGGGAATGCTGATGTTCCAGTGCTGTACAGAGGGAGTGCTGATGTTCCAGTGCAGTACAGACGCAATGCTGATGTTCCAGTGCTGTACAGAGGGAGTGCTGATGTTCCAGTGCAGTACAGAGGGAGTGCTGATGTTCCAGTGCAGTACAGAGGCAATGCTGATGTTCTAGTGCTGTGCAGAGGGAGTGCTGATGTTCCAGTGCAGTACAGAGGCAATGCTGATGTTCCAGTGCTGTGCAGAGGGAGTGCTGATGTTCCAGTGAAGTACAAAGGCAGTGCTGATGTTTTAGGGCAGTACAGAGGCAATGATGGTGTTCCAGTGCAGTACAGAGTCAGTATTGGTGTTCCAGTGCAGTACAGATGCAGTGCTGCTGTTCCAGTGCAGTACAGAGGCAGTGCTGATGTTCCAGTGCAGCACAGAGGGAGTGCTGATGTTCCAGTGCAGTACAGAAGTAGTGCTGATGTTCCAGTGCAGTACAGAGAGAATGCTGAGGTTCCAGTGCAGTGCAGTGGCAGTCCTGATGTTCTACTGCAGTACAGAGGCAGTGCCGGTGTCCCAGTGCAGTACAGAGGCACTGCCCATGTCCCTGTGTAGTACAGAGGCAGTACCGATGTTTTAGGGCAGTATAGAGGCATTGCTGATGTTCCAGTGCAGTACAGAGGCAATGCTGATGTTCCAGTGCAGTACAGAGGCAGTACTGATGTTTTAGGGCAGTATATAGGCATTGCTGACGTCCCAGTGCAGTACAGAGGCAATGCTGATATTTCAGTGCAGTACAGAAAGAGTGCTGATGTTGCAATGCAGTACAGAGGCAGTGATGATATTTTAGGGCAGTACAGAGGCAATGATGTTGTTCCAGTGCAGTACAGAGGGAGTGCTGATGTTCCGGTGCTGTACAGAGCGAATGCTGATGTTCCAGTGCATTACAGAGGCAGTGCTGATGTTCCAGTTCAGTACAGAGGGAGTGCTAATGCTCCAGTGCAGTAGAGAGGCAGTGCTGATGTTCCAGTGCAGTACAGAGGCAATGCTGATGTTCCAGTGCTGTACAGAGGGAGTGCTGATGTTCCTGTGCAGTACAGAGGCAATGCTGATGTTCCAATGCAGTACAGAGGCAGTGTTGATGTCCCAGTGTAGAACAGAGTTAGTGTTGATATTCCAGTGCAATACAGAGGCAGTGCTGAAATTCCGGTGCAGTACAGAGCGAATGCTGATGTTCCATTGGAGTCCAGAGGCAGTTCCGATGTCACAGTGCAGAATACAGGGAGTGCTGATGTTTAAGTGCAATAAAGAGGCAGTGATGATGTTCCAGTGCAGTACAGAGGCTGTGCTGATGTTCCAGTGCAGTACAGAGGCAGTATTGGTGTTCCAATGCAGTACAGAGGCAGTGCTGATGTTTTAGGGCAGTACAGAGGCAATGATGTTGTTCCAGTGCAGTACAGAGGCAGTGCTGATGTCCCAGTGCAGTACAGAAGGAGTGCTGATGTTCCAGCGCAGTACATAGGCAGTTCTGATGTCCCAGTCCAGTACAGAGGGTGTGCTGATATTCTAGTGCAGTGCAGAGGCAGTGTTGGTGTTCCAGTGCAGTACATTGGCACTGCTGATGTTCCAGTGCGGTACAGAGGGAATGCTCATGTTCCAGTGCAGTACAGAGAGAGTGCTGATGTTCCAGTGAAGTACAGAGGCAGCACGGTTGTTACAGTACAGTACAGAGGCAGTGCCGATGTTCTAGTGCTATACAGAGGCAGTGCCGATGTTCCAGTGCAGAACAGAGGCAGTGCCGATGTTGTAGTGCAATACAGAGGCAGTGCCGATGTTCCAGTGCAGTACAGAGGCAGTGCCGTTGTTCTAGTTCCGTACAGAGGGAGTTCCGATGTTCCAGTGCAGTACAGAGGCAAGTCTGATGTCCCAGTGCAAGGGAGAGGCAGTGCTGATGTCCCAGTACAGTACAGAGGCAGTGCTGATGTTACAGTGCAGTACCGAGGCAATGCTGATGTTCCAGTGAAGTACAGAGGCAGTGCTGATGTCCCAGTGCAAGGGAGAGGCAGTGCTGATGTCCCAGTACAGTACAGAGGCAGTGCTGATGTTACAGTGCAGTACCGAGGCAATGCTGATGTTCCAGTGAAGTACAGAGGCAGTGCTGATGTTCCAGTGCAGTGCATAGGGGAGCTAATGTCCCAGTGCAGTACAGAGGCAGTGCTGATGTTCCAGTGCAGTACAGTTGCAATGCTGATGTTCCAGTGCTGCACAGAGGGAATTCTGAAGTTCATGTGCAGTACAGAGGCAGTGTTGGTTATCCAGTGCAGTACAGAGGCAGTGCTGATGTTCCAGTGCAGTACAGAGGCAGTGCTGATGTTCCAGTGCTGTACAGAGGTAGTGCTGATGTTCCAGTGCAGAACAGAGAGAGTGCTGATGTTCCAGTGCAGTACAGAGGCAGTACCGATGTACCAGAGCAGTACAGAGGCAGTGCCGATGTCCCAGTGCAGTCCAGAGACACTGCCGATGTTCCAGTGCAGTACAGAGGCAGCGCGGCTGTTCCCGTGCAGTGCAGAGGCAGTGCCGATGTTCTAGTGCAATACAGAGGAAGTGCCGAAGTTCCAGTGCAGTACAGAGGCAGTGCCGATGTTCCAGTTCAGTACAGAGGAAGTGCTGATGTTCCAGTGCAGTACAGAGGCAGTGCTGATGTTTTAGTGCAGTACAGAGACATTGCTGATGTTGCAGTGCAGTACAGAGGCAATGATGTTGTTCCAGTGCAGTACAGAGGCTGTGTTGGTGTCCCAGTGCAGTACAGAGGGAGTTCTGATATTCCAGTGCTGCACAGAGGCAGTTCTGATGTCCCAGTACAGAACAGATGTAGTGTTGATATTCCAGTGCAATACAGAGGCAGTGCTGATGCTCCGGTGCAGTACAGAGCGAATGCGGATGTTCCAGTGCAGTCCAGATGCAGTTCTAATGTCGCAGTGCAGAAGAGAGGAAGTGTTGATATTTCATTCCAATACAGAGGCAGTGCTGATGTTCCAGCGAAGTACAGAGGCTTTGCTGATGTTCCAGTGCAGTCCAGGTGCAATGCTGATGTTTCAGTGCAGTACAGAGGCAGTGCTGATGTTCCAGTGCAGTGCAGAGGGAATGCTGATGTTCCAGTGCAGTACAGAAGTAGTGCTGATTTTCCAGTGCAGTACAGAGAGAATGCTGATTTTCCAGTGCAGTACAGTGGCAGTACTGATGTTCCAGTGCAGTACAGAGGCTGTGCCGATGTCCCAGTGCTGTACAGAGGCACTGCTCATGTCTCTTTGCATTACAGATGCAGTACTGATGTTTTAGGGCAGTTTGGAGGCATTGCTGATGTTCCAGTGCAGTACAGAGAGACTGCTGATGTTCCAGTGCAGTACAGAGGCAATGCTGATGTTCCAGTGCAGTACAGAGAGAGTGCTGATGTTTCAATGCAGTACAGAACCAGTGCTGATGTTTTAGGGCAGTACAGAGGCAATGATGTTGTTACAGTGCAGTACAGAGGCAGTGTTGATGTCCCAGTGCAGTACAGAGGGAGTGCTGATGTTCCAGCGCAGTACAGAGGCAGTTATGATGCCCCAGTGCAGAACAGAGGTAATGTTAATATTCCAGTGCAATACAGAGGCAGTGCTGGTGTTCCGGTGCAGTACAGTGCGAATGCTGATGTTCCAGTGCATTACAGAGGCAGTCCTGATGTTCCAGTCCAGTACAGAGGCAGTGCCGATGTCCCAGTCCAGTACAGAGGCAGTGCTGATATTCCTGTTCTCTACAGAGGGAGTGCTGATGTTCCAGTGCTGTACAGAGGAAGTCCCGCTGTTCCAGTGCAGTACAGAGGCAGTGCTGAGTTTCCAGTGCAGTACATTGGCAGTGCTGATGTTCCAGTGCAGTACAGAGGGAATGCTGATGTTCCAGTGCAGTACAGAGGCAGTGCCAATGTCCCAGTGCAGTACAGAGGGAGTGCTAATGTTCCAGTGCAGTACAGAGGGCGTGCTGATGTTCCAGTGCAATGCAGAGGCAGTGCTGATGTCCCAGTCCAGTACAGAGAGAGTGCTGATGTTGCAGTGAAGTACAGAGGCAGCACGGTTGTTACAGTGCAGTACAGAGGCAGTGCCGATGTTCTAGTGCAATACAGAGGCAGTGCCGATGTTCCAGTGCAGTAAAGAGGCAGTGCCGATGTTCCAGTGCAGTAAAGAGGCAGTGCCGATGTTCCAGTTCCGTATAGAGGGAGTTCCGATGTTCCAGTGCAGTACAGAGGGAGTGCTGATGTTCCAGTTCAGTATAGAAGGAATGCTGATGTTCCAGTGCAGTACAGAGGCAGTGTTGGTGTTCCAGTGCAGTACATAGGCAATGCTGATGTTCCAGTGATGTACAGAGGCAGATCTGATGTCACAGTGCAGAATAGAATTAGTGTTGATATTCTATTGCAATACAGAGGCAGTGCTGATGTTCCAGTGCAGTACAGAGGCTGTGCTGATGTTCCAGTGCAGTACAGAGGCAGTATTGGTGTGCCAGTGCAGTACAGGTGCAATGCTGATGTTCCAGTGCAGTACAGAGGCAGTTCTGATGTCCCAGTGCAGAATAGAATTAGTGTTGATATTCCATTGCAATACAGAGGCAGTTCTGATGTTCCAGTGCAGTACAGAGGCTGTGCTGATGTTACAGTGCAGTACAGAGGCAGTATTGGTGTGCCAGTGCAGTACAGGTGCAGTGCTGATGTCCCAGTGCAGTACAGAGGCAGTGCTGATGTTCCAGTGCAGTACAGAGGGAATGCTGATGTTCCAGTGCAGTACAGAAGTAGTGCTGATGTTCCAGCGCAGTACAGAGTGAATGCTGATGTTCCAGTGCAGTACAGAGGCAGCGCTGATGTTCCAGTGCAGTACAGATGCAGTGCCAATGTCCCAGTGCAGTACAGAGGCACTGCCCATGTCCCTGTGCAGTACAGAGGCATTGCTAATGTTTTAAGGCAGTACAGAGGCATTGCTGATGTTACAGTGCAGTACAGATGCAGTGCTGATGTTCCAGTGCAGTACAGAGGGAGAGCTGATGTTCCAGTGCAGTACAGAGGCACTGGCCATGTCCCTGTGCAGTACAGAGGAAGTACTGATATTTTAGGGCAGTATAAAGTCATTGCTGATGTTCCAGTGCAGTACAGAGGCAGTTCTGATGTCCCAGTGCAGAACAGAGGTAGTGTTGGTATTCCAGTGCAATACAGAGGCAGTGCTGATGTTCCGGTGAAGTACAGAGCGAATGCTGATGTTCCAGTGCATTACAGAGGCAGTCATGATGTCCCAGTGCAGATGAGAGGTAGCGTTGATATTCGATTGCAATACAGAGGCAGTGCTGATGGTCCAGTTCAGTACAGAGTCAGTGCTGATGTCCCAGTGCAGTACAGAGGGTGTGCTGATGATCCAGTGCAGTACAGAGGGAGTGCTGATGTTCCAGTGCAATGCAGAGGTAGTGCTGATATTCCAGTTCTCTACAGATGGAGTGCTGATGTTCCAGTGCAGCACAGAGGGAGTCCCGATGTTCCAGTGCAGTACAGAGGCAGTGCTGATATTCCAGTGCAGTACAGAGGGAATGATGATGTTCATGTGCAGTACAGAGGCAGTGTTGGTGTTCCAGTGCAGTACAGAGGGAGTCCCGATGTTCCAGTGCAGTAACGAGGCAGTGCTGATATTCCAGTTCAGTACAGAGGGAATCATGATGTTCCAGTGCAGTACAGAGAGTGTGCTGATGTTCCAATGCAGTACAGAGGCAGTGCAGATGTTTTAGGGCAGTACAGAGGCAGTGCTGATGTTCCAGTTCAGTACAGAGGGAGTGCTGATGCTCCAGTGCAGTAGAGAGGCAGTGCTGATGTTCCAGTGCAGTACAGAGGCAGTGCCGATGTCCCAGCCCAGTACAGAGGCAGAGCTGATATTCCAGTTCTCTACAGATGGAGTGCTGATGTTCCAGTGCAGCACAGAGGGAGTCCCGATGTTCCAGTGCAGTACAGAGGCAGTGCTGATATTCCAGTGCAGTACAGAGGGAATGATGATGTTCATGTGCAGTACAGAGGCAGTGTTGGTGTTCCAGTGCAGTACACAGGGAGTCCCGATGTTCCAGTGCAGTAACGAGGCAGTGCTGATATTCCAGTTCAGTACAGAGGGAATCATGATGTTCATGTGCAGTACAGAGGCAGTGTTGGTGTTCCAGTGCAGTACAGAGGCAGGGCTGAGTTTCCAGTGCAGTACATTGGCAGTGCTGATGTTCCAGTGCGGCACAGAGGGAATGCTGATGTTCCAGTGCAGTACAGAGGTAGTGCTGATGTTCGAGTGCAGTACAGAGAGGGCGCTGATGTTCCAGTGAAGTACAGAGGCAGCACGGTTGTTACAGTGCAGTACAGAGGCAGTGCCGATGTTCTCTTGCAATACAGAGGCAGTGCCGATGTTCCAGTGCAGTACAGAGGCAGTGCCGATGTTCCAGTGTCGTACAGAGTGAGTTCCGATGTTCCAGTGCAGTACAGGGGGAGTGCTGATGGTCCAGTGCAGTACAAAGGCAGTGCCGATGTTCCTGTGCTTTGTAGAGGGTATGCTGATGTTCCAGTGCTCTACAGAGAGAGTGCTGATGTTCCAGTGCAGTACAGAGGCAGTGCTGATGTTCCAGTTCAGTACAGAGGCAGTGCTGATGTTCCAGTTCAGTATAGAAGGAATGCTGATGTTCCAGTGCTGTGTAGAGGAAATGATGATGTTCCAGTGCTGTACAGAGGGGGTGCTGATGTTCCAGTGCAGTACAGAGGCAGTGCTGATGTTTTAGGGCAGTACAGTGGCAATGATGGCGTTCCAGTGCAGTACAGAGGCAGTGCTGATGTCCCAGTGCAGTACAGAGGGGGTGCTGATGTCCCAGTGCAGAACAGAGGTAGTGTTGATATTCCAGTGCAATACAGAGGCAGTGCTGATGTTCTGGTGCAGTACAGAGTGAATGCTGATGTCCCAGTGCATTACAGAGGCAGTCCTGATGTCCCAGAGCAGAAAAGAGGTAGCGTTGATATTCGATTGCAATACAGAGGCAGTGCTGATGTTCCAGTTCAGTACAGAGGGGGTGCTGATGTTCCAGTGCAGTACAGTGGCAGTGCTGATGTTCCAATGCTGTACAGAGGCAGTGCCAATGTCCCTGTGCAGTACAGAGGCAGTACTGATGTTTTAGGGCAGTATAGGAGCATTGCTGATGTTCCAGTGCAGTACAGAGAGAGTGCTGATGTTCCAGTGCAGTACAGAGGCAATGCTGATGTTCCAGTGCAGTACAGAGAGAGTGCTGATGTTCCAATGCAGTACAGAGGCAGTGCTGATGTTTTAGGGCAGTACAGAGGCAATGATGTTGTTCCAGCGCAGTACAGATGCAGTCCTGATGTCCCAGTGCAGATGAGAGGTAGCGTTGATATTCGATTGCAATACAGAGGCAGTGCTGATGTTCCTGTTCAGTACAGAGGGAGTGCTGATGCTCCAGTACAGTAGAGAGGCAGTGCTGATGTTCCAGTCCAGTACAGAGGCAGTGCCGATGTCCCAGTCCAGTACAGAGGCAGTGCTGATATTCCTGTTCTCTGCAGAGGGAGTGCTGATGTTCCAGTGCAGTACAGAGGGAATGATGATGTTCATATGCAGTACAGAGGACGTGTTAGTGTTCCAGTGCAGTACAGAGGCAGTGCTGAGTTTCCAGTGCAGTACATTGGCAGTGCTGATGTTCCAATGCAGTACAGAGGGAATGCTGAGTTTCCAGTGCAGTACAGAGTCAGTGCTGATATTCCAGTTCAGTACAGAGGGAATGATGATGTTCATATGCAGTACAGAGGCAGTGTTAGTGTTCCAGTGCAGTACAGAGGCAGTGCTGAGTTTCCAGTGCAGTACATTGGCAGTGCTGATGTTCCAATGCAGTACAGAGGGAATGCTGATGTTCCAGTGCAGTACAGAGGTAGTGCTGATGTTCCAGTGCAGTACAGAGAGAGTGCTGATGTTCCAGTGAAGTATAGCGGCAGCACGGTTGTTACAGTACAGTACAGAGGCAGTGCCGATGGTCCAGTGCAGTACAAAGGCAGTGACGATGTTCCAGTGCTTTGTAGAGGGAATGCTGATGTTCCAGTGCTCTACAGAGGGAGTGCTGATGTTGCAGTGCAGTACAGAGGCAGTGCTGATGTTCCAGTTCAGTACAGAGGCAGTGCTGATGTTCCAGTTCAGTATAGAAGGAATGCTGATGTTCCAGTGCTGTGGAGAGGGAATGCTGATGTTCCAGTGCTGTACAGAGGGAGTGCTGATGTTCCAGTGCAGTACAGAGGCTGTGCTGATGTTTTAGGGCAGTACGGTGGCAATGATGGTGTTCCAGTGCAGTACAGAGGCAGTGCTGATGTCCGAGTGCAGTACAGAGGGGGTGCTGATGTTCGAGCGCAGTACATGGCAGTTTTGATGTCCCAGAGCAGAACAGAGGTAGTGTTGATATTCCAGTGCAATACAGAGGCAGTGCTGATGTTCCGGTGCAGTACAGAGCGAATGCTGATGTTCCAGTGCATTACAGAGGCAGTCCTGATGTCCCAGTGCAGAAGAGAGATAGCGTTGATATTCGATTGCAATACAGAGGCAGTGCTGATGTTCCAGTTCAGTACAGAGGGAGTGCTGATGTTCCAGTGCAGTACAGTGGCAGTGCAGATGTTCCAGTGCAGTACAGAGGCAGTGCCAATGTCCCTGTGCAGTACAGAGGCAGTACTAATGTTTTAGGGCAGTATAGAGGCATTGCTGATGCTCCAGTGCAGTACAGAGAGAGTGCTGATGTTCCAGTGCAGTACAGAGGCAATGCTGATGTTCCAGTGCAGTACAGAGAGAGTGCTGATGTTCCAATGCAGTACAGAGGCAGTGCTGCCTTTTTAGGGCAGTACAGAGGCAATGATGTTGTTACAGTGCAGTACAGAGGCAGTGTTGATGTCCCAGTGCAGTACAGAGGGAGTGCTGATGTTCCAGCGCAGTACAGAGGCAGTTATGATGTCCCAGTGCAGAACAGATGTTGTGTTAATATTCCAGTGCAATAAAGAGGCAGTGCTGGTGTTCCGGTGCAGTACAGAGCGAATGCTGATGTTCCAGTGCATTACAGAGGCAGTCCTGATGTCCCAGTGCTGATGAGAGGTAGCGTTGATATTCGATTGCAATACAGAGGCAGTGCTGATGTTCCTGTTCAGTACAGAGGGAGTGCTGATGCTCCAGTACAGTAGAGAGGCAGTGCTGATGTTCCAGTCCAGTACAGAGGCAGTGCCGATGTCCCAGTCCAGTACAGAGGCAGTGCTGATATTCCTGTTCTCTACAGAGGGAGTGCTGATGTTCCAGTGCAGTACAGAGGGAGTCCCGATGTTGCAGTGCCGTACAGAGGCAGTGCTGATATTCCAGTTCAATACAGAGGGAATGATGATGTTCATATGCAGTACAGAGGCAGTGTTAGTGTTCCAGTGCAGTACAGAGGCAGTGCTGAGTTTCCAGTGCAGTACATTGGCAGTGCTGATGTTCCAATGCAGTACAGAGGGAATGCTGATGTTCCAGTGCAGTACAGAGGTAGTGCTGATGTTCCAGTGCAGTACAGAGAGAGTGCTGATGTTCCAGTGAAGTACAGCGGCAGCACGGTTGTTAAAGTGCAGTACAGAGGCAGTGCCGATGTTCTAGTGCAATACAGAGGCAGTGCCGATGTTCCAGTGCAGTACAGAGGCAGTGCCGATGTTCCAGTTCCGTATAGAGGGAGTTCCGATGTTCCAGTGCAGTACAGAGGGAGTGCTGATGTTCCAGTTCAGTACAGAGGCAGAGCTGATGTTCCAGTTCAGTTTAGAAGGAATGCTGATGTTCCAGTGCAATACAAAGGCAGCGCCGATGTTTTAGTGCAATGCAGGTGCAGTGCCGATGTTCCAGTTCAGTATAGAGGGAATGCTGATGTTCCAGTGCTGTACAGAGGGAGTGCTGATGTTCCAGTGCAGTACAGAGGCAATGCTGATGTTCCAGTGCTGTACAGAGGGAGTGCTGATGTTCCTGTGCAGTACAGAGGCAATGCTGATGTGCCAGTGCTGTACAGAGGGAGTGCTGATATTCCAGTGAAGTACAGAGGGAGTGCTGATGTTCCAGTGCAGTACAGAGGCAGTGCTGATGTTTTAGGGCAGTACAGTGGCAATGGTGGTGTTCCAGTCCAGTACAGAGGCAGTGCTGATGTCCGAGTGCAGTACAGAGGGGGTGCTGATGTTCGAGCGCAGTACAGGGCAGTTTTGATGTCCCAGAGCAGAACAGAGGTAGTGTTGATATTCCAGTGCAATACAGAGGCAGTGCTGATGTTCCGGTGCAGTACAGAGCGAATGCTGATGTTCCAGTGCATTACAAAGGCAGTCCTGATGTCCCAGTGCAGAAGGGAGGTAGCGTTGATATTCGATTGCAATACAGAGGCAGTGCTGATGTTCCAGTTCAGTACAGAGGGAGTGCTGATGTTCCAGTGCAGTACAGTGGCAGTGCAGATGTTCCAGTGCAGTACAGAGGCAGTGCCAATGTCCCTGTGCAGTACAGAGGCAGTACTGATGTTTTAGGACAGTATAGAGGCATTGCTGATGTTCCAGTGCAGTACAGAGAGAGTGCTGATGTTCCAGTGCAGTACAGAGGCAATGCTGATGTTCCCGTGCAGTACAGAGAGAGTGCTGATGTTCCAATGCAGTACAGAGGCAGTGCTGCTGTTTTAGGGCAGTACAGAGGCAATGATGTTGTTACAGTGCAGTACAGAGGCAATGTTGATGTCCCAGTGCAGTACAGAGGGAGTGCCGATGTTCCAGCGCAGTACAGAGGCAGTTATGATGTCCCAGTGCAGAACAGATGTTGTGTTAATATTCCAGTGCAATAAAGAGGCAGTGCTGGTGTTCCGGTGCAGTACAGAGCGAATGCTGATGTTCCAGTGCATTACAGAGGCAGTCCTGATGTCCCAGTGCTGATGAGAGGTAGCGTTGATATTCGATTGCAATACAGAGGCAGTGCTGATGTTCCTGTTCAGTACAGAGGGAGTGCTGATGCTCCAGTACAGTAGAGAGGCAGTGCTGATGTTCCAGTCCAGTACAGAGGCAGTGCCGATGTCCCAGTCCAGTACAGAGGCAGTGCTGATATTCCTGTTCTCTACAGAGGGAGTGCTGATGTTCCAGTGCAGTACAGAGGGAGTCCCGATGTTGCAGTGCCGTACAGAGGCAGTGCTGATATTCCAGTTCAATACAGAGGGAATGATGATGTTCATATGCAGTACAGAGGCAGTGTTAGTGTTCCAGTGCAGTACAGAGGCAGTGCTGAGTTTCCAGTGCAGTACATTGGCAGTGCTGATGTTCCAATGCAGTACAGAGGGAATGCTGATGTTCCAGTGCAGTACAGAGGTAGTGCTGATGTTCCAGTGCAGTACAGAGAGAGTGCTGATGTTCCAGTGAAGTACAGCGGCAGCACGGTTGTTAAAGTGCAGTACAGAGGCAGTGCCGATGTTCTAGTGCAATACAGAGGCAGTGCCGATGTTCCAGTGCAGTACAGAGGCAGTGCCGATGTTCCAGTTCCGTATAGAGGGAGTTCCGATGTTCCAGTGCAGTACAGAGGGAGTGCTGATGTTCCAGTTCAGTCCAGAGGCAGAGCTGATGTTCCAGTTCAGTTTAGAAGGAATGCTGATGTTCCAGTGCAATACAAAGGCAGCGCCGATGTTTTAGTGCAATGCAGGTGCAGTGCCGATGTTCCAGTTCAGTATAGAGGGAATGCTGATGTTCCAGTGCTGTACAGAGGGAGTGCTGATGTTCCAGTGCAGTACAGAGGCAATGCTGATGTTCCAGTGCTGTACAGAGGGAGTGCTGATGTTCCTGTGCAGTACAGAGGCAATGCTGATGTGCCAGTGCTGTACAGAGGGAGTGCTGATATTCCAGTGAAGTACAGAGGGAGTGCTGATGTTCCAGTGCAGTACAGAGGCAGTGCTGATGTTTTAGGGCAGTACAGTGGCAATGGTGGTGTTCCAGTCCAGTACAGAGGCAGTGCTGATGTCCGAGTGCAGTACAGAGGGGGTGCTGATGTTCGAGCGCAGTACAGGGCAGTTTTGATGTCCCAGAGCAGAACAGAGGTAGTGTTGATATTCCAGTGCAATACAGAGGCAGTGCTGATGTTCCGGTGCAGTACAGAGCGAATGCTGATGTTCCAGTGCATTACAAAGGCAGTCCTGATGTCCCAGTGCAGAAGGGAGGTAGCGTTGATATTCGATTGCAATACAGAGGCAGTGCTGATGTTCCAGTTCAGTACAGAGGGAGTGCTGATGTTCCAGTGCAGTACAGTGGCAGTGCAGATGTTCCAGTGCAGTACAGAGGCAGTGCCAATGTCCCTGTGCAGTACAGAGGCAGTACTGATGTTTTAGGACAGTATAGAGGCATTGCTGATGTTCCAGTGCAGTACAGAGAGAGTGCTGATGTTCCAGTGCAGTACAGAGGCAATGCTGATGTTCCCGTGCAGTACAGAGAGAGTGCTGATGTTCCAATGCAGTACAGAGGCAGTGCTGCTGTTTTAGGGCAGTACAGAGGCAATGATGTTGTTACAGTGCAGTACAGAGGCAATGTTGATGTCCCAGTGCAGTACAGAGGGAGTGCCGATGTTCCAGCGCAGTACAGAGGCAGTTATGATGTCCCAGTGCAGAACAGAGGTAGTGTTAATATTCCAGTGCAATAAAGAGGCAGTGCTGGTGTTCCGGTGCAGTACAGAGCGAATGCTGATGTTCCAGTGCATTACAGAGGCAGTCTTGATGTCCCAGTGCAGATGAGAGGTAGCGTTGATATTCGATTGCAATACAGAGGCAGTGCTGATGTTCCTGTTCAGTACAGAGGGAGTGCTGATGCTCCAGTACAGTAGAGAGGCAGTGCTGATGTTCCAGTCCAGTACAGAGCCAGTGCCGATGTCCCAGTCCAGTACAGAGGCAGTGCTGATATTCCTGTTCTCTACAGAGGGAGTGCTGATGTTCCAGTGCAGTACAGAGGGAGTCCCGATGTTGCAGTGCAGTACAGAGGCAGTGCTGATATTCCAGTTCAATACAGAGGGAATGATGATGGTCATATGCAGTACAGAGGCAGTGTTAGTGTTCCAGTGCAGTACAGAGGCAGTGCTGAGTTTCCAGTGCAGTACATTGGCAGTGCTGATGTTCCAATGCAGTACAGAGGGAATGCTGATGTTCCAGTGCAGTACAGAGGTAGTGCTGATGTTCCAGTGCAGTACAGAGAGAGTGCTGATGTTCCAGTGAAGTACAGCGGCAGCACGGTTGTTAAAGTGCAGTACAGAGGCAGTGCCGATGTTCTAGTGCAATACAGAGGCAGTGCCGATGTTCCAGTGCAGTACAGAGGGTGTGCTGATGTTCCAGTTCAGTACAGAGGCAGAGCTGATGGTCCAGATCAGTATAGAAGGAATGCTGATGTTCCAGTGCAATACAAAGGCAGCGCCGATGTTTTAGTGCAATGCAGGTGCAGTGCCGATGTTCCAGTTCAGTATAGAGGGAATGCTGATGTTCCAGTGCTGTACAGAGGGAGTGCTGATGTTCCAGTGCAGTACAGAGGCAATGCTGATGTTCCAGTGCTGTACAGAGCGAGTGCTGATGTTCCTGTGCAGTACAGAGGCAATGCTGATGTTCCAGTGCTGTACAGAGGGAGTGCTGATATTCCAGTGAAGTACAGAGGGAGTGCTGATGTTCCAGTGCAGTACAGAGGCAGTGCTGATGTTTTAGGGCAGTACAGTGGCAATGATGGTGTTCCAGTGCAGTACAGAGGCAGTGCTGATGTCCGAGTGCAGTACAGAGGGGGTGCTGATGTTCGAGCGCAGTACAGAGGCAGTGTGGATGTCCCAGTGCAGAACAGAGGTAGTGTTGATATTCCAGTGCAATACAGAGGCAGTGCTGATGTTCCGGTGCAGTACAGAGGGAGTGCTGATGTTCCAGTGCAGTACAGAGGGAGTGCTGATGTTCCAGTGCAGTACAGTGGCAGTGCAGATGTTCCAGTGCAGTACAGAGGCAGTGCCAATGTCCCTGTGCAGTACAGAGGCAGTACTGATGTTTTAGGGCAGTATAGAGGCATTGCTGAAGTTCCAGTGCAGTACAGAGAGAGTGCTGATGTTCCAGTGCAGTACATTGGCAGTGCTGATGTTCCAATGCAGTACAGAGGGAATGCTGATGTTCCAGTGCAGTACAGAGGTAGTGCTGATGTTCCAGTGCAGTACAGAGAGAGTGCTGATGTTGCAGTGAAGTACAGCGGCAGCACGGTTGTAAAAGTGCAGTACAGAGGCAGTGCCGATGTTCTAGTGCAATACAGAGGCAGTGCCGATGTTCCAGTGCAGTACAGAGGCAGTGCCGATGTTCCAGTTCCGTATAGAGGGAGTTCCGATGTTCCAGTGCAGTACAGAGGGAGTGCTGATGTTCCAGTTCAGTACAGAGGCAGAGCTGAAGTTCCAGTTCAGTATAGAAGGAATGCTGATGTTCCAGTGCAATACAGAGGCAGCGCCGATGTTTTAGTGCAATGCAGGTGCAGTGCCGATGTTCCAGTTCAGTATAGAGGGAATGCTGATGTTCCAGTGCTGTACAGAGGGAGTGCTGATGTTCCAGTGCAGTACAGAGGCAATGCTGATGTTCCAGTGCTGTACAGAGGGAGTGCTGATGTTCCAGTGCAGTACAGAGGCAATGCTGATGTTCCAGTGCTGTACAGAGGGAGTGCTGATGTTCCAGTGCAGTACAGAGGCTGTGCTGATGTTCCAGCGCAGTACAGAGGCAGAATTGGTGTTCCAGTGCAGTACAGGTGCAGTTCTGATGTTCCACTTCAGTACAGAGGCAATGCTGATGTTCCAGTGCAGTACAGAGGGAATGCTGATGTTCCAGTGCAGTACAGGTGCAGTTCTGATGTTCCACTGCAGTACAGAGGCAGTGCTGATGTTCCAGTGCAGTACAGAGGGAATGCTGATGTTCCAGTGCAGTACAGAAGTAGTGCTGATCTTCCAGTGCAGTACAGAGTGAATGCTGATGTTCCAGTGCTGTACAGTGGCAGCGCTGATGTTCCAGTGCAGTACAGAGGCAGTGCAGATGTTCCAGTGCAGTACAGAGGCAGTGCAGATGTCCCAGTGCAGTACAGAGGCATTGCCCATGACCATGTGCAGTACAGAGGCAGTGCTAATGTTTTAGGACAGTATAGATGCACTGCTGATGTTCCAGTGCAGTACAGATGCAATGCTGATGTTCCAGTGCAGTACAGACGGAGAGCTGCTGTTCCAGTGCTGTACAGAGGCAGTGCTGATGTTTTAGGGCAGTGCAGAGGCAATGATAATGTTCCAGTGCAGTACAGAGGCAGTCCTGATGTCCCAGAGCAGAAGAGAGGTAGTGTTGTTATTCGATTGCAATACAGAGGCAGTGCTGATGGTCCAGTGCAGTACAGAGAGAGTGCTGATGTTCCAGTGCAATGCAGAGGCAGTGCTGATGTCCCAGTCCAGTACAGAGGGAGTGCTGATATTCCAGTGCAGTACAGAGGGAATGCTGCTTTTCCAGTGCAGCACAGTGGCAGTGCTGATGTTCCAGTGCAGTACATAGGCAGTGCCGACGTCACAGTGCAGTACAGAGGCACTGCCCATGTCCCTGTGCAGTACAGAGGCAGTACTGATGTTTTAGGGCAGTATAGAGTCATTGCTGATGTTCCAGTGCAGTACAGAGAGAGTGCTGATGTTCTAATGCAGTACAGAGGCAGTGCTGATGTTTTAGGGCAGTACAGAGGCAATGATGTTGTTCCAGTGCAGTACGGAGGCAGTGCTGATGTCCCAGTGCAGATGAGAGGTAGCGTTGATATTCGATTGCAATACAGAGGCAGTGCTGATGTTCCTGTTCAGTACAGAGGGAGTGCTGATGCTCCAGTACAGTAGAGAGGCAGTGCTGATGTTCCAATCCAGTACAGAGGCAGTGCCGATGTCCCAGTCCAGTACAGAGGCAGTGCTGATATTCCTGTTCTCAACAGAGGGAGTGCTGATGTTCCAGTGCAGTACAGAGGGAGTCCCGATGTTCCAATGCAGTACAGAGGCAGTGCTGATATTCCAGTTCAGTACAGAGGGAATGATGATGTTCATATGCAGTACAGAGGCAGTGTTAGTGTTCCAGTGCAGTACAGAGGCAGTGCTGAATTTCCAGTGCAGTACATTGGCAGTGCTGATGTTCCAATGCAGTACAGAGGGAATGCTGATGTTCCAGTGCAGTACAGAGGTAGTGCTGATGTTCCAGTGCAGTACAGAGAGAGTGCTGATGTTGCAGTGAAGTACAGCGGCAGCACGGTTGTAAAAGTGCAGTACAGAGGCAGTGCCGATGTTCTAGTGCAATACAGAGGCAGTGCCGATGTTCCAGTGCAGTACAGAGGCAGTGCCGATGTTCCAGTTCCGTATAGAGGGAGTTCCGATGTTCCAGTGCAGTACAGAGGGAGTGCTGATGTTCCAGTTCAGTACAGAGGCAGAGCTGATGTTCCAGTTCAGTATAGAAGGAATGCTGATGTTCCAGTGCAATACAGAGGCAGCGCCGATGTTTTAGTGCAATGCAGGTGCAGTGCCGATGTTCCAGTTCAGTATAGAGGGAATGCTGATGTCCCAGTGCTGTACAGAGGGAGTGTTGATGTTCCAGTGCAGTACAGAGGCAATGCTGATGTTCCAGTGCTGTACAGAGGGAGTGCTGATGTTCCAGTGAAGTACAGAGGCAGTCCTGATGTTTTAGTGCAGTACAGAGGCAATTATGGTGTTCCAGTGCAGTGCAGAGGCAGTGCTGATGTCCCAGTGCAGTACAGAGGCTGTGCTGATGTTCCAGCGCAGTACAGAGGCAGAATTGGTGTTCCAGTGCAGTACAGGTGCAGTTCTGATGTTCCACTGCAGTACAGAGGCAGTGCTGATGTTCCAGTGCAGTACAGAGGGAATGCTGATGTTCCAGTGCAGTACAGAGGGTGTGCTGATGTTCCAGTGCAGTACAGAGGGAGTGCTGATGTTCCAGTGCAATGCAGAGGCAGTGCTGATGTCCCAGTCCAGTACAGAGGGAGTGCTGATGTTCCAGTGCAGTAGAGAGGCAGTGCTGATGTTCCAGTGCAGTACAGAGGCAGTGCCGATGTCCAAGTCCAGTACAGAGGCAGTGCTGATATTCCAGTGCAGTACAGAGGGAATGCTGATGTTCAAGTGCAGTACAGAGGTAGTGCTGATGTTCCTGTGCAGTACAGAGAGAATGCTGCTTTTCCAGTGCAGTACAGTGGCAGTGCTGATGTTCCAGTGCAGTACATAGGCAGTGCCGAAGTCCCAGTGCAGTACAGAGGCACTGCCCATGTCCCTGTGCAGTACAGAGGCAGTACTGATGTTTTAGGGCAGTATAGAGTCATTGCTGATGTTCCAGTGCAGTACAGAGAGAGTGCTGATGTTCTAATGCAGTACAGAGGCAGTGCTGATGTTTTAGGGCAGTACAGAGGCTGTGCTGATGTTCCAGCGCAGTACAGAGGCAGAATTGGTGTTCCAGTGCAGTACAGGTGCAGTTCTGATGTTCCACTGCAGTACAGAGGCAGTGCTGATGTTCCAGTGCAGTACAGAGGGAATGCTGATGTTCCAGTGCAGTACAGAAGTAGTGCTGATCTTCCAGTGCAGTACAGAGTGAATGCTGATGTTCCAGTGCTGTACAGTGGCAGCGCTGATGTTCCAGTGCAGTACAGAGGCAGTGCAGATGTCCCAGTGCAGTACAGAGGCAGTGCTAATGTTTTAGGACAGTATAGATGCACTGCTGATGTTCCAGTGCAGTACAGATGCAATGCTGATGTTCCAGTGCAGTACAGACGGAGAGCTGCTGTTCCAGTGCTGTACAGAGGCAGTGCTGATGTTTTAGGGCAGTGCAGAGGCAATGATAATGTTCCAGTGCAGTACAGAGGCAGTCCAGAAATCCCAGTGCAGAAGAGAGGTAGTGTTGTTATTCGATTGCAATACAGAGGCAGTGCTGATGTTCCAGTGCAGTACAGAGAGAGTGCTGATGTTCCAGTGCAGTACAGAGGGAGAGCTGATGTTCTAATGCAGTACAGAGGCAGTGCTGATATTTTAGGGCAGTACAGAGGCAGTGCTGATGTCCCAGTGCTGTACAGAGGGAGTGCTGATGTTCCAGTGAAGTACAGAGGCAGTCCTGATGTTTTAGTGCAGTACAGAGGCAATTATGGTGTTCCAGTGCAGTGCAGAGGCAGTGCTGATGTCCCAGTGCTGTACAGAGGGAGTGCTGATGTTCCAGTGAAGTACAGAGGCAGTCCTGATGTTTTAGTGCAGTACAGAGGCAATTATGGTGTTCCAGTGCAGTGCAGAGGCAGTGCTGATGTCCCAGTGCAGTACAGAGGCTGTGCTGATGTTCCAGCGCAGTACAGAGGCAGAATTGGTGTTCCAGTGCAGTACAGGTGCAGTTCTGATGTTCCACTGCAGTACAGAGGCAGTGCTGATGTTCCAGTGCAGTACAGAGGGAATGCTGATGTTCCAGTGCAGTACAGAAGTAGTGCTGATCTTCCAGTGCAGTACAGAGTGAATGCTGATGTTCCAGTGCTATACAGTGGCAGCGCTGATGTTCCAGTGCAGTACAGAGGCATTGCCCATTACCCTGTGCAGTACAGAGGCAGTGCTAATGTTTTAGGACAGTATAGATGCACTGCTGATGTTCCAGTGCAGTACAGATGCAATGCTGATGTTCCAGTGCAGTACAGACGGAGAGCTGCTGTTCCAGTGCTGTACAGAGGCAGTGCTGATGTTTTAGGGCAGTGCAGAGGCAATGATGATGTTCCAGTGCATTACAGAGGCAGTCCTGAAATCCCAGTGCAGAAGAGAGTTAGTGTTGTTATTCGATTGCAATACAGAGGCAGTGCTGATGTCCCATTGCAGTACAGAGGGTGTGCTGATGTTCCAGTGCAGTACAGAGGGAGTGCTGATGTTCCAGTGCAATGCAGAGGCAGTGCTGATGTCCCAGTCCAGTACAGAGGGAGTGCTGATGTTCCAGTGCAGTAGAGAGGCAGTGCTGATGTTCCAGTGCAGTACAGAGGCAGTGCCGATGTCCAAGTCCAGTACAGAGGCAGTGCTGATATTCCAGTGCAGTACAGAGGGAATGCTGATGTTCAAGTGCAGTACAGAGAGAATGCTGCTTTTCCAGTGCAGTACAGTGGCAGTGCTGATGTTCCAGTGCAGTACATAGGCAGTGCCGAAGTCCCAGTGCAGTACAGAGGCACTGCTCATGTCCCTGTGCAGTACAGAGGCAGTACTGATGTTTTAGGGCAGTATAGAGTCATTGCTGATGTTCCAGTGCAGTACAGAGAGAGTGCTGATGTTCCAGTGCAGTACAGAGAGAGTGCTGATGTTCTAATGCAGTACAGAGGCAGTGCTGATGTTTTAGGGCAGTACAGAGGCAATGATGGTGTACCAGTGCAGTACAGAGGCAGTGCTGATGTCCCAGTGCAGTACAGAGGGAGTGCCGATGTTCCAGCGCAGTACAGAGGCAGTTCTGATGTCCCAGTGCAGAACAGAGGTAGTGTTGGTATTCTAGTGCAATACAGAGGCAGTGCTGATGTTCCGGTGCAGTACAGAGCGAATGCTGATGTTCAAGTGCAGTACAGAGGTAGTGCTGATGTTCCTGTGCAGTACAGAGAGAATGCTGCTTTTCCAGTGCAGTACAGTGGCAGTGCTGATGTTCCAGTGCAGTACATAGGCAGTGCCGAAGTCCCAGTGCAGTACAGAGGCACTGCCCATGTCCCTGTGCAGTACAGAGGCAGTACTGATGTTTTAGGGCAGTATAGAGTCATTGCTGATGTTCCAGTGCAGTACAGAGAGAGTGCTGATGTTCTAATGCAGTACAGAGGCAGTGCTGATGTTTTAGGGCAGTACAGAGGCAATGATGATGTTGCAGTGCATTACAGAGGCAGTTCTGATGTCCCAGTGTAGAAGAGAGGTAGTGTTGTTATTCGATTGCAATACAGAGGCAGTGCTGATGGTCCAGTTCAGTACAGAGTCAATGCTGATGTCCCAGTGCAGTACAGAGTGTGTGCTGATGTTCCAGTGCAGTACAGAGGGAGTGCTGATGTTCCAGTACAGTAGAGAGGCAGTGCTGATGTTCCAGTGCAATGCAGAGGCAGTGCTGATGTCCCAGTCCAGTACAGAGGGAGTGCTGATGTTCCAGTACAGTAGAGAGGCAGTGCTGATGTTCCAGTGCAGTACAGAGGCAGTACCGACGTCCCAGTCCAGTACAGAGGCAGTGCTGATATTCCAGTTCTCGACAGATGGAGTGCTGATGTTTCAGTGCAGTACAGAGGGAGTCCCGATGTTCCAGTGCAGTAACGAGGCAGTGCTGATATTCCAGTACAGTACAGAGGGAATGATGATGTACATGTGCAGTACAGAGGCAGTGCTGATATTCCAGTTCAGTACAGAGGGAATGATGATATTCCAGTGCAGTACAGAGGCAGGGCTGAGTTTCCAGTGCAGTACATTGGCAGTGCTGATGTTCCAGTGCGGTACAGAGGGAATGCTGATGTTCCAGTGCAGTACAGAGGTAGTGCTGATGTTCCAGTGCAGTACAGAGAGAGCGCTGGTGTTCCAGTGAAGTACAGAGGCAGCACGGTTGTTACAGTGCAGTACAGAGGCAGTGCCGATGTTCTATTGCAATACAGAGGCAGTGCCGATGTTCCAGTACAGTACAGAGGCAGTACCGGTGTTCCAGTTCCGTGCAGAGGGAGTTCCGATGTTCCAGTGCAGTACAGAGGGAGTGCTGATGGTCCAGTGCAGTACAGAGGCAATGCTGATGTTCCAGTGCTGTACAGAGGGAGTGCTGATGTTCCAGTGAAGTACAGAGGCAGTCCTGATGTTTTAGTGCAGTACAGAGGCAATTATGGTGTTCCAGTGCAGTGCAGAGGCAGTGCTGATGTCCCAGTGCAGTACAGAGGCTGTGCTGATGTTCCAGCGCAGTACAGAGGCAGAATTGGTGTTCCAGTGCAGTACAGGTGCAGTTCTGATGTTCCACTGCAGTACAGAGGCAGTGCTGATGTTCCAGTGCAGTACAGAGGGAATGCTGATGTTCCAGTGCAGTACAGAGGGTGTGCTGATGTTCCAGTGCAGTACAGAGGGAGTGCTGATGTTCCAGTGCAATGCAGAGGCAGTGCTGATGTCCCAGTCCAGTACAGAGGGAGTGCTGATGTTCCAGTGCAGTAGAGAGGCAGTGCTGATGTTCCAGTGCAGTACAGAGGCAGTGCCGATGTCCAAGTCCAGTACAGAGGCAGTGCTGATATTCCAGTGCAGTACAGAGGGAATGCTGATGTTCAAGTGCAGTACAGAGGTAGTGCTGATGTTCCTGTGCAGTACAGAGAGAATGCTGCTTTTCCAGTGCAGTACAGTGGCAGTGCTGATGTTCCAGTGCAGTACATAGGCAGTGCCGAAGTCCCAGTGCAGTACAGAGGCACTGCCCATGTCCCTGTGCAGTACAGAGGCAGTACTGATGTTTTAGGGCAGTATAGAGTCATTGCTGATGTTCCAGTGCAGTACAGAGAGAGTGCTGATGTTCTAATGCAGTACAGAGGCAGTGCTGATGTTTTAGGGCAGTACAGAGGCTGTGCTGATGTTCCAGCGCAGTACAGAGGCAGAATTGGTGTTCCAGTGCAGTACAGGTGCAGTTCTGATGTTCCACTGCAGTACAGAGGCAGTGCTGATGTTCCAGTGCAGTACAGAGGGAATGCTGATGTTCCAGTGCAGTACAGAAGTAGTGCTGATCTTCCAGTGCAGTACAGAGTGAATGCTGATGTTCCAGTGCTGTACAGTGGCAGCGCTGATGTTCCAGTGCAGTACAGAGGCAGTGCAGATGTCCCAGTGCAGTACAGAGGCAGTGCTAATGTTTTAGGACAGTATAGATGCACTGCTGATGTTCCAGTGCAGTACAGATGCAATGCTGATGTTCCAGTGCAGTACAGACGGAGAGCTGCTGTTCCAGTGCTGTACAGAGGCAGTGCTGATGTTTTAGGGCAGTGCAGAGGCAATGATAATGTTCCAGTGCAGTACAGAGGCAGTCCAGAAATCCCAGTGCAGAAGAGAGGTAGTGTTGTTATTCGATTGCAATACAGAGGCAGTGCTGATGTTCCAGTGCAGTACAGAGAGAGTGCTGATGTTCCAGTGCAGTACAGAGGGAGAGCTGATGTTCTAATGCAGTACAGAGGCAGTGCTGATATTTTAGGGCAGTACAGAGGCAGTGCTGATGTCCCAGTGCTGTACAGAGGGAGTGCTGATGTTCCAGTGAAGTACAGAGGCAGTCCTGATGTTTTAGTGCAGTACAGAGGCAATTATGGTGTTCCAGTGCAGTGCAGAGGCAGTGCTGATGTCCCAGTGCTGTACAGAGGGAGTGCTGATGTTCCAGTGAAGTACAGAGGCAGTCCTGATGTTTTAGTGCAGTACAGAGGCAATTATGGTGTTCCAGTGCAGTGCAGAGGCAGTGCTGATGTCCCAGTGCAGTACAGAGGCTGTGCTGATGTTCCAGCGCAGTACAGAGGCAGAATTGGTGTTCCAGTGCAGTACAGGTGCAGTTCTGATGTTCCACTGCAGTACAGAGGCAGTGCTGATGTTCCAGTGCAGTACAGAGGGAATGCTGATGTTCCAGTGCAGTACAGAAGTAGTGCTGATCTTCCAGTGCAGTACAGAGTGAATGCTGATGTTCCAGTGCTATACAGTGGCAGCGCTGATGTTCCAGTGCAGTACAGAGGCATTGCCCATTACCCTGTGCAGTACAGAGGCAGTGCTAATGTTTTAGGACAGTATAGATGCACTGCTGATGTTCCAGTGCAGTACAGATGCAATGCTGATGTTCCAGTGCAGTACAGACGGAGAGCTGCTGTTCCAGTGCTGTACAGAGGCAGTGCTGATGTTTTAGGGCAGTGCAGAGGCAATGATGATGTTCCAGTGCATTACAGAGGCAGTCCTGAAATCCCAGTGCAGAAGAGAGTTAGTGTTGTTATTCGATTGCAATACAGAGGCAGTGCTGATGTCCCATTGCAGTACAGAGGGTGTGCTGATGTTCCAGTGCAGTACAGAGGGAGTGCTGATGTTCCAGTGCAATGCAGAGGCAGTGCTGATGTCCCAGTCCAGTACAGAGGGAGTGCTGATGTTCCAGTGCAGTAGAGAGGCAGTGCTGATGTTCCAGTGCAGTACAGAGGCAGTGCCGATGTCCAAGTCCAGTACAGAGGCAGTGCTGATATTCCAGTGCAGTACAGAGGGAATGCTGATGTTCAAGTGCAGTACAGAGAGAATGCTGCTTTTCCAGTGCAGTACAGTGGCAGTGCTGATGTTCCAGTGCAGTACATAGGCAGTGCCGAAGTCCCAGTGCAGTACAGAGGCACTGCTCATGTCCCTGTGCAGTACAGAGGCAGTACTGATGTTTTAGGGCAGTATAGAGTCATTGCTGATGTTCCAGTGCAGTACAGAGAGAGTGCTGATGTTCCAGTGCAGTACAGAGAGAGTGCTGATGTTCTAATGCAGTACAGAGGCAGTGCTGATGTTTTAGGGCAGTACAGAGGCAATGATGGTGTACCAGTGCAGTACAGAGGCAGTGCTGATGTCCCAGTGCAGTACAGAGGGAGTGCCGATGTTCCAGCGCAGTACAGAGGCAGTTCTGATGTCCCAGTGCAGAACAGAGGTAGTGTTGGTATTCTAGTGCAATACAGAGGCAGTGCTGATGTTCCGGTGCAGTACAGAGCGAATGCTGATGTTCAAGTGCAGTACAGAGGTAGTGCTGATGTTCCTGTGCAGTACAGAGAGAATGCTGCTTTTCCAGTGCAGTACAGTGGCAGTGCTGATGTTCCAGTGCAGTACATAGGCAGTGCCGAAGTCCCAGTGCAGTACAGAGGCACTGCCCATGTCCCTGTGCAGTACAGAGGCAGTACTGATGTTTTAGGGCAGTATAGAGTCATTGCTGATGTTCCAGTGCAGTACAGAGAGAGTGCTGATGTTCTAATGCAGTACAGAGGCAGTGCTGATGTTTTAGGGCAGTACAGAGGCAATGATGATGTTGCAGTGCATTACAGAGGCAGTTCTGATGTCCCAGTGTAGAAGAGAGGTAGTGTTGTTATTCGATTGCAATACAGAGGCAGTGCTGATGGTCCAGTTCAGTACAGAGTCAATGCTGATGTCCCAGTGCAGTACAGAGTGTGTGCTGATGTTCCAGTGCAGTACAGAGGGAGTGCTGATGTTCCAGTACAGTAGAGAGGCAGTGCTGATGTTCCAGTGCAATGCAGAGGCAGTGCTGATGTCCCAGTCCAGTACAGAGGGAGTGCTGATGTTCCAGTACAGTAGAGAGGCAGTGCTGATGTTCCAGTGCAGTACAGAGGCAGTACCGACGTCCCAGTCCAGTACAGAGGCAGTGCTGATATTCCAGTTCTCGACAGATGGAGTGCTGATGTTCCAGTGCAGTACAGAGGGAGTCCCGATGTTCCAGTGCAGTAACGAGGCAGTGCTGATATTCCAGTACAGTACAGAGGGAATGATGATGTTCATGTGCAGTACAGAGGCAGTGCTGATATTCCAGTTCAGTACAGAGGGAATGATGATATTCCAGTGCAGTACAGAGGCAGGGCTGAGTTTCCAGTGCAGTACATTGGCAGTGCTGATGTTCCAGTGCGGTACAGAGGGAATGCTGATGTTCCAGTGCAGTACAGAGGTAGTGCTGATGTTCCAGTGCAGTACAGAGAGAGCGCTGGTGTTCCAGTGAAGTACAGAGGCAGCACGGTTGTTACAGTGCAGTACAGAGGCAGTGCCGATGTTCTATTGCAATACAGAGGCAGTGCCGATGTTCCAGTACAGTACAGAGGCAGTACCGGTGTTCCAGTTCCGTGCAGAGGGAGTTCCGATGTTCCAGTGCAGTACAGAGGGAGTGCTGATGGTCCAGTGCAGTACAGAGGCAGTGCCGATGTTCCAGTTCCGTACAGAGGGAGTTCCGATGTTCCAGTGCAGTACAAAGGCAGTGACGATGTTCCAGTGCTTTGTAGAGGGAATGCTGAATTTCCAGTGCTGTACAGAGGGTGTGCTGATGTTCCAGTGCAGTACAGAGGCAGTGCTGATGTTCCAGTTCAGTACAGAGGCAGTGCTGATGTTCCAGTTCAGTATAGAAGGAATGCTGATGTTCCAGTGCTGTTTAGAGGGAATGCCGATGTTCCAGTGCTTTGTAGAGGGAATGCTGATGTTCCAGTGCAGTACAGAGGCAGTGCTGATGTGTTAGGGCAGTACAGAGGCAATGATGGTGTTCCAGTGCAGTACAGAGGCAGTGCTGATGTCCCAGTGCAGTACAGAGGGGGTGCTGATGTTCCAGCGCAGTACAGAGGCAGTTCTGATGTCCCAGTGCAGTACAGAGCGAATGCTGATCTTCCAGTGCATTACAGAGGCAGACCTGATGTCCCAGTGCAGAAGAGAGGTAGCGTTGATATTCCGTTGCAATACAGAGGCGGTGCTGATGTTCCAGTTCAGTACAGATGGAGTGCTGAAGTTCCAGTGCAGTACAGTGGCAGTGCTGATGTTCCAGTGCAGTACAGAGGCAGTGCCGATGTCCCTGTGCAGTACAGAGGCAGTACTGATGTTTTAGGGCAGTATAGAGGCATTGCTGATGTTCCAGTGCAGTACAGAGAGAGTGTTGATGTTCCAATGCAGTACAGAGGCAGTGCTGATGTTTTAGGGCAGTACAGAGGCAGTGATGTTGTTACAGTGCAGTACAGAGGCAGTGTTGATGTCCCAGTGCAGTACAGACGGAGTGCTGATGTTCCAGCGCAGTACAGAGGCAGTTATGATGTCCAGTGCAGAACAGTGGTACTTTTAATATTCCAGTGCAATACAGAGGCAGTGCTGGTGTTCCGGTGCAGTACAGAGCGAATGCTGATGTTCCAGTGCATTACAGAGGCAGTCCTGATGTCCCAGTGCAGATGAGAGGTAGCGTTGATATTCGATTGCAATACAGAGGCAGTGCTGATGTTCCTGTTCAGTACAGAGGGAGTGCTGATGCTCCAGTGCAGTAGAGAGGCAGTGCTGATGTTCCAGCCCAGTACAGAGGCAGTGCCGATGTCCCAGTCCAGGACAGAGGCAGTGCTGATATTCCTGTTTTCTACAGAGGGAGTGCTGATGTTCCAGTGCAGTACAGAAGGAGATCCGATGTTCCAGTGCAGTACAGAGGCAGTGCTGATATTCCAGTTCAGTACAGAGGGAATGATGATGTTCATGTGCAGTACAGAGGCAGTGTTGGTGTTCCAGTGCAGTACAGAGGCAGTGCTGAGTTTCCAGTGCAGTAGATTGGCACTGCTGATGTTCCAATGCAGTACAGAGGGAATGCTGATGTTCCAGTGCAGTACAGAGGTAGTGTTGGTATTCTAGTGCAATACAGAGGCAGAGCTGATGTTCCAGTTCAGTATAGAAGGAATGCTGATGTTCCAGTGCAATACAGAGACAGCGCCGATGTTTTAGTGCAATACAGAGGCAGTGCCGATGTTCCAGTTCAGTATAGAGGGAATGCTGATGTTCCAGTGCTGTACAGAGGGAGTGCTGATGTTCCAGTGCAGTACAGAGGCAATGCTGATATTCCAGTGCTGTACAGAGGGAGTGCTGATGTTCCAGTGCAGTACAGAGGCAGTGCTGATGTTTTCGTGCAGTACAGAGGCAATGATGGTGTTCCAGTGCAGTGCAGAGGCAGTGCTGATGTCCCAGAGCAGTACAGAGCGAGTGCTGATGTTCCAGCGCAGTACAGAGGCAGTTCTGATGTCCCAGTGCAGAACAGAGGTAGCGTTGATATTCCATTGCAATACAGAGGCAGTGCTGATGTTCCAGTGCAGTCCAGAGGCTGTGCTGATGTTCCAGCGCAGTACAGAGGCAGAATTGGTGTTCCAGTGCAGTACAGAAGTAGTGCTGATGTTCCAGTGCAGTACAGAGTGAATGCTGATGTTCCAGTGCTGTCCAGTGGCAGCGCTGATGTTCCAGTGCAGTACAGAGGCAGTGCCGATGTCCCAGTGCAGTACAGAGGCACTGCCCATGTCCCTGTGCAGTACAGAGGCAGTGCTAATGTTTTAGGACAGTACAGAGGCATTGCTGATGTTCCAGTGCAGTACAGATGCAATGCTGATGTTCCAGTGCAGTACAGAGGGAGAGCTGATGTTCCATTGCTGTACAGAGGCAGTGCTGATATTTTAGGGCAATGCAGAGACAATCATAATGTTGCAGTGCATTACAGAGGCAGTTCTGATGTAGCAGTGCAGAAGAGAGTTAGTGTTGTTATTCGATTGCAATACAGAGGCAGTGCTGATGGTCCAGTGCAGTACAGAGTCAATGTGATGTCCCAGTGCAGTACAGACGGTGTGCTGATGTTCCAGTGCAGCACAGAGGGAGTGCTGATGTTCCAGTGCAATGCAGAGGCAGTGCTGATGTCCCAGTCCAGTACAGAGGGAGTGCTGATGTTCCAGTGCAGTACAGAGGCAGTGCCGATGTCCCAGTCCAGTACAGAGGCAGTGCTGATATTCCAGTGCAGTACAGAGGGAATGCTGATGTTCCAGTGCAGTACAGAAGTAGTGCTGATGTTCCAGTGCAGTACTGATGTTTTAGGGCAGTACAGAGGCAATGATGATGTTCCAGTGCATTACAGAGAGTGTGCTGATGTTCCAGTGCAGTACAGAGGGAGTGCTGATGTTCCAGTGCAATGCAGAGGCAGTGCTGATGTCGCAGTCCAGTACAGAGGGAGTGCTGATGTTCCAGTGCAGTGCAGAGGCAGTGCTGATATTCCAGTTCTCGACAGAGGGAGTGCTGATGTTCCAGTGCAGTACAGAGGGAGTCCCGATGTTCCAGTGCAGTAACGAGGCAGTGCTGATATTCCAGTTCAGTACAGAGGGAATGATGATGTTCAAGTGTAGTACAGAGGCAGTGTTGGTGTTCCAGTGCAGTACAGAGGCAGGGCTGAGTTTCCAGTGCAGTACATTGGCAGTGCTGATGTTCCAGTGCGGTACAGAGGTAATGCTGATGTTCCAGTGCAGTACAGAGGTAGTGTTGATGTTCCAGTGCAGTACAGAGAGAGCGCTGGTGTTCCAATGAAGTACAGAGGCAGCACGGTTGTTACAGTGCAGTACAGAGGCAGTGCCGATGTTCTATTGCAATACAGAAGCAGTGCCGATGTTCCAGTGCAGTACAGAGGCAGTGCCGATGTTCCAGTTCCGTACAGAGGGAGTTCCGATGTTCCAGTGCAGTACAGAGGGAGTTCCGATGTTTCAGTGCAGTACAAAGGCAGTGCCGATGTTCCAGTGCTTTGTAGAGGGAATACTGATGTTCCAGTGCTGTACAGAGGGAGTGCTGATGTTCCAGTGCAGTACAGAGGCAGTGCTGATGTTCCAGTTCAGTACAGAGGCAGTGCTGATGTTCCAGTTCAGTATAGAAGGAATGCTGATGTTCCAGTGCTGTGTAGAGGGAATGCTGATGTTCCAGTGCTGTACAGAGGGAGTGCTGACATTTCAGTGCAGTACAGAGGCAGTGCTGATGTTTTAGGGCAGTACAGAGGCAATGATGCTGTTCCAGTGCAGTACAGAGGCAGTGCTGATGTCCCAGTGCAGTAAAGAGGGGGTGCTGATGTTCCAGCGCAGTACAGAGGCAGTTCTGATGTCCCAGTGCAGAACAGAGGTAGTGTTGATATTCCAGTGCAATACAGAGGCAGTGCTGATGTTCCGGTGCAGTACAGAGCGAATGCTGATGTTCCAGTGCATTACAGAGGCAGACCTGATGTCCCAGTGCAGAAGAGAGGTAGCGTTGATATTCGATTGCAATACAGAGGCGGTGGTGATGTTCCAGTTCAGTTCAGAGGGAGTGCTGATGTTCCAGTGCAGTACAGAGGCAGTGCCGATGTTCTATTGCAATACAGAGGCAGTGCCGATGTTCCAGTGCAGTACAGAGGCAGTGCCGATGTTCTAGTTCCGTACAGAGGGAGTTCCGATGTTCCAGTGCAGTACAGAGGGAGTGATGATGGTCCAGTGCAGTACAAAGGCAATGCAGATGTCCCAGTGCAGTACAGATGCACTGCCCATGTCACTGTGCAGTACAGAGGCAGTACTGATGTTTTAAGGCAGTATAGAGTCATTGCTGATGTTCCAGTGCAGTACAGAGGCAGTACCGATGTTCCAGTTCCGTACAGAGGGAGTTCCGATGTTCCAGTGCAGTGCAGAGGTAGTGCTGACGTTCCCGTGCAGTACAGAGGCAGTGCCGATGTCCCAGTACAGTACAGGGGCACTGCCCATGTCCCTGTGCAGTACAGGGGCTGTGTTGATGTTTTAGGGCAGTATAGAGTCATTGCTGATGTTCCAGTGGAGTACAGAGGCAGTGCTAATATTCCAGTGCAGTACAGAGGGAATGATGATGTTCATGTGCAGTACAGAGGCAGTGTTGGTGTTCCAGTGCAGTACAGAGGGAGTCGCGATGTTCCAGTGCAGTAACGAGGCAGTGCTGATATTCCAGTTCAGTACAGAGGCAGGGCTGAGTTTCCAGTGCAGTACATTGGCAGTGCTGATGTTCCAGTGCGGTACAGAGGGAATGCTGATGTTCCAGTGCAGTACAGAGGTAGTGCTGATGTTCCAGTGCAGTACAGAGAGGGCGCTGATATTCCAGTGAAGTACAGAGGCAGCACGGTTGTTACAGTGCGGTACAGAGGCAGTGCCGATGTTCCAGTGCAGTACAGAGGCAGTGCCGATGTTCCAGTTCCGTACAGAGGGAGTGCTGATGGTCCAGTGCAGTACAAAGGCAGTGCCGATGTTCCAGTGCAGTACAGAGGGAGTGCTAATGTTCCAGCGCAGTATAGAGGCAGTTCTGATGTCCCAGTGCAGAACACATGTAGTGTTGATATTCTAGTGCAATACAGAGGCAGTGCTGATATTCCGGTGCAGTACAGAGCGAATGCTGATGTTCCAGTGCAGTACAGAGGCAGTTCTGATGTCACAGTGCAGAATAAAGGTAGTGTTGATATTCCATTGCAATACAGAGGCAGTGCTGATGTTCCAGTGCAGTACAGAGGCAGTATTGGTGTTCCAGTGCAGTACAGGTGCAGTGCTGATGTTCCAGTGCTCTACAGAGGCAGTGCTGATGTTCCAGTGCAGTACAGAAGTAGTGCTGATGGTCCAGTGCAGTACAGAGTGTATGCTGATGTTCCAGTGCAGTAAAGTGGCAGTGCTGATGTTCCAGTGCAGTACAGTGGCAGTGCTGATGTCCCAGTGCAGAACAGAGGTAGTGTTGATATTCCAGTGCAATACAGAGGCAGTGCTGATATTCCGGTGCAGTACAGGGGCAATGCTGATGTTCCAGTGAATTACAGAGGCAGTGCTGATGTTCCAGTGCAGTACACAGGCAGTGTTGATGTTCCAGTGAAGTGCAGAGGCAGTGCTGATGTTCCAGTGCAGTACACAGGCAGTGTTGATGTTCCACTGCAGTACAGAGGCAGTGCTGATTTTCCAGTGCAGTATAGATGCAGTGCTGATGTTCCAGTGCAGTACATAGGGAGAGCTAATGTCCCAGTGCTGTACAGAGGCAGTGCTGATGTTCCAGTGCAATACAGAGGCCGTGCTGAGGTACCGGTGCAGTACAGAGCGAAAGCTGATGTTCCAGTGCAGTACAGAGGCAGTTCTGATGTCCCAGTGCAGAATAGAGGTCGTGTTGATATTCCATTGCAATACAGAGGCAGTTCTGATGTTCCAGTGCAGTACAGAGGCAGTGCTGATGTCCCAGTGCAGTACAGAGAGAGTGCTGATGCTCCAGTGCAGTACAGAGGCAGTGCTGATGTCCCAGTGCAGTACAGAGGGAGTGTTGATGTTCCAGTGCAGTACAGAGGCAGTGCCGATGTCCCAGTCCTCAGAGGCAGTGCTGATGTTACAGTGCAGTACAGAGGCAATGCCGATGTTCCAGTGAAGTACAGAGGCAGTGTTCATGTTCCAGTGCAGAACTTGTGACAGTAAGCGATTTTCATTCTTTTTCATACAGAGGCAGTGCCGATGTTCCAGTGCAGTACAGAGGCAATGCTGGTGTTCCAGTGACGTACAGAGGCAGTTCTGATGTTCCAGTGCAGTACATAGGCAGTGTTGATGCTCCAGTGCAGTACAGAGGCAGTGCTGATTTTCCAGTGCAGTATAGCTGCAATGCTGATGTTCTAGTGATGTACAGAGGCAGTTCTGATGTTCCAGTGCAGTACATAGGGAGAGCTAATGTCCCAGTGTTGTACAGAGGCCGTGGTGATGTTCCAGTGCAGTACAGTGGCAATGCTGATGTTCCAATGCAGTACAGAGGGAGTGCTGATGTTCATGTGCAGTACAGAGGCAATGTCGATGTTCCAGTGCAGTACAGAGGCAATGCTGATGTTCCAGTGAAGCACAGAGTCAGTGCTGATGTATAAGTGCAGTCCAAGGACAGTTTTGATGTGCCAGTGCAGTACAGAGGCAGTGCTGATTTTCCAGTGCAGTACAGAAACAATGCTGATGTTCCAGTGCAGTACATAGGGAGAGCTAATGTCCCAGTGCTGTACAGAGGCCGTGCTGATGTTCCAGTGCAGTACAGTGGCAATGCTGATGTTCCAGTGCAGTACAGAGGGAATGCTGATGGTCATGTGCAGTATATAGGCAGTGTTGGTGTTCCAGTGCAGTACAGATGCAGTGATGATGTTCCAGTGCAGTGCAGAGGCAGTGCTGATGTTGCAGTGCAGTACAGAGGGAATGCTGATGTTCCAGTGCTGTACAGAGGTAGTGCTGATGTTCCAGTGCAGTACAGAGAGAGTGTTGATGTTGCAGTGCATTACAGAGGCAGTGCTGATGTTCCAGTGCTGTACAGAGGCAGTGCCGATGTCCCAGTGCAGTACAGAGGCAGTGCTGATTTTCCAGTGCAGTACAGGGGCAGCACGGTTGTTCCAGTGCAGTACAGAGGCAGCCCCGCTGTTCTAGTGCAATACAGAGGCAGTGCCGTTGTTCAAGTTCAGTACAGAGGGAATGCTGATGTCCCAGTACAGTATAGAGGCAGTGCCTAAGTTCCAATGCAGTATAGAGGGAGTGCTGATGTTCCAGTGCAGTATAGAGGGTGTGCTGATGTTCCAGTGCAGTACAGAGGCTGAGCCGATGTTCTAGTGCAATACAGAGCGAATGCTGATGTTCCAGTGCAGTACAGAGGCATTTCTAAAGTCCCAGTGCAGAATAGAGGTAGTGTTGATATTCCATTGCAATATAGAGGGAGTGCTGAGGTTCCAGTGCAGTACAGAGGGAGTGCTAATGTTCCAGTGCAATGCAAAGACGATGCTGTTTTCCCAGTCCAGTACAGAGGGATTGCTGATGCTCCAGTGCAGTACTGAGGCAGTGCTGATGTTTCAGTGCAGTACAGAGGCAGTGCCGATGTTCCAGTACTGTACAGAGGCAATGCTGATGTTCCAGTGTAGTACAGAGGCAGTGCTGATGTTCCGGTGCAGTACATAGGCAGTGTTGATGTTCCACTGCAGTACAGAGGCAGTGCTGATGTTCCAGTGCAGACATAGGCAGAGCTAATATCCCAGTGCTGTACAGAGGCAGTGCTGATGTTCCAGTGCAGTACAGTGGCAATGCTGATGTTCCAGTGCAGTACAGAGGCAGTGCTGATGTTCCGGTGCAGTACAGAGCGAATGCTCATGTTCCAGTGCAGTACAGGGGCAGTTCTGATGTCCCAGTGCAGAATAGAGGTAGTGTTGATATTCCATTGCAATACAGAGGCAGTGCTGATGTTCCAGTGCAGTACAGAGGCAGTGCTGATGTCCCAGTGCAGTACAGAGGGAGTGCTGATGTTCCAGTGCAGTACAGAGGGAGTGCCGATGTTCCAGTGCAATGCAAAGGCAGTGCTGTTGTCCCATTCCATTACAGAGGGATTGCTGATGCTCCAGTGCAGTACTGAGGCAGTGCTGATGTTCCAGTGCAGTACAGAGGGAGTGCTGATGTCCCAGTCCAGTACAGAGGCAGTGCTGATATTATAGTGCAGTGCAGAGGCAATGCTGGCGTTCCAGTGAAGTACAGAAGCAGTGCAGATGTTCCAGTGCAGTACTTGTGACAATAAGCGATTTTCATTCATTTTCATACAGAGGCAGTGCCGATGTTGTAGTGCAGTACAGAGACAGTGCCGATGTTCCAGTGCTGTACAGAGGCAATGCTGATGTTCCAGTGAAGTACAGAGGCAGTGCTGATGTTCCAGTGCAGTACATAGGCAGAGCTAATATCCCAGTGCTGTACAGAGGCCGTGCTGATGTTCCAGTGCAGTACAGTGGCAATGCTGATGTTCCAGTGCAGTACAGAGGGAATGCTGATGGTCATGTGCAGTATATAGGCAGTGTTGGTGTTCCAGTGCAGTACAGATGCAGTGATGATGTTCCAGTGCAGTGCAGAGGCAGTGCTGATGTTGCAGTGCAGTACAGAGGGAATGCTGATGTTACAGTGCTGTACAGAGGTAGTGCTGATGTTCCAGTGCAGTACAGAGAGAGTGTTGATGTTGCAGTGCAGTACAGAGGCAGTGCTGATTTTCCAGTGCAGTACAGGGGCAGCACGGTTGTTCCAGTGTAGTACAGAGGCAGCCCCGCTGTTCTAGTGCAATACAGAGGCAGTGCCGTTGTTCAAGTTCAGTACAGAGGGAATGCTGATGTCCCAGTACAGTATAGAGGCAGTGCCTAAGTTCCAATGCAGTATAGAGGGAGTGCTGATTTTCCAGTGCAGTATAGAGGGTGTGCTGATGTTCCAGTGCAGTACAGAGGCAGTGCAGATGTTCCAGTGCAGTATAGAGCGTGTGCTGATGTTCCAGTGCAGTACAGAGGCTGAGCCGATGTTCTAGTGCATTACAGAGCGAATGCTGATGTTCCAGTGCAGTACAGAGGCATTTCTAAAGTCCCAGTGCAGAATAGAGGTAGTGTTGATATTCCATTGCAATATAGAGGGAGTGCTGATGTTCCAGTGCAGTACAGAGGGAGTGCTAATGTTCCAGTGCAATGCAAAGACGATGCTGTTTTCCCAGTCCAGTACAGAGGGATTGCTGATGCTCCAGTGCAGTACTGAGGCAGTGCTGATGTTTCAGTGCAGTACAGAGGCAGTGCCGATGTTCCAGTACTGTACAGAGGCAATGCTGATGTTCCAGTGTAGTACAGAGGCAGTGCTGATGTTCCCGTGCAGTACATAGGCAGTGTTGATGTTCCACTGCAGTACAGAGGCAGTGCTGATGTTCCAGTGCAGACATAGGCAGAGCTAATATCCCAGTGCTGTACAGAGGCAGTGCTGATGTTCCAGTGCAGTACAGTGGCAATGCTGATGTTCCAGTGCAGTACAGAGGCAGTGCTGATGTTCCGGTGCAGTACAGAGCGAATGCTCATGTTCCAGTGCAGTACAGAGGCAGTTCTGATGTCCCAGTGCAGAATAGAGGTAGTGTTGATATTCCATTGCAATACAGAGGCAGTGCTGATGTTCCAGTGCAGTACAGAGGCAGTGCTGATGTCCCAGTGCAGTACAGAGGGAGTGCTGATGTTCCAGTGCAGTACAGAGGGAGTGCCGATGTTCCAGTGCAATGCAAAGGCAGTGCTGTTGTCCCATTCCAGTACAGAGGGATTGCTGATGCTCCAGTGCAGTACTGAGGCAGTGCTGATGTTCCAGTGCAGTACAGAGGGAGTGCTGATGTCCCAGTCCAGTACAGAGGCAGTGCTGATGTTACAGTGCAGTGCAGAGGCAATGCTGGCGTTCCAGTGAAGTACAGAAGCAGTGCAGATGTTCCAGTGCAGTACTTGTGACAATAAGCGATTTTCATTCATTTTCATACAGAGGCAGTGCCGATGTTGTAGTGCAGTACAGAGGCAGTGCCGATGTTCCAGTGCTGTACAGAGGCAATGCTGATGTTCCAGTGAAGTACAGAGGCAGTGCTGATGTTCCAGTGCAGTACATAGGCAGAGCTAATATCCCAGTGCTGTACAGAGGCAGTGCTGATGTTCCAGTGCAGTACAGTGGCAATGCTGATGTTCCAGTGCAGTACAGAGGCAGTGCTGATGTTCCGGTGCAGTACAGAGCGAATGCTGATGTTCCAGAGCAGTTCAGTGGCAGTTCATATGTCCCAGTGCAGAATAGAGGTAGTGTTGATATTCCATTGCAATACAGAGGCAGTACCGATGTTCCAGTGCAGTGCAGAGGCAGTGCTGATGTCCCAGTGCAGTACAGAGGGAGTGCTGATGTTCCAGTGAAGTCCAGAGGGAGTGCTGATGTTCCAATGCAATGCACAGTCAGTGCTGTTGTCCCAGTCCAGTACAGAGGGAGTGCTGATGCTAGAGTGCAGTACAGAGGCAGTGCTAATGTTCCAGTGCAGTACAGAGGCAGTTCTGATGTCCCAGTGCAGAATAGAGGTAGTGTTGATATTCCATTGCAATACAGAGGCAGTGCTGATGTTCCAGTGCAGTACAGAGGCAGTGCTGATGTCCAAGTGCAGTACAGAGGGAGTGCTGATGTTCCAGTGCAGTACTGAGGGAGTGCTGATATTCCAGTGCAATGCAGAGGCAGTGCTGTTGTTCCAGTGCTGTACAGAGGCAGTGCTGATGTTCCGGTGCAGTACAGAGCGAATGCTGATGTTCCAGTGCAGTACAGAGGCAGTTCTGATGTCTCAGTGCAGAATAGAGGTAGTGTTGATATTCCATTGCAATACAGAGGCAGTGCTGATGTTCCAGTGCAGTACAGAGCCAGTTCTGATGTCCCAGTGCAGTACAGAGACAATGCTGATGTTCCAGTGCAGTACAGAGACAATGCTGATGTTCCAGTGCAGTTCAGAGACAATGCTGATGTTCCAGTGCTGTACAGAGGGAGTGATGATGTTCCAGTGCAGTACAGAGGCAGTGCTGAAGTTTTAGCGCAGTACAGAGGCAATGTTGGTATTCCAATGAAGTACAGAGGCAATGCTGATGTCCCAGTGCAGGACAGAGGGAATGCTGATGTTCCAGTGCATTACAGAGGCAGTGCTTTTGTTTTAGGGCAGTACAGAGGCAATGATGGTGTTCCAGTGAAGTACAGAGGCAATGCTGATGTCCCAGTGCAGTACAGAGGGAGTGCTGATGTTCCAGTGCAGTACAGAGAGAGTGTTGATGTTGCAGTGCATTACAGAGGCAGTGCTGATGTTCCAGTGCTGTACAGAGGCAGTGCCGATGTCCCAGTGCAGTACAGAGGCAGTGCTGATTTTCCAGTGCAGTACAGGGGCAGCACGGTTGTTCCAGTGCAGTACAGAGGCAGCCCCGCTGTTCTAGTGCAATACAGAGGCAGTGCCGTTGTTCAAGTTCAGTACAGAGGGAATGCTGATGTCCCAGTACAGTATAGAGGCAGTGCCTAAGTTCCAATGCAGTATAGAGGGAGTGCTGATGTTCCAGTGCAGTATAGAGGGTGTGCTGATGTTCCAGTGCAGTACAGAGGCTGAGCCGATGTTCTAGTGCAATACAGAGCGAATGCTGATGTTCCAGTGCAGTACAGAGGCATTTCTAAAGTCCCAGTGCAGAATAGAGGTAGTGTTGATATTCCATTGCAATATAGAGGGAGTGCTGAGGTTCCAGTGCAGTACAGAGGGAGTGCTAATGTTCCAGTGCAATGCAAAGACGATGCTGTTTTCCCAGTCCAGTACAGAGGGATTGCTGATGCTCCAGTGCAGTACTGAGGCAGTGCTGATGTTTCAGTGCAGTACAGAGGCAGTGCCGATGTTCCAGTACTGTACAGAGGCAATGCTGATGTTCCAGTGTAGTACAGAGGCAGTGCTGATGTTCCGGTGCAGTACATAGGCAGTGTTGATGTTCCACTGCAGTACAGAGGCAGTGCTGATGTTCCAGTGCAGACATAGGCAGAGCTAATATCCCAGTGCTGTACAGAGGCAGTGCTGATGTTCCAGTGCAGTACAGTGGCAATGCTGATGTTCCAGTGCAGTACAGAGGCAGTGCTGATGTTCCGGTGCAGTACAGAGCGAATGCTCATGTTCCAGTGCAGTACAGGGGCAGTTCTGATGTCCCAGTGCAGAATAGAGGTAGTGTTGATATTCCATTGCAATACAGAGGCAGTGCTGATGTTCCAGTGCAGTACAGAGGCAGTGCTGATGTCCCAGTGCAGTACAGAGGGAGTGCTGATGTTCCAGTGCAGTACAGAGGGAGTGCCGATGTTCCAGTGCAATGCAAAGGCAGTGCTGTTGTCCCATTCCATTACAGAGGGATTGCTGATGCTCCAGTGCAGTACTGAGGCAGTGCTGATGTTCCAGTGCAGTACAGAGGGAGTGCTGATGTCCCAGTCCAGTACAGAGGCAGTGCTGATATTATAGTGCAGTGCAGAGGCAATGCTGGCGTTCCAGTGAAGTACAGAAGCAGTGCAGATGTTCCAGTGCAGTACTTGTGACAATAAGCGATTTTCATTCATTTTCATACAGAGGCAGTGCCGATGTTGTAGTGCAGTACAGAGACAGTGCCGATGTTCCAGTGCTGTACAGAGGCAATGCTGATGTTCCAGTGAAGTACAGAGGCAGTGCTGATGTTCCAGTGCAGTACATAGGCAGAGCTAATATCCCAGTGCTGTACAGAGGCCGTGCTGATGTTCCAGTGCAGTACAGTGGCAATGCTGATGTTCCAGTGCAGTACAGAGGGAATGCTGATGGTCATGTGCAGTATATAGGCAGTGTTGGTGTTCCAGTGCAGTACAGATGCAGTGATGATGTTCCAGTGCAGTGCAGAGGCAGTGCTGATGTTGCAGTGCAGTACAGAGGGAATGCTGATGTTCCAGTGCTGTACAGAGGTAGTGCTGATGTTCCAGTGCAGTACAGAGAGAGTGTTGATGTTGCAGTGCAGTACAGAGGCAGTGCTGATTTTCCAGTGCAGTACAGGGGCAGCACGGTTGTTCCAGTGTAGTACAGAGGCAGCCCCGCTGTTCTAGTGCAATACAGAGGCAGTGCCGTTGTTCAAGTTCAGTACAGAGGGAATGCTGATGTCCCAGTACAGTATAGAGGCAGTGCCTAAGTTCCAATGCAGTATAGAGGGAGTGCTGATTTTCCAGTGCAGTATAGAGGGTGTGCTGATGTTCCAGTGCAGTACAGAGGCAGTGCAGATGTTCCAGTGCAGTATAGAGCGTGTGCTGATGTTCCAGTGCAGTACAGAGGCTGAGCCGATGTTCTAGTGCATTACAGAGCGAATGCTGATGTTCCAGTGCAGTACAGAGGCATTTCTAAAGTCCCAGTGCAGAATAGAGGTAGTGTTGATATTCCATTGCAATATAGAGGGAGTGCTGATGTTCCAGTGCAGTACAGAGGGAGTGCTAATGTTCCAGTGCAATGCAAAGACGATGCTGTTTTCCCAGTCCAGTACAGAGGGATTGCTGATGCTCCAGTGCAGTACTGAGGCAGTGCTGATGTTTCAGTGCAGTACAGAGGCAGTGCCGATGTTCCAGTACTGTACAGAGGCAATGCTGATGTTCCAGTGTAGTACAGAGGCAGTGCTGATGTTCCCGTGCAGTACATAGGCAGTGTTGATGTTCCACTGCAGTACAGAGGCAGTGCTGATGTTCCAGTGCAGACATAGGCAGAGCTAATATCCCAGTGCTGTACAGAGGCAGTGCTGATGTTCCAGTGCAGTACAGTGGCAATGCTGATGTTCCAGTGCAGTACAGAGGCAGTGCTGATGTTCCGGTGCAGTACAGAGCGAATGCTCATGTTCCAGTGCAGTACAGAGGCAGTTCTGATGTCCCAGTGCAGAATAGAGGTAGTGTTGATATTCCATTGCAATACAGAGGCAGTGCTGATGTTCCAGTGCAGTACAGAGGCAGTGCTGATGTCCCAGTGCAGTACAGAGGGAGTGCTGATGTTCCAGTGCAGTACAGAGGGAGTGCCGATGTTCCAGTGCAATGCAAAGGCAGTGCTGTTGTCCCATTCCAGTACAGAGGGATTGCTGATGCTCCAGTGCAGTACTGAGGCAGTGCTGATGTTCCAGTGCAGTACAGAGGGAGTGCTGATGTCCCAGTCCAGTACAGAGGCAGTGCTGATGTTACAGTGCAGTGCAGAGGCAATGCTGGCGTTCCAGTGAAGTACAGAAGCAGTGCAGATGTTCCAGTGCAGTACTTGTGACAATAAGCGATTTTCATTCATTTTCATACAGAGGCAGTGCCGATGTTGTAGTGCAGTACAGAGGCAGTGCCGATGTTCCAGTGCTGTACAGAGGCAATGCTGATGTTCCAGTGAAGTACAGAGGCAGTGCTGATGTTCCAGTGCAGTACATAGGCAGAGCTAATATCCCAGTGCTGTACAGAGGCAGTGCTGATGTTCCAGTGCAGTACAGTGGCAATGCTGATGTTCCAGTGCAGTACAGAGGCAGTGCTGATGTTCCGGTGCAGTACAGAGCGAATGCTGATGTTCCAGAGCAGTTCAGTGGCAGTTCATATGTCCCAGTGCAGAATAGAGGTAGTGTTGATATTCCATTGCAATACAGAGGCAGTACCGATGTTCCAGTGCAGTGCAGAGGCAGTGCTGATGTCCCAGTGCAGTACAGAGGGAGTGCTGATGTTCCAGTGAAGTCCAGAGGGAGTGCTGATGTTCCAATGCAATGCACAGTCAGTGCTGTTGTCCCAGTCCAGTACAGAGGGAGTGCTGATGCTAGAGTGCAGTACAGAGGCAGTGCTAATGTTCCAGTGCAGTACAGAGGCAGTTCTGATGTCCCAGTGCAGAATAGAGGTAGTGTTGATATTCCATTGCAATACAGAGGCAGTGCTGATGTTCCAGTGCAGTACAGAGGCAGTGCTGATGTCCAAGTGCAGTACAGAGGGAGTGCTGATGTTCCAGTGCAGTACTGAGGGAGTGCTGATATTCCAGTGCAATGCAGAGGCAGTGCTGTTGTTCCAGTGCTGTACAGAGGCAGTGCTGATGTTCCGGTGCAGTACAGAGCGAATGCTGATGTTCCAGTGCAGTACAGAGGCAGTTCTGATGTCTCAGTGCAGAATAGAGGTAGTGTTGATATTCCATTGCAATACAGAGGCAGTGCTGATGTTCCAGTGCAGTACAGAGCCAGTTCTGATGTCCCAGTGCAGTACAGAGACAATGCTGATGTTCCAGTGCAGTACAGAGACAATGCTGATGTTCCAGTGCAGTTCAGAGACAATGCTGATGTTCCAGTGCTGTACAGAGGGAGTGATGATGTTCCAGTGCAGTACAGAGGCAGTGCTGAAGTTTTAGCGCAGTACAGAGGCAATGTTGGTATTCCAATGAAGTACAGAGGCAATGCTGATGTCCCAGTGCAGGACAGAGGGAATGCTGATGTTCCAGTGCATTACAGAGGCAGTGCTTTTGTTTTAGGGCAGTACAGAGGCAATGATGGTGTTCCAGTGAAGTACAGAGGCAATGCTGATGTCCCAGTGCAGTACAGAGGGAGTGCTGATGTTCCAGCGCAGTACAGAGGCAGTTCCGATGTCCCTGTGCAGAACAGAGGTAGTGTTCATATTCCAGTGCAATAGAGAGGCAGTGCTGATGTTCCGGTGCTGTACAGAGGCAATGCTGATGTTCCAGTGAAGTACAGAGGCAGTGTGATGTTCCAGTGCAGTACATAGGCAGTGTTGATGTTCCACTGCAGTACAGAGGCAGTGCTGATTTTCCAGTGCAGTATAGAGGCAATGCTGATGTTCCAGTGATGTACAGATGCAGTGCTGATGTTCCAGTGCAGTACATAGGCAGAGCTAATATCCGAGTGCTGTACACAGGCAGTGCTGATGTTCCAGTGCAGTACAGTGGCAATGCTGATGGTCCAGTGCAGTACAGAGGCAGTGCTGATGTTCCGGTGCAGTACAGAGCGAATGCTGATGTTCCAGTGCAGTACAGAGGCAGTGCTGATGTCCCAGTGCAGTACAGAGAGAGTGCTGATGTTTCAGTGCAGTACTGAGGCAGTGCTGATGTTCCAGTGCAGTACAGAGGCAGTGCCGATGTCCCAGTGCTGTACAGAGGCAATGCTGGCGTTCCAGTGAAGTACAGAAGAAGTGCAGATGTTCCAGTGCAGTCCTTGTGACAATAAGCGATTTTCATTCATTTTCATACAGAGGCAGTGCCGATGTTCTAGTGCCGTACAGAGGCATTGCCGATGTTCCAGTGCTGTACAGAGGCAATGCCGATGTTCCAGTGAAGTACAGAGGCAGTGCTGTTGTTCCAGTGCAGTACATAGGCAGTGTTGCTGTTCCATTGCAGTACAGAGGCAGTGCTGATTTTCCAGTGCAGTATAGACGCAATGCTGATGTTCCAGTGATGTACAGAGGCAGTGCTGATGTTCCAGTGCAGTACATAGGCAGAGCTAATATCCCATTGCTGTACAGAGGCAGTGCTGATGTTCCAGTGCAGTACAGAGGCAGTGCTGATGTTCCGGTGCAGTACAGAGCGAATGCTGATGTTCCAGTGCAGTACAGTGGCAGTTCTGATGTCCCAGTGCAGAATAGAGGTAGTGTTGATATTCCATTGCAATACAGAGGCAGTGCTGATGTTCCAGTGCAGTACAGAGGCAGTGCTGATGTCCGAGTGCAGTACAGAGGGAGTGCTGATGTTCCAGTGCAGTCCAGAGGGAGTGCTGATGTTCCAGTGCAATGTACATGCAGTGCTGTTGTCCCAGTCCAGTACAGAGGGAGTGCTGATGCTAGAGTGCAGTTCGGAGGCAATGCTGATGTTCCAGTGCAGTTCAGAGGCAGTGCTGATGTTCCGGTGCAGTACAGAACAATTGCTGATGTTCCAGTGCAGTACAGAGGCAGTGCTGATGTTCCGGTGCAGTACAGAACGAATGCTGATGTTCCAGTGCAGTACAGTGGCAGTTCTGATGTCCCAATGCAGAATAGAGGTAGTGTTGATATTCCATTGCAATACAGAGGCAGTGCTGATGTTCTAGTGCAGTACAGAGGCAGTGCTGGTGTCCCAGTGCAGTACAGAGGGAGTGCTGATGTTCCAGTGCAGTACAGAGGGAGTGCTGATGTTCCAGTGCAATGCAGAGGCAGTACTGTTGTTCCAGTGCTGTACAGAGGCAGTGCTGATGTTCCGGTGCAGTACAGAGCGAATGCTGATGTTCCAGTGCAGTACCGATGCAGTTCTGATGTCCCAGTGCAGAATAGAGGTAGTGTTGATATTCCACTGCAATACAGAGGCAGTGCGGATGTTCCAGTGCAGTACATAGGGAGTGCTGATGTTCCAGTGCAGTACAGAGGCAGTGCTCATGTTCCGGTGCAGTACAGAGCGAATGCTGATGTTCCAGTGCAGTACAGAGGCAGTTCTGATGTCCCAGTGCAGAATAGAGGTAGTGTTGATTTTCCATTGCAATACAGAGGCAGTGCTGATGTTCGAGTGCAGTACAGAGGCAGTGCTGATGTCCCAGTGCAGTACAGAGGGAGTGCTGATGTTCCAGTGCAGTACAGAGGGAGTGCTGATGTTCCAGTGCAATGCAGAGGCAGTGCTGTTGTCCCAGTGCAGTACATAGGCAGTGTTGATGTTCCAGTGCAGTACAGAGGCTGTGCTGATTTTCCAGTGCAGTATAGAGGCAATGCTGATGTTCCAGTGAAGTACAGAGGCAGTGCTGATTTTCCAGTGCAGTACATAGGGAGAGCTAATATCCCAGTGCTGTACAGAGGCAGTGCTGATGTTCATGTGCAGTACAGAGGCAGTGCTGATGTCCCAGTGCAGTACAGAGGGAGTGCTGATGTTCCAGTGCAGTACAGAGGGTGTGCTGATGTTCCAGTGCACTGCTGAGGCAGTGCTGTTGTCCCAGTCCAGTACAGAGGGAGCGCTGATGCTAGAGTGCAGCTACGAGGCAGTGCTGATGTTCCAGTGCAGTACATAGGCAATGTTGATTTTCCAGTGCAGTACAGAGGTAGTGCTGATGTTCCGGTGCAGTACAGAGCGAATGCTGATGTTCCAGTGCAGTACAGAGGCAGTTCTGATGTCACAGTGCAGAATAGAGGTAGTGTTGATATTCCATTGCAATACAGAGGCAGTGCTGATGTCCCAGTGCAGAACAGAGTGAGTGCTGATGTTCCAGTGTAGTACAGAGGGAGTGCTGATGTCCCAGTGCAATGCAAAGGCAGTGCTGTTGTCCCAGTCCAGTACAGAGGCCGTGGAGGTTTTCCAGTGCAGTACATAGGCAGTTTTGATGTTCCAGTGCAGTACAGAGGCCGTGCTGATTTTCCAGTGCAGTAAAGAGGCAATGCTGATGTTCCAGTGATGTACAGAGGCAGTGCTGATGTCCCAGTGCAGTACAGAGGGAGTGCTGATGTTCCAGTGCAGTACAGAGGGAGTGCTGATGTCCCAGTGCAATGCAGAGGCAGTGCTGTTGTCTCAGTCCAGTACAGAGGCCGTGCTGGTTTTCCAGTGCAGTACCTAGGCAGTTTTGATGTTCCAGTGCAGTACAGAGGCCGTGCTGATTTTCCAGTGCAGTATAGAGGCAATGCTGATGTTCCAGTGCAATACAGAGGTAGTGCTGATGTCCCAGTGCAGTACAGAGGGAGTGCTGATGTTCCAGTGCAGTCCAGAGGGTGTGCTGATGTTCCAGTGCAATGCACAGGCAGTGCTGTTGTCCCAGTCCAGTACAGATGGAGTGCTGATGCTAGAGTGCAGTACAGAGGCAGTGCTGATGTTCCAGTGCAGTACATAGGCAGTGTTGATGTTCCAGTGCAGTTCAGAGGCAGTGCTGATGTTCCGGTGCAGTACAGAGCGAATGCTGATGTTCCAGTGCAGTACAGAGGCAGTTCTGATGTCCCAGTGCAGTATTGTTGATATTCCCTTGCAATACAGAGGCAGTGCTGATGTTCCAGTGCAGTACAGAGGCAGTGCTGATGTCCCAGTGCAGTACAGAGGGAGCGCTGATGTTCCAGTACAGTACAGAGGGAGTACTGATGTTGCAGTGCAATGCAGAGGCAGTGCTGTTGTTCCAGTGTTGTACAGAGGCAGTGCTGATGTTCCGGTGCAGTACAGATCGAATGCTGATGTTCCAGTGCAGTACCGAGGCAGTTCTGATGTCCCAGTGCAGAATAGAGGTAGTGTTGATATTCAATTGCAATACAGAGGCAGTGCTGATGTTCCAGTGCAGTACAGAGCCAGTTCTGATGTCCCAGTGCAGTACAGAGGGAGTGCTGATGTCCCAGTGCAGTACAGAGGGAGTGCTGATGTTCCAGTGCAATGCAGAGGCAGTGCTGTTGTCCCAGTCCAGTGCAGAGGGAGTGCTGATGCTAGAGTACAGTACAGAGGCACTGCTGATGTTCCAGTGCAGTACATAGGCAGTGTTGATGTCCCAGTGCAGTACAGAGCGAATGCTGATGTTCCAGTGCAGTACAGCGGCAGTTCTGATGTCCCAGTGCAGAATAGAGGTAGTGTTGATTTTCCATTGCAATACAGAGGCAGTGCTGATGTTCGAGTGCAGTACAGAGGCAGTGCTGATGTCCCAGTGCAGTACAGAGGGAGTGCTGATGTTTCAGTACAGTACAGAGGGAGTGCTGATGTTCCAGTGCAATGCAGAGGCAGTGCTGTTGTCCCAGTGCAGTACATAGGCAGTGTTGATGTTCCAGTGCAGTACAGAGGCCGTGCTGATTTTCCAGTGCAGTATAGAGGCAATGCTGATGTTCCAGTGATGTACAGAGGCTGTGCTGATTTTCCAGTGCAGTACATAGGGAGACCTAATATCCCAGTGCTGTACAGAGGCAGTGCTGAAGTTCAAGTGCAGTACAGTGGCAATGCTGATGTTCCAGTGCAGTACAGATGCAGTGCTGATGTTCCGGTGCAGTATAGAGCGAATGCTAATGTTCCAGTGCAGTTCAGAGGCAGTACTGATGTCCCAGTGCAGAATAGAGGTAGTGTTGATATTCACTTGCAATATAGATGCAGTGTTGATGTTCATGTGCAGTACAGAGGCAGTGATGATGTCCCAGTGCAGTACAGAGGGAGTGATGATGTTCCAGTGCAGTACAGAGGGAGTGCTGATGTTCCAGTGCACTGCAGAGGCAGTGCTGTTGTCCCAGTCCAGGACAGAGGGAGTGCTGATGCTAGAGTGCAGTACTGAGGCAGTGCTGTTGTTCCAGTGCAGTACATAGGCAGTGTTGATGTTCCAGTGCAGTACAGAGGCAGTGCTGATGTTCCGGTGCAGTACAGAGCGAATGCTGATGTTCCAGTGCAGTACAGAGGCAGTTCTGATGTCCCTGTGCAGAATAGAGGTAGTGTTGATATGCCATTGCAATACGGAGGCAGTGCTGATGTTCCAGTGCAGTACAGAGGCAGTGCTGATGTCCCAGTGCAGTACAGAGGGAGTGCTGATGTTCCAGTGCAGTACAGAGGGAGTGCTGATGTCCCAGTGCAATGCAGAGGCAGTGCTGTTGTCCCAGTCCAGTACAGAGGCCGTGCTGGTTTTCCAGTGCAGTACATGGGCAGTTTGGATGATCCAGTGCAGTACAGAGGCCGTGCTGATTTTCCAGTGCAGTATAGAGGCAATGCTGATGTTCCACTGATGTACAGAGGCAGTGCTGATGTTCCAGTGCAGTACATAGGGAGAGCTAATATCCCAGTGCTGTACAGAGGCAGTGCTGATGTTCCAGTGCAGTACAGTGGCAATGCTTATGTTCCAGTGCAGTACAGAGGCAGTGCTGATGTTCCGGTGCAGTACAGAGCGAATGCTGATGTTCCAGTGCAGTACAGAGGCAGTTCTGATGTCCCAGAGCCGAATAGAGGTAGTGTTGATATTCCATTGCAATACAGAGGCAGTGCTGATGTTCCAGTGCAGTACAGATGGAGTGCTGATGTTCCAGTGCAGTTCAGAGGGATTGCTGATGTTCCAGTGCAATGCAGAGGCATTGCTGTTGTCCCAGTCCAGTGCAGAGCGAGTGCTGATACTCCAGTGCAGTACAGAGGCAGTGCTGATGTTCCAGTGCAGTACAGAGGCAGTGCCGATGTACCAGTCCAGGAGAGAGGCAATGCTGATGTTGCAGTGCAGTACAGAGGCAGTGCTGATGTTCCAGTGCAGTACTTGTGACAATAAGCGATTTTCATTTATTTTCATGCAGAGGCAGTGCCGATGTTCCAGTGCAATGCAGAGGCAGTGCTGTTGTCCCAGTCCAGTACAGAGGGAGTGCTGATGCTAGAGTGCAGTACTCAGGCAGTGCTGATGTTCCAGTGCAGTACATAGGCAGTGTTGATGTTCCAGTGCAGTACAGAGGCAGTGCTGATGTTCCGGTGCAGTACAGAGCGAATGCTGATGTTCCAGTGCAGTACAGAGGCAGTTCTGATGTCCCAGTGCAGAATAGAGGTAGTGTTGATATTCCATTGCAATACAGAGGCAGTGCTGATGTTCCAGTGCAGTACAGAGGCAGTGCTGATGTCCCAGTGCAGTACAGAGGGAGTGCTGATGTTCCAGTGCAGTACAGAGGGAGTACTGATGTCCCAGTGCAATGCAGAGGCAGTGCTGTTGTCCCAGTCCTGTAGACAGGCGGTGCTGGTTTTCCAGTGCAGTACATAGGCAGTGTTGATGTTCCAGTGCAGTACAGAGGCCTTGCTGATTTTCCAGTGCAGTTTAGAGGCAATGCTGATGTTCCACTGATGTACAGAGGCAGTGCTGATGTTCCAGTGCAGAACATAGGGAGCGCTAATATCCGAGTGCTGTACAGAGGCAGTGCTGATGTTCCAGTGCAGTACAGTGGCAATGCTGATATTCCAGTGCAGTACAGAGGCAGTGCTGATGTTCCGGTGCAGTACAGAGCGAATGCTGATATTCCAGTGCAGTACAGAGGCAGTTCTGATGTCCCAGTGCAGAAGCGAGGTAGTGTTGATATTCCATTGCAATACAGAGCCAGTGCTGATGTTCCAGTGCAGTACAGAGGCAGTGCTGATGTCCCAGTGCAGTACAGACAGAGTGCTGATGTTCCAGTGCAGTACAGAGGGAGTGCTGATATTCCAGTGCAATGCAGAGGCAGTGCTGTTGTACCAGTCCAGTACAGAGGGAGTGCTGATGCTCCAGTGCAGTACAGAGGCACTGCTGATGTTCCAGTGCAGTACAGAGGCAATGATGATGTTGCAGTGCAGTACAGAGGCAGTGCTGATGTTCCAGTGCAGTACTTGTGACAATAAGCGATTTTCATTCATTTTCATACAGAGGCAGTGCCGATGTTCCAGTCCAGTACAGAGGCAATGCTGATGTTCCAGTGAAGTACAGAGACAGTGCTGATGTTGCAGTGCAGTACAGAGGCAGCACGGTTGCTCTAGTGCCGAACAGAGGCAGTGCCGATGTTCTAGTGCAATACAGAGGCAGTGCCGCTGTTCCAGTGCAGTACAGAGGCAGTGCCGATGTTCCACTGCAGTATAGAGGGAGTGTCGATGTTCCAGTGCAGTACAGAGGGAGTGCCGGTGTTGCAGTGCAGTACAGAGGCAGAGCTGATGTTCCAGTTCAGTATAGAGGGAGTGCTGATGTTCCAGTGCAGTATAGAGGGAGTGCTGATGTTCCAGTGCAGTACAGAGGCAGTGCCGATGTTCCAGTGCAGTACAGAGGCAGTGCCGATGTTCCAGTTCAGTATAGAGGTAGTGCTGATGTTCCAGTGCAGTACAGAGGCAGTGCTGATGTTCCAGTGCAGTACAGAATCAATGCTGATGTCCCAGTGCAGTACAGATGGAGTGCTGATGTTCCAGTGCAGTTCAGAGGGATTGCTGATGTTCCAGTGCAATGCAGAGGCATTGCTGTTGTCCCAGTCCAGTGCAGAGCGAGTGCTGATACTCCAGTGCAGTACAGAGGCAGTGCTGATGTTCCAGTGCAGTACAGAGGCAGTGCCGATGTACCAGTCCAGGAGAGAGGCAATGCTGATGTTGCAGTGCAGTACAGAGGCAGTGCTGATGTTCCAGTGCAGTACTTGTGACAATAAGCGATTTTCATTTATTTTCATGCAGAGGCAGTGCCGATGTTCCAGTGCAATGCAGAGGCAGTGCTGTTGTCCCAGTCCAGTACAGAGGGAGTGCTGATGCTAGAGTGCAGTACTCAGGCAGTGCTGATGTTCCAGTGCAGTACATAGGCAGTGTTGATGTTCCAGTGCAGTACAGAGGCAGTGCTGATGTTCCGGTGCAGTACAGAGCGAATGCTGATGTTCCAGTGCAGTACAGAGGCAGTTCTGATGTCCCAGTGCAGAATAGAGGTAGTGTTGATATTCCATTGCAATACAGAGGCAGTGCTGATGTTCCAGTGCAGTACAGAGGCAGTGCTGATGTCCCAGTGCAGTACAGAGGGAGTGCTGATGTTCCAGTGCAGTACAGAGGGAGTACTGATGTCCCAGTGCAATGCAGAGGCAGTGCTGTTGTCCCAGTCCTGTAGACAGGCGGTGCTGGTTTTCCAGTGCAGTACATAGGCAGTGTTGATGTTCCAGTGCAGTACAGAGGCCTTGCTGATTTTCCAGTGCAGTTTAGAGGCAATGCTGATGTTCCACTGATGTACAGAGGCAGTGCTGATGTTCCAGTGCAGAACATAGGGAGAGCTAATATCCGAGTGCTGTACAGAGGCAGTGCTGATGTTCCAGTGCAGTACAGTGGCAATGCTGATATTCCAGTGCAGTACAGAGGCAGTGCTGATGTTCCGGTGCAGTACAGAGCGAATGCTGATATTCCAGTGCAGTACAGAGGCAGTTCTGATGTCCCAGTGCAGAAGCGAGGTAGTGTTGATATTCCATTGCAATACAGAGCCAGTGCTGATGTTCCAGTGCAGTACAGAGGCAGTGCTGATGTCCCAGTGCAGTACAGACAGAGTGCTGATGTTCCAGTGCAGTACAGAGGGAGTGCTGATGTTCCAGTGCAATGCAGAGGCAGTGCTGTTGTACCAGTCCAGTACAGAGGGAGTGCTGATGCTCCAGTGCAGTACAGAGGCACTGCTGATGTTCCAGTGCAGTACAGAGGCAATGATGATGTTGCAGTGCAGTACAGAGGCAGTGCTGATGTTCCAGTGCAGTACTTGTGACAATAAGCGATTTTCATTCATTTTCATACAGAGGCAGTGCCGATGTTCTAGTGCAGTACAGAGGCAGTGCCGATGTTCCAGTCCAGTACAGAGGCAATGCTGATGTTCCAGTGAAGTACAGAGACAGTGCTGATGTTGCAGTGCAGTACAGAGGCAGCACGGTTGCTCTAGTGCCGAACAGAGGCAGTGCCGATGTTCTAGTGCAATACAGAGGCAGTGCCGCTGTTCCAGTGCAGTACAGAGGCAGTGCCGATGTTCCAGTGCAGTATAGAGGGAGTGTCGATGTTCCAGTGCAGTACAGAGGGAGTGCCGGTGTTGCAGTGCAGTACAGAGGCAGAGCTGATGTTCCAGTTCAGTATAGAGGGAGTGCTGATGTTCCAGTGCAGTATAGAGGGAGTGCTGATGTTCCAGTGCAGTACAGAGGCAGTGCCGATGTTCCAGTGCAGTACAGAGGCAGTGCCGATGTTCCAGTTCAGTATAGAGGTAGTGCTGATGTTCCAATGCAGTGCAGAGGCAATGCTGATGTTCCAGTGAGTACAGAGGGAGTGCTGATGTTCCAGTGCAGTACAGAGGCAGTGCTGATGTTCCAGTGCAGTACAGAATCAATGCTGATGTCCCAGTGCAGTACAGATGGAGTGCTGATGTCCCAGTGCAATGCAGAGGCAGTGCTGTTGTCCCAGTCCAGTACAGAGGCCGTGCTGGTTTTCCAGTGCAGTACATAGGCAGTGTTGATGTTCCAGTGCAGTACAGAGGCCGTGCTGATTTTCCAGTGCATTATAGAGGCAATGCTGATGTTCCACTGATGTACAGAGGCAGTGCTGCTGTTCCAGTGCAATACATAGGGAGAGCTAATATCCCAGTGCTGTACAGAGGCAGTGCTGATGTTCCAGTGCGGTACAGTGGCAATGCTGATGTTCCAGTGCAGTACTGAGGCAGTGCTGATGTTCCGGTGCAGTACAGAGCGAATGTTGATGTTCCAGTGCAGTACAGAGGCAGTTCTGATGTCCCAGTGCAGAATAGAGGAATGTTGATATTCCATTGCAATACAGAGGCAGTGCTGATGTCCCAGTGCAGTACAGATGGAGTGCTGATGTTCCAGTGCAGTACAGAGGGAGTGCTGATGTTCCAGTGCAATGCCAAGGCAGTGCTGTTGTCCCAGCCCAGTACAGAGTGAGTGCTCATGCTCCAGTGCAGTACAGAGGCAGTGCTGATATTACAGTGCAGTACAGAGGCAGTGCCGATGTACCAGCCCAGTACAGAGGCAATGCTGATGTTGCAGTGCAGTACAGAGGCAGTGATGATGTTCCAGTGCAGTGATTGTGACAATAAGCGATTTTCATTCATTTTCATACAGAGGCAGCGCCGATGTTCTAGTGCAGTACAGAGGCAGTGCCGATGTTGCAGTCCAGTACAGAGGCAATGCTGATGTTCCAGTGAAGTACAGAGGCAGTGCTGATGTTGCAGTGCAGTACAGAGGCAGTGCTGATGTTCCAGTGCAGTACAGGGGCAGCACGGTTGTTCCAGTGCCGAACAGAGGCAGTGCCGATGTTCTAGTCCAATACACTGGCAGTGCCGCTGTTCCAGTGCAGTACAGAGGCAGTGCCGATGTTCCAGTTCAGTATAGAGGGAGTGCCGATGTTACAGTGCAGTACAGAGGGAGTGCTGGTACTCCAGTGCAGTACAGAGGCAGTGCTGATGTTCCAGTTCAGTATAGAGGGAGTGCTGATGTTCCAGTGCAGTATAGAGAGAGTGCTGATGTTCCAGTGCAGTACAGAGCGAATGCTAATGTTCCAGTGCAGGACAGAGGCTGTGCTGCTGTCCCAGTGCAGTGCAGAGGGAATGCCGATGTTCCAGTGCATTACAGAGGCAGTTCTGATGTCCCAGTGCAGAACAGAGGTAGTGTTGATATTCCAGTGCCGTACAGAGGCAGTTCTGATGTCCCAGTGCAGAAGAGAGGTAGTGTTGATATTCCATTGCAATACAGAGGCAGTGCTGATGTTCCAGTGCAGTACAGAGGGAGTGCTGATGTTCCAGTGCAGTGCAGAGGGAGTGCTGATGTTCCAGTGCAATGCCGAGTCAGTGCTGATGTTCCAGTGCAGTACAGAGGCAGTGCTGATGTCCTAGTCCAGTACAGATGGAGTGCTGATGCTCCAGTGTAGTACAGAGGCAGTGCTGATGTTCCAGTGCGGTACAGAGGCAGTGGCAATGTCCCAGTCCAGTACAAAGGCAGTGCTGATATATTCCAGTTCAGTACAGAGGGAGTGCTGATGTTCCAGTTCAGTACAGAGGGAGTGCTGATGCTAGAGTGCAGTACAGAGGCAGTTCCGATGTCCCAGTGCAGAATAGAGGTAGTGTTGATATTCCATTGCAATACAGAGGCAGTGCTGATGTTCCAGTGCTGTACAGAGGCAGTGCTGATGTCCCAGTGCAGTACAGAGGGAGTGCTGATGTTCCAGTGCAGTACTGAGGGAGTGCTGATGTTCCAGTGCAATGCAGAGGCAGTGCTGTTGTTCCAGTGCTGTACAGAGGCAGTGCTGATTTTCCGGTGCAGTACAGAGCGAATGCTGATGTTCCAGTGCAGTACAGAGGCAGTTCTGATGTCCCAGTGCAGAATAGAGGTAGTGTTGATATTCCATTGCAATACAGAGGCAGTGCTGATGTTCCAGTGCAGTACAGAGCCAGTTCTGATGTCCCAGTGCAGTACAGAGGGAGTGCTGATGTTCCAGTGCAGTACAGAGACAATGCTGATGTTCCAGTGCAGTTCAGAGACAATGCTGATGTTCCAGTGCTGTACAGAGGGAGTGCTGATGTTCCAGTGCAGTACAGAGGCAGTGCTGAAGTTTTAGCGCAGTACAGAGGCAATGTTGGTATTCCAGTGAAGTACAGAGGCAATGCTTGTGTCCCAGTGCAGGACAGAGGGAATGCTGATGTTCCAGTGCATTACAGAGGCAGTGCTTTTGTTTTAGGGCAGTACAGAGGCAATGATGGTGTTCCAGTGAAGTACAGAGGCAATGCTGATGTCCCAGTGCAGTACAGAGGGAGTGCTGATGTTCCAGCGCAGTACAGAGGCAGTTCCGATGTCCCTGTGCAGAACAGAGGTAGTGTTCATATTCCAGTGCAATAGAGAGGCAGTGCTGATGTTCCGGTGCTGTACAGAGGCAATGCTGATGTTCCAGTGAAGTACAGAGGCAGTGTGATGTTCCAGTGCAGTACATAGGCAGTGTTGATGTTCCACTGCAGTACAGAGGCAGTGCTGATTTTCCAGTGCAGTATAGAGGCAATGCTGATGTTCCAGTGATGTACAGATGCAGTGTTGATGTTCCAGTGCGGTACATAGGCAGAGCTAATATCCGAGTGCTGTACACAGGCAGTGCTGATGTTCCAGTGCAGTACAGTGGCAATGCTGATGTTCCAGTGCAGTACAGAGGCAGTGCTGATGTTCCGGTGCAGTACAGAGCGAATGCTGATGTTCCAGTGCAGTACAGAGGCAGTTCTGATGTCCCAGTGCAGAATAGAGGTAGTGTTGATATTCCATTGCAATACAGAGGCATTGCTGATGTTCCAGTGCAGTACAGAGGCAGTGCTGATGTCCCAGTGCAGTACAGAGGGAGTGCTGATGTTCCAGTGCAGTATAGAGGGAGTGCTGATGTTCCAGTTCAATGCAAAGGTAGTGCTGTTGTCCCAGTCCAGTACAGAGGGATTGCTGATGCTGCAGTGCAGTACTGAGGCAGTGCTGATGTTCCAGTGCAGTACAGAGGCAGTGCCGATGTCCCAGTCCAGTAGAGAGGCAGTGCTGATGTTACAGTGCAGTGCAGAGGCAATGCTGGCGTTCCAGTGAAGTACAGAAGCAGTGCAGATGTTCCAGTGCAGTCCTTGTGACAATAAGCGATTTTCATTCATTTTCATACAGAGGCAGTGCCGATGTTCTAGTGCCGTACAGAGGCATTGCCGATGTTGCAGTGCTGTACAGAGGCAATGCCGATGTTCCAGTGAAGTACAGAGGTAGTGCTGATGTTCCAGTGCAGTACATAGGCAGTGTTGCTGTTCCATTGTAGTACAGAGGCAGTGCTGATTTTCCAGTGCATTATAGACGCAATGCTGATGTTCCAGTGATGTACAGAGGCAGTGCTGATGTTCCAGTGCAGTACATAGGCAGAGCTAATATCCCAGTGCTGTACAGAGGCAGTGCTGATGTTCCAGTGCAGTACAGTGGCAATGCTGATGTTCCAGTGCAGTACAGAGGCAGTGCTGATGTTCCGGTGCAGTACAGAGCGAATGCTGATGTTCCAGTGCAATGTACATGCAGTGCTGTTGTCCCAGTCCAGTACAGAGGGAGTGCTGATGCTAGAGTGCAGTTCAGAGGCAATGCTGATGTTCCAGTGCAGTTCAGAGGCTGTGCTGATGTTCCGGTGCAGTACAGAACAATTGCTGATGTTCCACTGCAGTACAGAGGCAGTTCTGATGTCCCAGTGCAGAATAGAGGTAGTGTTGATATTCCATTGCAATACAGAGGCAGTGCTGATGTTCTAGTGCAGTACAGAGGCAGTGCTGGTGTCCCAGTGCAGTACAGAGGGAGTGCTGATGTTCCAGTGCAGTACAGAGGGAGTGCTGATGTTCCAGTGCAATGCAGAGGCAGTGCTGTTGTTCCAGTGCTGTACAGAGGCAGTGCTGATGTTCCGGTGCAGTACAGTGCGAATGCTGATGTTCCAGTGCAGTACCGAGGCAGTTCAGATGTCCCAGTGCAGAATAGAGGTAGTGTTGATATTCCACTGCAATACAGAGGCAGTGTGGATGTTCCAGTGCAGTACAGAGTCGGTTCTGATGTCCCAGTGCAGTACAGAGGGAGTGCTGATGTTCCAGTGCAGTACATAGGGAGTGCTGATGTTCCAGTGCAATTCAGAGGCAGTGCTGTTGTCCCAGTCCAGTGCAGAGGGAGTGCTGATGCTAGAGTGCAGTACAGAGGCAGTACTGATATTACAGTGCAGTACATCGGCAGTGCTGATGTCCAAATGCAGTACAGAGGCAGTGCTCATGTTCCGGTGCAGTACAGAGCGAATGCTGATGTTCCAGTGCAGTACAGAGGCAGTTCTGATGTCCCAGTGCAGAATAGTGGTAGTGTTGATTTTCCATTGAAATACAGCGGCAGTGCTGATGTTCGAGTGCAGTACAGAGGCAGTGCTGATGTCCCAGTGCAGTACAGAGGGAGTGCTGATGTTCCAGTGCAGTACAGAGGGAGTGCTGATGTTCCAGTGCAATGCAGAGGCAGTGCTGTTGTCCCAGTGCAGTACATAGGCAGTGTTGATGTTCCAGTGCAGTACAGAGGCTGTGCTGATTTTCCAGTGCAGTATAGAGGCAATGCTGATGTTCCAGTGAAGTACAGAGGCAGTGCTGATTTTCCAGTGCAGTACATAGGGAGAGCTAATATCCCAGTGCTGTACAGAGGCAGTGCTGATGTTCATGTGCAGTACAGAGGCAGTGCTGATGTCCCAGTGCAGTACAGAGGGAGTGCTGATGTTCCAGTGCAGTACAGAGGGTGTGCTGATGTTCCAGTGCACTGCTGAGGCAGTGCTGTTGTCCCAGTCCAGTACAGAGGGAGTGGTGATGCTAGAGTGCAGTTACGAGGCAGTGCTGATGTTCCAGTGCAGTACATAGGCAATGTTGATTTTCCAGTGCAGTACAGAGGTAGTGCTGATGTTCCGGTGCAGTACAGAGCGAATGCTGATGCTCCAGTGCAGTACAGAGGCAGTTCTGATGTCCCAGTGCAGAATAGAGGTAGTGTTGATATTCCATTGCAATACAGAGGCAGTGCTGATGTCCCAGTGCAGTACAGAGGGAGTGCTGATGTTCCAGTGTAGTACAGAGGGAGTGCTGATGTCCCAGTGCAATGCAAAGGCAGTGCTGTTGTCCCAGTCCAGTACAGAGGCCGTGGTGGTTTTCCAGTGCAGTACATAGGCAGTTTTGATGTTCCAGTGCAGTACAGAGGCCGTGCTGATTTTCCAGTGCAGTAAAGAGGCAATGCTGATGTTCCAGTGATGTACAGAGGCAGTGCTGATGTCCCAGTGCAGTACAGAGGGAGTGCCGATGTTCCAGTGCAGTACAGAGGGAGTGCTGATGCCCCAGTGCAATGCAGAGGCTGTGCTGTTGTCTCAGTCCAGTACAGAGGCCGTGCTGGTTTTCCAGTGCAGTACATAGGCAGTTTTGATGTTCCAGTGCAGTACAGAGGCCGTGCTGATTTTCCAGTGCAGTATAGAGGCAATGCTGATGTTCCAGTGCAGTACAGAGGCAGTGCTGATGTCCCAGTGCAGTACAGAGGGAGTGCTGATGTTCCAGTGCAGTCCAGAGGGTGTGCTGATGTTCCAGTGCAATGCACAGGCAGTGCTGTTGTCCCAGTCCAGTACAGAGGGAGTGCTGATGCTAGAGTACAGTACAGAGGCAGTGCTGATGTTCCAGTGCAGTACATAGGCAGTGTTGATGTTCCAGTGCAGTTCAGAGGCAGTGCTGATGTTCCGGTGCAGTACAGAGCGAATGCTGATGTTCCAGTGCAGTACAGAGGCAGTTCTGATGTCCCAGTGCAGTATTGTTGATATTACATTGCAATACAGAGGCAGTGCTGATGTTCCAGTGCAGTACAGAGGCAGTGCTGATGTCCCAGTGCAGTACAGAGGGAGCGCTGATGTTCCAGTGCAGTACAGAGGGAGTACTGATGTTCCAGTGCAATGCAGAGGCAGTGCTGTTGTTCCAGTGTTGTACAGAGGCAGTGCTGATGTTCCGGTGCAGTACAGATCGAATGCTGATGTTCCAGTGCAGTACCGAGGCAGTTCTGATGTCCCAGTGCAGAATAGAGGTAGTGTTGATATTCAATTGCAATACAGAGGCAGTGCTGATGTTCCAGTGCAGTACAGAGCCAGTTCTGATGTCCCAGTGCAGTACAGAGGGAGTGCTGATGTCCCAGTGCAGTACAGAGGGAGTGCTGATGTTCCAGTGCAATGCAGAGGCAGTGCTGTTGTCCCAGTCCAGTGCAGAGGGAGTGCTGATGCTAGAGTACAGTACAGAGGCACTGCTGATGTTCCAGTGCAGTACATAGGCAGTGTTGATGTCCCAGTGCAGTACAGAGCGAATGCTGATGTTCCAGTGCAGTACAGAGGCAGTTCTGATGTCCCAGTGCAGAACAGAGGTAGTGTTGATTTTCCATTGCAATACAGAGGCAGTGCTGATGTTCGAGTGCAGTACAGAGGCAGTGCTGATGTCCCAGTGCAGTACAGAGGGAGTGCTGATGTTCCAGTGCAGTACAGAGGGAGTGCTGATGTTCCAGTGCAATGCAGAGGCAGTGCTGTTGTCCCAGTGCAGTACATAGGCAGTGTTGATGTTCCAGTGCAGTACAGAGGCCGTGCTGATTTTCCAGTGCAGTATAGAGGCAATGCTGATGTTCCAGTGATGTACAGAGGCAGTGCTGATTTTCCAGTGCAGTACATAGGGAGACCTAATATCCCAGTGCTGTACAGAGGCAGTGCTGATGTTCAAGTGCAGTACAGTGGCAATGCTGATGTTCCAGTGCAGTACAGATGCAGTGCTGATGTTCCGGTGCAGTATAGAGCGAATGCTAATGTTCCAGTGCAGTTCAGAGGCAGTACTGATGTCCCAGTGCAGAATAGAGGTAGTGTTGATATTCACTTGCAATACAGAGGCAGTGTTGATGTTCATGTGCAGTACAGAGGCAGTGATGATGTCCCAGTGCAGTACAGAGGGAGTGATGATGTTCCAGTGCAGTACAGAGGGAGTGCTGATGTTCCAGTGCACTGCAGAGGCAGTGCTGTTGTCCCTGTCCAGGACAGAGGGAGTGCTGATGATAGAGTGCTGTTCAGAGGCAGTGCTGATGTTCCAGTGCAGTACATAAGCAGTTTTGATGTTCCAGTGCAGTACAGAGGCCGTGCTGATTTTCCAGTGCAGTATAGAGGCAATGCTGATGTTCCACTGATGTACAGAGGCAGTGCTGATGTTCCAGTGCAGTACATAGGGAGAGCTAATACCCCAGTGCTGTACAGAGGCAGTGCTGATGTTCCAGTGCAGTACAGTGGCAATGCTTATGTTCCAGTGAAGTACAGAGGCAGTGCTGATGTTCCGGTGCAGTACAGAGCGAATGCTGATGTTCCAGTGCAGTACAGAGGCAGTTCTGATGTCCCAGAGCCGAATAGAGGTAGTGTTGATATTCCATTGCAATACAGAGGCAGTGCTGATGTTCCAGTGCAGTACAGAATCAATGCTGATGTCCCAGTGCAGTACAGATGGAGTGCTGATGTTCCAGTGCAGTACAGAGGCAGTGCTGATGTTCCAGTGCAGTACAGAGGCAGTGCCGATGTACCAGTCCAGTACAGAGGCAATGCTGATGTTGCAGTGCAGTACAGAGGCAGTGCTGATGTTCCGGTGCAGTACAGAGCGAATGCTGATGTTCCAGTGCAGTACAGTGGCAGTTCTGATGTCCCAGTGCAGAATAGAGGTAGTGTTGATATTCCATTGCAATACAGAGGCAGTGCTGATGTTCCAGTGCAGTACAGAGGCAGTGCTGATGTCCGAGTGCAGTACAGAGGGAGTGCTGATGTTCCAGTGCAGTCCAGAGGGAGTGCTGATGTTCCAGTGCAATGTACATGCAGTGCTGTTGTCCCAGTCCAGTACAGAGGGAGTGCTGATGCTAGAGTGCAGTTCGGAGGCAATGCTGATGTTCCAGTGCAGTTCAGAGGCAGTGCTGATGTTCCGGTGCAGTACAGAACAATTGCTGATGTTCCAGTGCAGTACAGAGGCAGTGCTGATGTTCCGGTGCAGTACAGAACGAATGCTGATGTTCCAGTGCAGTACAGTGGCAGTTCTGATGTCCCAATGCAGAATAGAGGTAGTGTTGATATTCCATTGCAATACAGAGGCAGTGCTGATGTTCTAGTGCAGTACAGAGGCAGTGCTGGTGTCCCAGTGCAGTACAGAGGGAGTGCTGATGTTCCAGTGCAGTACAGAGGGAGTGCTGATGTTCCAATGCAATGCAGAGGCAGTACTGTTGTTCCAGTGCTGTACAGAGGCAGTGCTGATGTTCCGGTGCAGTACAGAGCGAATGCTGATGTTCCAGTGCAGTACCGATGCAGTTCTGATGTCCCAGTGCAGAATAGAGGTAGTGTTGATATTCCACTGCAATACAGAGGCAGTGCGGATGTTCCAGTGCAGTACATAGGGAGTGCTGATGTTCCAGTGCAGTACAGAGGCAGTGCTCATGTTCCGGTGCAGTACAGAGCGAATGCTGATGTTCCAGTGCAGTACAGAGGCAGTTCTGATGTCCCAGTGCAGAATAGAGGTAGTGTTGATTTTCCATTGCAATACAGAGGCAGTGCTGATGTTCGAGTGCAGTACAGAGGCAGTGCTGATGTCCCAGTGCAGTACAGAGGGAGTGCTGATGTTCCAGTGCAGTACAGAGGGAGTGCTGATGTTCCAGTGCAATGCAGAGGCAGTGCTGTTGTCCCAGTGCAGTACATAGGCAGTGTTGATGTTCCAGTGCAGTACAGAGGCTGTGCTGATTTTCCAGTGCAGTATAGAGGCAATGCTGATGTTCCAGTGAAGTACAGAGGCAGTGCTGATTTTCCAGTGCAGTACATAGGGAGAGCTAATATCCCAGTGCTGTACAGAGGCAGTGCTGATGTTCATGTGCAGTACAGAGGCAGTGCTGATGTCCCAGTGCAGTACAGAGGGAGTGCTGATGTTCCAGTGCAGTACAGAGGGTGTGCTGATGTTCCAGTGCACTGCTGAGGCAGTGCTGTTGTCCCAGTCCAGTACAGAGGGAGCGCTGATGCTAGAGTGCAGCTACGAGGCAGTGCTGATGTTCCAGTGCAGTACATAGGCAATGTTGATTTTCCAGTGCAGTACAGAGGTAGTGCTGATGTTCCGGTGCAGTACAGAGCGAATGCTGATGTTCCAGTGCAGTACAGAGGCAGTTCTGATGTCACAGTGCAGAATAGAGGTAGTGTTGATATTCCATTGCAATACAGAGGCAGTGCTGATGTCCCAGTGCAGAACAGAGTGAGTGCTGATGTTCCAGTGTAGTACAGAGGGAGTGCTGATGTCCCAGTGCAATGCAAAGGCAGTGCTGTTGTCCCAGTCCAGTACAGAGGCCGTGGTGGTTTTCCAGTGCAGTACATAGGCAGTTTTGATGTTCCAGTGCAGTACAGAGGCCGTGCTGATTTTCCAGTGCAGTAAAGAGGCAATGCTGATGTTCCAGTGATGTACAGAGGCAGTGCTGATGTCCCAGTGCAGTACAGAGGGAGTGCTGATGTTCCAGTGCAGTACAGAGGGAGTGCTGATGTCCCAGTGCAATGCAGAGGCAGTGCTGTTGTCTCAGTCCAGTACAGAGGCCGTGCTGGTTTTCCAGTGCAGTACCTAGGCAGTTTTGATGTTCCAGTGCAGTACAGAGGCCGTGCTGATTTTCCAGTGCAGTATAGAGGCAATGCTGATGTTCCAGTGCAATACAGAGGTAGTGCTGATGTCCCAGTGCAGTACAGAGGGAGTGCTGATGTTCCAGTGCAGTCCAGAGGGTGTGCTGATGTTCCAGTGCAATGCACAGGCAGTGCTGTTGTCCCAGTCCAGTACAGATGGAGTGCTGATGCTAGAGTGCAGTACAGAGGCAGTGCTGATGTTCCAGTGCAGTACATAGGCAGTATTGATGTTCCAGTGCAGTTCAGAGGCAGTGCTGATGTTCCGGTGCAGTACAGAGCGAATGCTGATGTTCCAGTGCAGTACAGAGGCAGTTCTGATGTCCCAGTGCAGTATTGTTGATATTCCCTTGCAATACAGAGGCAGTGCTGATGTTCCAGTGCAGTACAGAGGCAGTGCTGATGTCCCAGTGCAGTACAGAGGGAGCGCTGATGTTCCAGTACAGTACAGAGGGAGTACTGATGTTCCAGTGCAATGCAGAGGCAGTGCTGTTGTTCCAGTGTTGTACAGAGGCAGTGCTGATGTTCCGGTGCAGTACAGATCGAATGCTGATGTTCCAGTGCAGTACCGAGGCAGTTCTGATGTCCCAGTGCAGAATAGAGGTAGTGTTGATATTCAATTGCAATACAGAGGCAGTGCTGATGTTCCAGTGCAGTACAGAGCCAGTTCTGATGTCCCAGTGCAGTACAGAGGGAGTGCTGATGTCCCAGTGCAGTACAGAGGGAGTGCTGATGTTCCAGTGCAATGCAGAGGCAGTGCTGTTGTCCCAGTCCAGTGCAGAGGGAGTGCTGATGCTAGAGTACAGTACAGAGGCACTGCTGATGTTCCAGTGCAGTACATAGGCAGTGTTGATGTCCCAGTGCAGTACAGAGCGAATGCTGATGTTCCAGTGCAGTACAGAGGCAGTTCTGATGTCCCAGTGCAGAATAGAGGTAGTGTTGATTTTCCATTGCAATACAGAGGCAGTGCTGATGTTCGAGTGCAGTACAGAGGCAGTGCTGATGTCCCAGTGCAGTACAGAGGGAGTGCTGATGTTTCAGTACAGTACAGAGGGAGTGCTGATGTTCCAGTGCAATGCAGAGGCAGTGCTGTTGTCCCAGTGCAGTACATAGGCAGTGTTGATGTTCCAGTGCAGTACAGAGGCCGTGCTGATTTTCCAGTGCAGTATAGAGGCAATGCTGATGTTCCAGTGATGTACAGAGGCTGTGCTGATTTTCCAGTGCAGTACATAGGGAGACCTAATATCCCAGTGCTGTACAGAGGCAGTGCTGAAGTTCAAGTGCAGTACAGTGGCAATGCTGATGTTCCAGTGCAGTACAGATGCAGTGCTGATGTTCCGGTGCAGTATAGAGCGAATGCTAATGTTCCAGTGCAGTTCAGAGGCAGTACTGATGTCCCAGTGCAGAATAGAGGTAGTGTTGATATTCACTTGCAATATAGATGCAGTGTTGATGTTCATGTGCAGTACAGAGGCAGTGATGATGTCCCAGTGCAGTACAGAGGGAGTGATGATGTTCCAGTGCAGTACAGAGGGAGTGCTGATGTTCCAGTGCACTGCAGAGGCAGTGCTGTTGTCCCAGTCCAGGACAGAGGGAGTGCTGATGCTAGAGTGCAGTACTGAGGCAGTGCTGTTGTTCCAGTGCAGTACATAGGCAGTGTTGATGTTCCAGTGCAGTACAGAGGCAGTGCTGATGTTCCGGTGCAGTACAGAGCGAATGCTGATGTTCCAGTGCAGTACAGAGGCAGTTCTGATGTCCCTGTGCAGAATAGAGGTAGTGTTGATATGCCATTGCAATACGGAGGCAGTGCTGATGTTCCAGTGCAGTACAGAGGCAGTGCTGATGTCCCAGTGCAGTACAGAGGGAGTGCTGATGTTCCAGTGCAGTACAGAGGGAGTGCTGATGTCCCAGTGCAATGCAGAGGCAGTGCTGTTGTCCCAGTCCAGTACAGAGGCCGTGCTGGTTTTCCAGTGCAGTACATGGGCAGTTTGGATGATCCAGTGCAGTACAGAGGCCGTGCTGATTTTCCAGTGCAGTATAGAGGCAATGCTGATGTTCCACTGATGTACAGAGGCAGTGCTGATGTTCCAGTGCAGTACATAGGGAGAGCTAATATCCCAGTGCTGTACAGAGGCAGTGCTGATGTTCCAGTGCAGTACAGTGGCAATGCTTATGTTCCAGTGCAGTACAGAGGCAGTGCTGATGTTCCGGTGCAGTACAGAGCGAATGCTGATGTTCCAGTGCAGTACAGAGGCAGTTCTGATGTCCCAGAGCCGAATAGAGGTAGTGTTGATATTCCATTGCAATACAGAGGCAGTGCTGATGTTCCAGTGCAGTACAGATGGAGTGCTGATGTTCCAGTGCAGTTCAGAGGGATTGCTGATGTTCCAGTGCAATGCAGAGGCATTGCTGTTGTCCCAGTCCAGTGCAGAGCGAGTGCTGATACTCCAGTGCAGTACAGAGGCAGTGCTGATGTTCCAGTGCAGTACAGAGGCAGTGCCGATGTACCAGTCCAGGAGAGAGGCAATGCTGATGTTGCAGTGCAGTACAGAGGCAGTGCTGATGTTCCAGTGCAGTACTTGTGACAATAAGCGATTTTCATTTATTTTCATGCAGAGGCAGTGCCGATGTTCCAGTGCAATGCAGAGGCAGTGCTGTTGTCCCAGTCCAGTACAGAGGGAGTGCTGATGCTAGAGTGCAGTACTCAGGCAGTGCTGATGTTCCAGTGCAGTACATAGGCAGTGTTGATGTTCCAGTGCAGTACAGAGGCAGTGCTGATGTTCCGGTGCAGTACAGAGCGAATGCTGATGTTCCAGTGCAGTACAGAGGCAGTTCTGATGTCCCAGTGCAGAATAGAGGTAGTGTTGATATTCCATTGCAATACAGAGGCAGTGCTGATGTTCCAGTGCAGTACAGAGGCAGTGCTGATGTCCCAGTGCAGTACAGAGGGAGTGCTGATGTTCCAGTGCAGTACAGAGGGAGTACTGATGTCCCAGTGCAATGCAGAGGCAGTGCTGTTGTCCCAGTCCTGTAGACAGGCGGTGCTGGTTTTCCAGTGCAGTACATAGGCAGTGTTGATGTTCCAGTGCAGTACAGAGGCCTTGCTGATTTTCCAGTGCAGTTTAGAGGCAATGCTGATGTTCCACTGATGTACAGAGGCAGTGCTGATGTTCCAGTGCAGAACATAGGGAGCGCTAATATCCGAGTGCTGTACAGAGGCAGTGCTGATGTTCCAGTGCAGTACAGTGGCAATGCTGATATTCCAGTGCAGTACAGAGGCAGTGCTGATGTTCCGGTGCAGTACAGAGCGAATGCTGATATTCCAGTGCAGTACAGAGGCAGTTCTGATGTCCCAGTGCAGAAGCGAGGTAGTGTTGATATTCCATTGCAATACAGAGCCAGTGCTGATGTTCCAGTGCAGTACAGAGGCAGTGCTGATGTCCCAGTGCAGTACAGACAGAGTGCTGATGTTCCAGTGCAGTACAGAGGGAGTGCTGATATTCCAGTGCAATGCAGAGGCAGTGCTGTTGTACCAGTCCAGTACAGAGGGAGTGCTGATGCTCCAGTGCAGTACAGAGGCACTGCTGATGTTCCAGTGCAGTACAGAGGCAATGATGATGTTGCAGTGCAGTACAGAGGCAGTGCTGATGTTCCAGTGCAGTACTTGTGACAATAAGCGATTTTCATTCATTTTCATACAGAGGCAGTGCCGATGTTCCAGTCCAGTACAGAGGCAATGCTGATGTTCCAGTGAAGTACAGAGACAGTGCTGATGTTGCAGTGCAGTACAGAGGCAGCACGGTTGCTCTAGTGCCGAACAGAGGCAGTGCCGATGTTCTAGTGCAATACAGAGGCAGTGCCGCTGTTCCAGTGCAGTACAGAGGCAGTGCCGATGTTCCACTGCAGTATAGAGGGAGTGTCGATGTTCCAGTGCAGTACAGAGGGAGTGCCGGTGTTGCAGTGCAGTACAGATGCAGAGCTGATGTTCCAGTTCAGTATAGAGGGAGTGCTGATGTTCCAGTGCAGTATAGAGGGAGTGCTGATGTTCCAGTGCAGTACAGAGGCAGTGCCGATGTTCCAGTGCAGTACAGAGGCAGTGCCGATGTTCCAGTTCAGTATAGAGGTAGTGCTGATGTTCCAGTGCAGTACAGAGGCAGTGCTGATGTTCCAGTGCAGTACAGAATCAATGCTGATGTCCCAGTGCAGTACAGATGGAGTGCTGATGTTCCAGTGAAGTACAGAGGCACTGCTGATGTTCCAGTGCAGTACAGAGGCAATGATGATGTTGCAGTGCAGTACAGAGGCAGTGCTGATGTTCCAGTGCAGTACTTGTGACAATAAGCGATTTTCATTCATTTTCATACAGAGGCAGTGCCGATGTTCTAGTGCAGTACAGAGGCAGTGCCGATGTTCCAGTCCAGTACAGAGGCAATGCTGATGTTCCAGTGAAGTACAGAGACAGTGCTGATGTTGCAGTGCAGTACAGAGGCAGCACGGTTGCTCTAGTGCCGAACAGAGGCAGTGCCGATGTTCTAGTGCAATACAGAGGCAGTGCCGCTGTTCCAGTGCAGTACAGAGGCAGTGCCGATGTTCCAGTGCAGTATAGAGGGAGTGTCGATGTTCCAGTGCAGTACAGAGGGAGTGCCGGTGTTGCAGTGCAGTACAGAGGCAGAGCTGATGTTCCAGTTCAGTATAGAGGGAGTGCTGATGTTCCAGTGCAGTATAGAGGGAGTGCTGATGTTCCAGTGCAGTACAGAGGCAGTGCCGATGTTCCAGTGCAGTACAGAGGCAGTGCCGATGTTCCAGTTCAGTATAGAGGTAGTGCTGATGTTCCAATGCAGTGCAGAGGCAATGCTGATGTTCCAGTGAGTACAGAGGGAGTGCTGATGTTCCAGTGCAGTACAGAGGCAGTGCTGATGTTCCAGTGCAGTACAGAATCAATGCTGATGTCCCAGTGCAGTACAGATGGAGTGCTGATGTCCCAGTGCAATGCAGAGGCAGTGCTGTTGTCCCAGTCCAGTACAGAGGCCGTGCTGGTTTTCCAGTGCAGTACATAGGCAGTGTTGATGTTCCAGTGCAGTACAGAGGCCGTGCTGATTTTCCAGTGCATTATAGAGGCAATGCTGATGTTCCACTGATGTACAGAGGCAGTGCTGCTGTTCCAGTGCAATACATAGGGAGAGCTAATATCCCAGTGCTGTACAGAGGCAGTGCTGATGTTCCAGTGCGGTACAGTGGCAATGCTGATGTTCCAGTGCAGTACTGAGGCAGTGCTGATGTTCCGGTGCAGTACAGAGCGAATGTTGATGTTCCAGTGCAGTACAGAGGCAGTTCTGATGTCCCAGTGCAGAATAGAGGAATGTTGATATTCCATTGCAATACAGAGGCAGTGCTGATGTCCCAGTGCAGTACAGATGGAGTGCTGATGTTCCAGTGCAGTACAGAGGGAGTGCTGATGTTCCAGTGCAATGCCAAGGCAGTGCTGTTGTCCCAGCCCAGTACAGAGTGAGTGCTCATGCTCCAGTGCAGTACAGAGGCAGTGCTGATATTACAGTGCAGTACAGAGGCAGTGCCGATGTACCAGCCCAGTACAGAGGCAATGCTGATGTTGCAGTGCAGTACAGAGGCAGTGATGATGTTCCAGTGCAGTGATTGTGACAATAAGCGATTTTCATTCATTTTCATACAGAGGCAGCGCCGATGTTCTAGTGCAGTACAGAGGCAGTGCCGATGTTGCAGTCCAGTACAGAGGCAATGCTGATGTTCCAGTGAAGTACAGAGGCAGTGCTGATGTTGCAGTGCAGTACAGAGGCAGTGCTGATGTTCCAGTGCAGTACAGGGGCAGCACGGTTGTTCCAGTGCCGAACAGAGGCAGTGCCGATGTTCTAGTCCAATACACTGGCAGTGCCGCTGTTCCAGTGCAGTACAGAGGCAGTGCCGATGTTCCAGTTCAGTATAGAGGGAGTGCCGATGTTACAGTGCAGTACAGAGGGAGTGCTGGTACTCCAGTGCAGTACAGAGGCAGTGCTGATGTTCCAGTTCAGTATAGAGGGAGTGCTGATGTTCCAGTGCAGTATAGAGAGAGTGCTGATGTTCCAGTGCAGTACAGAGCGAATGCTAATGTTCCAGTGCAGGACAGAGGCTGTGCTGCTGTCCCAGTGCAGTGCAGAGGGAATGCCGATGTTCCAGTGCATTACAGAGGCAGTTCTGATGTCCCAGTGCAGAACAGAGGTAGTGTTGATATTCCAGTGCCGTACAGAGGCATTTCTGATGTCCCAGTGCAGAAGAGAGGTAGTGTTGATATTCCATTGCAATACAGAGGCAGTGCTGATGTTCCAGTGCAGTACAGAGGGAGTGCTGATGTTCCAGTGCAGTGCAGAGGGAGTGCTGATGTTCCAGTGCAATGCCGAGTCAGTGCTGATGTTCCAGTGCAGTACAGAGGCAGTGCTGATGTCCTAGTCCAGTACAGATGGAGTGCTGATGCTCCAGTGTAGTACAGAGGCAGTGCTGATGTTCCAGTGCGGTACAGAGGCAGTGGCAATGTCCCAGTCCAGTACAAAGGCAGTGCTGATATATTCCAGTTCAGTACAGAGGGAGTGCTGATGTTCCAGTTCAGTACAGAGGGAGTGCTGATGCTAGAGTGCAGTACAGAGGCAGTTCCGATGTCCCAGTGCAGAATAGAGGTAGTGTTGATATTCCATTGCAATACAGAGGCAGTGCTGATGTTCCAGTGCTGTACAGAGGCAGTGCTGATGTCCCAGTGCAGTACAGAGGGAGTGCTGATGTTCCAGTGCAGTACTGAGGGAGTGCTGATGTTCCAGTGCAATGCAGAGGCAGTGCTGTTGTTCCAGTGCTGTACAGAGGCAGTGCTGATTTTCCGGTGCAGTACAGAGCGAATGCTGATGTTCCAGTGCAGTACAGAGGCAGTTCTGATGTCCCAGTGCAGAATAGAGGTAGTGTTGATATTCCATTGCAATACAGAGGCAGTGCTGATGTTCCAGTGCAGTACAGAGCCAGTTCTGATGTCCCAGTGCAGTACAGAGGGAGTGCTGATGTTCCAGTGCAGTACAGAGACAATGCTGATGTTCCAGTGCAGTTCAGAGACAATGCTGATGTTCCAGTGCTGTACAGAGGGAGTGCTGATGTTCCAGTGCAGTACAGAGGCAGTGCTGAAGTTTTAGCGCAGTACAGAGGCAATGTTGGTATTCCAGTGAAGTACAGAGGCAATGCTTGTGTCCCAGTGCAGGACAGAGGGAATGCTGATGTTCCAGTGCATTACAGAGGCAGTGCTTTTGTTTTAGGGCAGTACAGAGGCAATGATGGTGTTCCAGTGAAGTACAGAGGCAATGCTGATGTCCCAGTGCAGTACAGAGGGAGTGCTGATGTTCCAGCGCAGTACAGAGGCAGTTCCGACGTCCCTGTGCAGAACAGAGGTAGTGTTCATATTCCAGTGCAATAGAGAGGCAGTGCTGATGTTCCGGTGCTGTACAGAGGCAATGCTGATGTTCCAGTGAAGTACAGAGGCAGTGTGATGTTCCAGTGCAGTACATAGGCAGTGTTGATGTTCCACTGCAGTACAGAGGCAGTGCTGATTTTCCAGTGCAGTATAGAGGCAATGCTGATGTTCCAGTGATGTACAGATGCAGTGTTGATGTTCCAGTGCGGTACATAGGCAGAGCTAATATCCGAGTGCTGTACACAGGCAGTGCTGATGTTCCAGTGCAGTACAGTGGCAATGCTGATGTTCCAGTGCAGTACAGAGGCAGTGCTGATGTTCCGGTGCAGTACAGAGCGAATGCTGATGTTCCAGTGCAGTACAGAGGCAGTTCTGATGTCCCAGTGCAGAATAGAGGTAGTGTTGATATTCCATTGCAATACAGAGGCATTGCTGATGTTCCAGTGCAGTACAGAGGCAGTGCTGATGTCCCAGTGCAGTACAGAGGGAGTGCTGATGTTCCAGTGCAGTATAGAGGGAGTGCTGATGTTCCAGTTCAATGCAAAGGGAGTGCTGTTGTCCCAGTCCAGTACAGAGGGATTGCTGATGCTGCAGTGCAGTACTGAGGCAGTGCTGATGTTCCAGTGCAGTACAGAGGCAGTGCCGATGTCCCAGTCCAGTAGAGAGGCAGTGCTGATGTTACAGTGCAGTGCAGAGGCAATGCTGGCGTTCCAGTGAAGTACAGAAGCAGTGCAGATGTTCCAGTGCAGTCCTTGTGACAATAAGCGATTTTCATTCATTTTCATACAGAGGCAGTGCCGATGTTCTAGTGCCGTACAGAGGCATTGCCGATGTTGCAGTGCTGTACAGAGGCAATGCCGATGTTCCAGTGAAGTACAGAGGTAGTGCTGATGTTCCAGTGCAGTACATAGGCAGTGTTGCTGTTCCATTGTAGTACAGAGGCAGTGCTGATTTTCCAGTGCATTATAGACGCAATGCTGATGTTCCAGTGATGTACAGAGGCAGTGCTGATGTTCCAGTGCAGTACATAGGCAGAGCTAATATCCCAGTGCTGTACAGAGGCAGTGCTGATGTTCCAGTGCAGTACAGTGGCAATGCTGATGTTCCAGTGCAGTACAGAGGCAGTGCTGATGTTCCGGTGCAGTACAGAGCGAATGCTGATGTTCCAGTGCAATGTACATGCAGTGCTGTTGTCCCAGTCCAGTACAGAGGGAGTGCTGATGCTAGAGTGCAGTTCAGAGGCAATGCTGATGTTCCAGTGCAGTTCAGAGGCTGTGCTGATGTTCCGGTGCAGTACAGAACAATTGCTGATGTTCCACTGCAGTACAGAGGCAGTTCTGATGTCCCAGTGCAGAATAGAGGTAGTGTTGATATTCCATTGCAATACAGAGGCAGTGCTGATGTTCTAGTGCAGTACAGAGGCAGTGCTGGTGTCCCAGTGCAGTACAGAGGGAGTGCTGATGTTCCAGTGCAGTACAGAGGGAGTGCTGATGTTCCAGTGCAATGCAGAGGCAGTGCTGTTGTTCCAGTGCTGTACAGAGGCAGTGCTGATGTTCCGGTGCAGTACAGTGCGAATGCTGATGTTCCAGTGCAGTACCGAGGCAGTTCAGATGTCCCAGTGCAGAATAGAGGTAGTGTTGATATTCCACTGCAATACAGAGGCAGTGTGGATGTTCCAGTGCAGTACAGAGTCGGTTCTGATGTCCCAGTGCAGTACAGAGGGAGTGCTGATGTTCCAGTGCAGTACATAGGGAGTGCTGATGTTCCAGTGCAATTCAGAGGCAGTGCTGTTGTCCCAGTCCAGTGCAGAGGGAGTGCTGATGCTAGAGTGCAGTACAGAGGCAGTACTGATATTACAGTGCAGTACATCGGCAGTGCTGATGTCCAAATGCAGTACAGAGGCAGTGCTCATGTTCCGGTGCAGTACAGAGCGAATGCTGATGTTCCAGTGCAGTACAGAGGCAGTTCTGATGTCCCAGTGCAGAATAGTGGTAGTGTTGATTTTCCATTGAAATACAGCGGCAGTGCTGATGTTCGAGTGCAGTACAGAGGCAGTGCTGATGTCCCAGTGCAGTACAGAGGGAGTGCTGATGTTCCAGTGCAGTACAGAGGGAGTGCTGATGTTCCAGTGCAATGCAGAGGCAGTGCTGTTGTCCCAGTGCAGTACATAGGCAGTGTTGATGTTCCAGTGCAGTACAGAGGCTGTGCTGATTTTCCAGTGCAGTATAGAGGCAATGCTGATGTTCCAGTGAAGTACAGAGGCAGTGCTGATTTTCCAGTGCAGTACATAGGGAGAGCTAATATCCCAGTGCTGTACAGAGGCAGTGCTGATGTTCATGTGCAGTACAGAGGCAGTGCTGATGTCCCAGTGCAGTACAGAGGGAGTGCTGATGTTCCAGTGCAGTACAGAGGGTGTGCTGATGTTCCAGTGCACTGCTGAGGCAGTGCTGTTGTCCCAGTCCAGTACAGAGGGAGTGGTGATGCTAGAGTGCAGTTACGAGGCAGTGCTGATGTTCCAGTGCAGTACATAGGCAATGTTGATTTTCCAGTGCAGTACAGAGGTAGTGCTGATGTTCCGGTGCAGTACAGAGCGAATGCTGATGCTCCAGTGCAGTACAGAGGCAGTTCTGATGTCCCAGTGCAGAATAGAGGTAGTGTTGATATTCCATTGCAATACAGAGGCAGTGCTGATGTCCCAGTGCAGTACAGAGGGAGTGCTGATGTTCCAGTGTAGTACAGAGGGAGTGCTGATGTCCCAGTGCAATGCAAAGGCAGTGCTGTTGTCCCAGTCCAGTACAGAGGCCGTGGTGGTTTTCCAGTGCAGTACATAGGCAGTTTTGATGTTCCAGTGCAGTACAGAGGCCGTGCTGATTTTCCAGTGCAGTAAAGAGGCAATGCTGATGTTCCAGTGATGTACAGAGGCAGTGCTGATGTCCCAGTGCAGTACAGAGGGAGTGCCGATGTTCCAGTGCAGTACAGAGGGAGTGCTGATGTCCCAGTGCAATGCAGAGGCTGTGCTGTTGTCTCAGTCCAGTACAGAGGCCGTGCTGGTTTTCCAGTGCAGTACATAGGCAGTTTTGATGTTCCAGTGCAGTACAGAGGCCGTGCTGATTTTCCAGTGCAGTATAGAGGCAATGCTGATGTTCCAGTGCAGTACAGAGGCAGTGCTGATGTCCCAGTGCAGTACAGAGGGAGTGCTGATGTTCCAGTGCAGTCCAGAGGGTGTGCTGATGTTCCAGTGCAATGCACAGGCAGTGCTGTTGTCCCAGTCCAGTACAGAGGGAGTGCTGATGCTAGAGTACAGTACAGAGGCAGTGCTGATGTTCCAGTGCAGTACATAGGCAGTGTTGATGTTCCAGTGCAGTTCAGAGGCAGTGCTGATGTTCCGGTGCAGTACAGAGCGAATGCTGATGTTCCAGTGCAGTACAGAGGCAGTTCTGATGTCCCAGTGCAGTATTGTTGATATTACATTGCAATACAGAGGCAGTGCTGATGTTCCAGTGCAGTACAGAGGCAGTGCTGATGTCCCAGTGCAGTACAGAGGGAGCGCTGATGTTCCAGTGCAGTACAGAGGGAGTACTGATGTTCCAGTGCAATGCAGAGGCAGTGCTGTTGTTCCAGTGTTGTACAGAGGCAGTGCTGATGTTCCGGTGCAGTACAGATCGAATGCTGATGTTCCAGTGCAGTACCGAGGCAGTTCTGATGTCCCAGTGCAGAATAGAGGTAATGTTGATATTCAATTGCAATACAGAGGCAGTGCTGATGTTCCAGTGCAGTACAGAGCCAGTTCTGATGTCCCAGTGCAGTACAGAGGGAGTGCTGATGTCCCAGTGCAGTACAGAGGGAGTGCTGATGTTCCAGTGCAATGCAGAGGCAGTGCTGTTGTCCCAGTCCAGTGCAGAGGGAGTGCTGATGCTAGAGTACAGTACAGAGGCACTGCTGATGTTCCAGTGCAGTACATAGGCAGTGTTGATGTCCCAGTGCAGTACAGAGCGAATGCTGATGTTCCAGTGCAGTACAGAGGCAGTTCTGATGTCCCAGTGCAGAACAGAGGTAGTGTTGATTTTCCATTGCAATACAGAGGCAGTGCTGATGTTCGAGTGCAGTACAGAGGCAGTGCTGATGTCCCAGTGCAGTACAGAGGGAGTGCTGATGTTCCAGTGCAGTACAGAGGGAGTGCTGATGTTCCAGTGCAATGCAGAGGCAGTGCTGTTGTCCCAGTGCAGTACATAGGCAGTGTTGATGTTCCAGTGCAGTACAGAGGCCGTGCTGATTTTCCAGTGCAGTATAGAGGCAATGCTGATGTTCCAGTGATGTACAGAGGCAGTGCTGATTTTCCAGTGCAGTACATAGGGAGACCTAATATCCCAGTGCTGTACAGAGGCAGTGCTGATGTTCAAGTGCAGTACAGTGGCAATGCTGATGTTCCAGTGCAGTACAGATGCAGTGCTGATGTTCCGGTGCAGTATAGAGCGAATGCTAATGTTCCAGTGCAGTTCAGAGGCAGTACTGATGTCCCAGTGCAGAATAGAGGTAGTGTTGATATTCACTTGCAATACAGAGGCAGTGTTGATGTTCATGTGCAGTACAGAGGCAGTGATGATGTCCCAGTGCAGTACAGAGGGAGTGATGATGTTCCAGTGCAGTACAGAGGGAGTGCTGATGTTCCAGTGCACTGCAGAGGCAGTGCTGTTGTCCCTGTCCAGGACAGAGGGAGTGCTGATGATAGAGTGCTGTTCAGAGGCAGTGCTGATGTTCCAGTGCAGTACATAAGCAGTTTTGATGTTCCAGTGCAGTACAGAGGCCGTGCTGATTTTCCAGTGCAGTATAGAGGCAATGCTGATGTTCCACTGATGTACAGAGGCAGTGCTGATGTTCCAGTGCAGTACATAGGGAGAGCTAATACCCCAGTGCTGTACAGAGGCAGTGCTGATGTTCCAGTGCAGTACAGTGGCAATGCTTATGTTCCAGTGAAGTACAGAGGCAGTGCTGATGTTCCGGTGCAGTACAGAGCGAATGCTGATGTTCCAGTGCAGTACAGAGGCAGTTCTGATGTCCCAGAGCCGAATAGAGGTAGTGTTGATATTCCATTGCAATACAGAGGCAGTGCTGATGTTCCAGTGCAGTACAGAATCAATGCTGATGTCCCAGTGCAGTACAGATGGAGTGCTGATGTTCCAGTGCAGTACAGAGGCAGTGCTGATGTTCCAGTGCAGTACAGAGGCAGTGCCGATGTACCAGTCCAGTACAGAGGCAATGCTGATGTTGCAGTGCAGTACAGAGGCAGTGCTGATGTTCCAGTGCAGTACTTGTGACAATAAGCGATTTTCATTTATTTTCATGCAGAGGCAGTGCCGATGTTCCAGTGCAATGCAGAGGCAGTGCTGTTGTCCCAGTCCAGTACAGAGCGAGTGCTGATGCTAGAGTGCAGTACTGAGGCAGTGCTGTTGTTCCAGTGCAGTACATAGGCAGTGTTGATGTTCCAGTGCAGTACTGAGGCAGTGCTGATGTTCCGGTGCAGTACAGAGCGAATGCTGATGTTCCAGTGCAGTACAGAGGCAGTTCTGATGTCCCAGTGCAGAATAGAGGTAGTGTTGATATTCCATTGCAATACGGAGGCAGTGCTGATGTTCCAGTGCAGTACAGAGGCAGTGCTGATGTCCCAGTGCAGTACAGAGGGAGTGCTGATGTTCCAGTGCAGTACAGAGGGAGTGCTGATGTCCAAGTGCAATGCAGAGGCAGTGCTGTTGTCCCAGTCCAGTGCAGAGGCCGTGCTGGTTTTCCAGTGCAGTACATAAGCAGTTTTGATGTTCCAGTGCAGTACAGAGGCCGTGCTGATTTTCCAGTGCAGTATAGAGGCAATGCTGATGTTCCACTGATGTACAGAGGCAGTGCTGATGTTCCAGTGCAGTACATAGGGAGAGCTAATACCCCAGTGCTGTACAGAGGCAGTGCTGATGTTCCAGTGCAGTACAGTGGCAATGCTTATGTTCCAGTGAAGTACAGAGGCAGTGCTGATGTTCCGGTGCAGTACAGAGCGAATGCTGATGTTCCAGTGCAGTACAGAGGCAGTTCTGATGTCCCAGAGCCGAATAGAGGTAGTGTTGATATTCCATTGCAATACTGAGGCAGTGCTGATGTTCCAGTGCAGTACAGAATCAATGCTGATGTCCCAGTGCAGTACAGATGGAGTGCTGATGTTCCAGTGCAGTACAGATGGAGTGCTGATGTTCCAGTGCAGTACAGAGGGAGTGCTGATGTTCCAGTGCAGTACAGATGGAGTGCTGATGTTCCAGTGCAGTACAGAGGCAGTGCTGATGTTCCAGTGCAGTACAGAGGCAGTGCCGATGTACCAGTCCAGTACAGAGGCAATGCTGATGTTGCAGTGCAGTACAGAGGCAGTGCTGATGTTCCAGTGCAGTACTTGTGACAATAAGCGATTTTCATTTATTTTCATGCAGAGGCAGTGCCGATGTTCCAGTGCAATGCAGAGGCAGTGCTGTTGTCCCAGTCCAGTACAGAGCGAGTGCTGATGCTAGAGTGCAGTACTGAGGCAGTGCTGTTGTTCCAGTGCAGTACATAGGCAGTGTTGATGTTCCAGTGCAGTACTGAGGCAGTGCTGATGTTCCGGTGCAGTACAGAGCGAATGCTGATGTTCCAGTGCAGTACAGAGGCAGTTCTGATGTCCCTGTGCAGAATAGAGGTAGTGTTGATATTCCATTGCAATACGGAGACAGTGCTGATGTTCCAGTGCAGTACAGAGGCAGTGCTGATGTCCCAGTGCAGTACAGAGGGAGTGCTGATGTTCCAGTGCAGTACAGAGGGAGTGCTGATGTCCCAGTGCAATGCAGAGGCAGTGCTGTTGTCCCAGTCCAGTACAGAGGCCGTGCTGGTTTTCCAGTGCAGTACATAGGCAGTTTTGATGATCCAGTGCAGTACAGAGGCCGTGCTGATTTTCCAGTGCAGTATAGAGGCAATGCTGATGTTCCACTGATGTACAGAGGCAGTGCTGATGTTCCAGTGCAGTACATAGGGAGAGCTAATATCCCAGTGCTGTACAGAGGCAGTGCTGATGTTCCAGTGCAGTACAGTGGCAATGCTTATGTTCCAGTGCAGTACAGAGGCAGTGCTGATGTTCCGGTGCAGTACAGAGCGAATGCTGATGTTCCAGTGCAGTACAGAGGCAGTTCTGATGTCCCAGAGCCGAATAGAGGTAGTGTTGATATTCCATTGCAATACAGAGGCAGTGCTGATGTTCCAGTGCAGTACAGAATCAATGCTGGTGTCCCAGTGCAGTACAGATGGAGTGCTGATGTTCCAGTGCAGTTCAGAGGGATTGCTGATGTTCCAGTGCAATGCAGAGGCAGTGCTGTTGTCCCAGTCCAGTGCAGAGCGAGTGCTGATAATCCAGTGCAGTACAGAGGCAGTGCTGATGTTCCAGTGCAGTACTTGTGACAATAAGCGATTTTCATTTATTTTCATGCAGAGGCAGTGCCGATGTTCCAGTGCAATGCAGAGGCAGTGCTGTTGTCCCAGTCCAGTACAGAGGGAGTGCTGATGCTAGAGTGCAGTACTCAGGCAGTGCTGATGTTCCAGTGCAGTACATAGGCAGTGTTGATGTTCCAGTGCAGTACAGAGGCAGTGCTGATGTTCCGGTGCAGTACAGAGCGAATGCTGATGTTCCAGTGCAGTACAGAGACAGTTCTGATGTCCCAGTGCAGAATAGAGGTAGTGTTGATATTCCATTGCAATACAGAGGCAGTGCTGATGTTCCAGTGCAGTACAGAGGCAGTGCTGATGTCCCAGTGCAGTACAGAGGGAGTGCTGATGTTCCAGTGCAGTACAGAGGGAGTGCTGATGTCCCAGTGCAATGCAGAGGCAGTGCTGTTGTCCCAGTCCTGTAGACAGGCCGTGCTGGTTTTCCAGTGCAGTACATAGGCAGTGTTGATGTTCCAGTGCAGTACAGAGGCCTTGCTGATTTTCCAGTGCAGTTTAGAGGCAATGCTGATGTTCCAGTGCAGCACATAGGGAGAGCTAATATCCGAGTGCTGTACAGAGGCAGTGCTGATGTTCCAGTGCAGTACAGTGGCAATGCTGATATTCCAGTGCAGTACAGAGGCAGTGCTGATGTTCCGGTGCAGTACAGAGCGAATGCTGATGTTCCAGTGCAGTACAGAGGCAGTTCTGATGTCCCAGTGCAGAAGCGAGGTAGTGTTGATATTCCATTGCAATACAGAGGCAGTGCTGATGTTCCAGTGCAGTACAGAGGCAGTGCTGATGTCCCAGTGCAGTACAGACCGAGTGCTGATGTTCCAGTGCAGTACAGAGGGAGTGCTGATGTTCCAGTGCAATGCAGAGGCAGTGCTGTTGTACCAGTCCAGTACAGAGGGAGTGCTGATGCTCCAGTGCAGTACAGAGGCACTGCTGATGTTCCAGTGCAGTACAGAGGCAATGATGATGTTGCAGTGCAGTACAGAGGCAGTGCTGATGTTCCAGTGCAGTACTTGTGACAATAAGCGATTTTCATTCATTTTCATACAGAGGCAGTGCCGATGTTCCAGTCCAGTACAGAGGCAATGCTGATGTTCCAGTGAAGTACAGAGACAGTGCTGATGTTGCAGTGCAGTACAGAGGCAGCACGGTTGCTCCAGTGCCAAACAGAGGCAGTGCCGATGTTCTAGTGCAATACAGAGGCAGTGCCGCTGTTCCACTGCAGTACAGAGGCAGTGCCGATGTTCCAGTGCAGTATAGAGGGAGTGTCGATGTTCCAGTGCAGTACAGAGGGAGTGCTGGTGTTGCAGTGCAGTACAGAGGCAGTGCTGATGTTCCAGTTCAGTATAGAGGGAGTGCTGATGTTCCAGTGCAGTATAGAGGGAGTGCTGATGTCCCAATGCAATGCAAAGGCAGTGCTGTTGTCCCAGTCCAGTACAGAGGCCGTGCTGGTTTTCCAGTGCAGTACATAGGCAGTGTTGATGTTCCAGTGCAGTACAGAGGCCGTGCTGATTTTCCAGTGCATTATAGAGGCAATGTTGATGTTCCACTGATGTACAGAGGCAGTGCAGATGTTCCAGTGCAATACATAGGGAGAGCTAATATCCCAGTGCTGTACAGAGGCAGTGCTGATGCTCCAGTGCGGTACAGTGGCAATGCTGATGTTCCAGTGCAGTACTGAGGCAGTGCTGATGTTCCGGTGCAGTACAGAGGCAGTGCTGATGTCCCAGTGCAGTACAGACCGAGTGCTGATGTTCCAGTGCAGTACAGAGGGAGTGCTGATGTTCCAGTGCAATGCAGAGGCAGTGCTGTTGTACCAGTCCAGTACAGAGGGAGTGCTGATGCTCCAGTGCAGTACAGAGGCACTGCTGATGTTCCAGTGCAGTACAGAGGCAATGATGATGTTGCAGTGCAGTACAGAGGCAGTGCTGATGTTCCAGTGCAGTACTTGTGACAATAAGCGATTTTCATTCATTTTCATACAGAGGCAGTGCCGATGTTCTAGTGCAGTACAGAGGCAGTGCCGATGTTCCAGTCCAGTACAGAGGCAATGCTGATGTTCCAGTGAAGTACAGAGACAGTGCTGATGTTGCAGTGCAGTACAGAGGCAGCACGGTTGCTCTAGTGCCGAACAGAGGCAGTGCCGATGTTCTAGTGCAATACAGAGGCAGTGCCGCTGTTCCAGTGCAGTACAGAGGCAGTGCCGATGTTCCAGTGCAGTATAGAGGGAGTGTCGATGTTCCAGTGCAGTACAGAGGGAGTGCCGGTGTTGCAGTGCAGTACAGAGGCAGAGCTGATGTTCCAGTTCAGTATAGAGGGAGTGCTGATGTTCCAGTGCAGTATAGAGGGAGTGCTGATGTTCCAGTGCAGTACAGAGGCAGTGCCGATGTTCCAGTGCAGTACAGAGGCAGTGCCGATGTTCCAGTTCAGTATAGAGGTAGTGCTGATGTTCCAATGCAGTGCAGAGGCAATGCTGATGTTCCAGTGAGTACAGAGGGAGTGCTGATGTTCCAGTGCAGTACAGAGGCAGTGCTGATGTCCCAGTGCAGTACAGAGGGAGTGCTGATGTTCCAGTGCAGTACAGAGGGAGTGCTGATGTCCCAGTGCAATGCAGAGGCAGTGCTGTTGTCCCAGTCCAGTACAGAGGCCGTGCTGGTTTTCCAGTGCAGTCCATAGGCAGTGTTGATGTTCCAGTGCAGTACAGAGGCCGTGCTAATTTTCCAGTGCATTATAGAGGCAATGCTGATGTTCCACTGATGTACAGAGGCAGTGCTGCTGTTCCAGTGCAATACATAGGGAGAGCTAATATCCCAGTGCTGTACAGAGGCAGTGCTGATGTTCCAGTGCGGTACAGTGGCAATGTTGATGTTCCAGTGCAGTACTGAGGCAGTGCTGATGTTCCGGTGCAGTACAGAGCGAATGCTGATGTTCCAGTGCAGTACAGAGGCAGTTCTGATGTCCCAGTGCAGAATAGAGGAATGTTGATATTCCATTGCAATACAGAGGCAGTGCTGATGTCCCAGTGCAGTACAGATGGAGTGCTGATGTTCCAGTGCAGTACAGAGGGAGTGCTGATGTTCCAGTGCAATGCCAAGGCAGTGCTGTTGTCCCAGCCCAGTACAGAGTGAGTGCTCATGCTCCAGTGCAGTACAGAGGCAGTGCTGATATTACAGTGCAGTACAGAGGCAGTGCCGATGTACCAGCCCAGTACAGAGGCAATGCTGATGTTGCAGTGCAGTACAGAGGCAGTGATGATGTTCCAGTGCAGTGATTGTGACAATAAGCGATTTTCATTCATTTTCATACAGAGGCAGTGCCGATGTTCTAGTGCAGTACAGAGGCAGTGCCGATGTTGCAGTCCAGTACAGAGGCAATGCTGATGTTCCAGTGAAGTACAGAGGCAGTGCTGATGTTGCAGTGCAGTACAGAGGCAGTGCTGATGTTCCAGTGCAGTACAGGGGCAGCACGGTTGTTCCAGTGCCGAACAGAGGCAGTGCCGATGTTCTAGTCCAACACACTGGCAGTGCCGCTGTTCCAGTACAGTACAGAGGCAGTGCCGATGTTCCAGTTCAGTATAGAGGGAGTGCCGATGTTACAGTGCAGTACAGAGGGAGTGCTGGTACTCCAGTGCAGTACAGAGGCAGTGCTGATGTTCCAGTTCAGTATAGAGGGAGTGCTGATGTTCCAGTGCAGTATAGAGAGAGTGCTGATGTTCCAGTGCAGTACAGAGCGAATGCTAATGTTCCAGTGCAGGACAGAGGCTGTGCTGCTGTCCCAGTGCAGTGCAGAGGGAATGCCGATGTTCCAGTGCATTACAGAGGCAGTTCTGATGTCCCAGTGCAGAACAGAGGTAGTGTTGATATTCCAGTGCCGTACAGAGGCAGTTCTGATGTCCCAGTGCAGAAGAGAGGTAGTGTTGATATTCCATTGCAATACAGAGGCAGTGCTGATGTTCCAGTGCAGTACAGAGGGAGTGCTGATGTTCCAGTGCAGTGCAGAGGGAGTGCTGATGTTCCAGTGCAATGTCGAGTCAGTGCTGATGTTCCAGTGCAGTACAGAGGCAGTGCTGATGTCCCAGTCCAGTACAGATGGAGTGCTGATGCTCCAGTGTAGTACAGAGGCAGTGCTGATGTTCCAGTGCGGTACAGAGGCAGTGCCAATGTCCCAGTCCAGTACAGAGGCAGTGCTGATATATTCCAGTTCAGAACAGAGGGAGTGCTGATGTTCCAGTTCAGTACAGAGGGCGTGCTAATGTTCCAGTGCAGCACAGACGAAGTATTGATATTCCAGTGCAGTACAGAGGCAGTGTTAATATTGCAGTTCAGTACAGAGGGAGTGCTGATGTTCCAGTGCAGTACAGAGGGAGTCCTGAAGTTCCAGTGCAGTGCAGAGGCAGTGCTGATGTTCCAGTGAAGTACAGAGGCAGTGCCGATGTTCTAGTGCAGTACAGAGGCAGTGCTGATCTTCCGGTGCAGTACAGAGCGAATGCTGATGTTCCAGTGCAGTACAGAGGCAGTTCTGATGTCCCAGTGCAGAATAGAGGTAGTGTTGATATTCCATTGCAATACAGAGGCAGTGCTGATGTTCCAGTGTAGTACAGAGACAGTGCTGATGTCCCAGTGCAGTACAGAGGGAGTGCTGATGTTCCTGTGCAGTACAGAGGGAGCGCTGATGTCCCAGTGCAATGCAGAGGCAGTGCTGTTGTCCCAGTCCTGTAGACAGGCCGTGCTGTTTTTCCAGTGCAGTACATAGGCAGTGTTGATGTTCCAGTGCAGTACAGAGGCCTTTCTGATTTTCCAGTGCAGTTTAGAGGAAATGCTGATGTTCCACTGATGTACAGAGGCAGTGCTGATGTTCCAGTGCAGTACATAGGGAGAGCTAATATCCGAGTGCTGTACAGAGGCAGTGCTGATGTTCCAGTGCAGTACAGTGGCAATGCTGATATTCCAGTGCAGTACAGAGGCAGTGCTGATGTTCCGGTGCAGTACAGAGCGAATGCTGATGTTCCAGTGCAGTACAGAGGCAGTTCTGATGTCCCAGTGCAGAAGCGAGGTAGTGTTGATATTCCATTGCAATACAGAGGCAGTGCTGATGTTCCAGTGCAGTACAGAGGCAGTGCTGATGTCCCAGTGCAGTACAGACCGAGTGCTGATGTTCCAGTGCAGTACAGAGGGAGTGCTGATGTTCCAGTGCAATGCAGAGGCAGTGCTGTTGTACCAGTCCAGTACAGAGGGAGTGCTGATGCTCCAGTGCAGTACAGAGGCACTGCTGATGTTCCAGTGCAGTACAGAGGCAATGATGATGTTGCAGTGCAGTACAGAGGCAGTGCTGATGTTCCAGTGCAGTACTTGTGACAATAAGCGATTTTCATTCATTTTCATACAGAGGCAGTGCCGATGTTCTAGTGCAGTACAGAGGCAGTGCCGATGTTCCAGTCCAGTACAGAGGCAATGCTGATGTTCCAGTGAAGTACAGAGACAGTGCTGATGTTGCAGTGCAGTACAGAGGCAGCACGGTTGCTCCAGTGCCAAACAGAGGCAGTGCCGATGTTCTAGTGCAATACAGAGGCAGTGCCGCTGTTCCAGTGCAGTACAGAGGCAGTGCCGATGTTCCAGTGCAGTATAGAGGGAGTGTCGATGTTCCAGTGCAGTACAGAGGGAGTGCTGGTGTTGCAGTGCAGTACAGAGGCAGTGCTGATGTTGCAGTTCAGTATAGAGGGAGTGCTGATGTTCCAGTGCAGTATAGAGGGAGTGCTGATGTCCCAATGCAATGCAGAGGCAGTGCTGTTGTCCCAGTCCAGTACAGAGGCCGTGCTGGTTTTCCAGTGCAGTACATAGGCAGTGTTGATGTTCCAGTGCAGTACAGAGGCCGTGCTGATTTTCCAGTGCATTATAGAGGCAATGTTGATGTTCCACTGATGTACAGAGGCAGTGCAGATGTTCCAGTGCAATACATAGGGAGAGCTAATATCCCAGTGCTGTACAGAGGCAGTGCTGATGTTCCAGTGCGGTACAGTGGCAATGCTGATGTTCCAGTGCAGTACTGACGCAGTGCTGATGTTCCGGTGCAGTACAGAGGCAGTGCTGATGTCCCAGTGCAGTACAGACCGAGTGCTGATGTTCCAGTGCAGTACAGAGGGAGTGCTGATCTTCCAGTGCAATGCAGAGGCAGTGCTGTTGTACCAGTCCTGTACAGAGGGAGTGCTGATGCTCCAGTGCAGTACAGAGGCACTGCTGATGTTCCAGTGCAGTACAGAGGCAATGATGATGTTGCAGTGCAGTACAGAGGCAGTGCTGATGTTCCAGTGCAGTACTTGTGACAATAAGCGATTTTCATTCATTTTCATACAGAGGCAGTGCCGATGTTCTAGTGCAGTACAGAGGCAGTGCCGATGTTCCAGTCCAGTACAGAGGCAATGCTGATGTTCCAGTGAAGTACAGAGACAGTGCTGATGTTGCAGTGCAGTACAGAGGCAGCACGGTTGCTCCAGTGCCAAACAGAGGCAGTGCCGATGTTCTAGTGCAATACAGAGGCAGTGCCGCTGTTCCAGTGCAGTACAGAGGCAGTGCCGATGTTCCAGTGCAGTATAGAGGGAGTGTCGATGTTCCAGTGCAGTACAGAGGGAGTGCTGGTGTTGCAGTGCAGTACAGAGGCAGTGCTGATGTTCCAGTTCAGTATAGAGGGAGTGCTGATGTTCCAGTGCAGTATAGAGGGAGTGCTGATGTCCCAGTGCAATGCAGAGGCAGTGCTGTTGTCCCAGTCCAGTACAGAGGCCGTGCTGGTTTTCCAGTGCAGTACATAGGCAGTGTTGATGTTCCAGTGCAGTACAGAGGCCGTGCTGATTTTCCAGTGCATTATAGAGGCAATGCTGATGTTCCACTGATGTACAGAGGCAGTGCAGATGTTCCAGTGCAATACATAGGGAGAGCTAATATCCCAGTGCTGTACAGAGGCAGTGCTGATGTTCCAGTGCGGTACAGTGGCAATGCTGATGTTCCAGTGCAGTACTGAGGCAGTGCTGATGTTCCGGTGCAGTACAGAGCGAATGCTGATGTTCCAGTGCAGTACAGAGGCAGTTCTGATGTCCCAGTGCAGAATAGAGGAATGTTGATATTCCATTGCAATACAGAGGCAGTGCTGATGTCCCAGTGCAGTACAGATGGAGTGCTGATGTTCCAGTGCAGTACAGAGGGAGTGCTGATGTTCCAGTGCAATGCCAAGGCAGTGCTGTTGTCCCAGCCCAGTACAGAGTGAGCGCTCATGCCCCAGTGCAGTACAGAGGCAGTGCTGATATTACAGTGTAGTACAGAGGCAGTGCCGATGTACCAGCCCAATACCGAGGCAATGCTGATGTTGCAGTGCAGTACAGAGGCAGTGATGATGTTCCAGTGCAGTGATTGTGACAATAAGCGATTTTCATTCATTTTCATACAGAGGCAGTGCCGATGTTCTAGTGCAGTACAGAGGCAATGCCGATGTTGCAGTCCAGTACAGAGGCAATGCTGATGTTCCAGTGAAGTACAGAGGCAGTGCTGATGTTGCAGTGCAGTACAGAGGCAGTGCTGATGTTCCAGTGCAGTACAGGGGCAGCACGGTTGTTCCAGTGCCGAACAGAGGCAGTGCCGATGTTCTAGTCCAATACACTGGCAGTGCCGCTGTTCCAGTGCAGTACAGAGGTAGTGCCGATGTTCCAGTTCAGTATAGAGGGAGTGCCGATGTTACAGTGCAGTACAGAGGGAGTGCTGGTACTCCAGTGCAGTACAGAGGCAGTGCTGATGTTGCAGTCCAGTACAGAGGCAATGCTGATATTCCAGTGCCGTACAGAGGCAGTTCTGATGTCCCAGTGCAGAAGAGAGGTCGTGTTGATATTCCATTGCAATACAGAGGCAGTGCCTATGTTCCAGTGCAGTACAAATGCAGTGCCGATGTTCCAGGTCAGCATAGAGGGAGAGCTAATGTTCCAGTGCAGTACAGAGGCAGTGCTCATGTCCCTGTGCAGTACAGAGGCATTGAAATTTTTTTTTGGTTCAGTACAGAGGGTTTGCTGGTGTCCCAGTGCAGAACAGAGGTAGTGTTTAAATTCCAGCGCAATACAGAGACAGTGCTCATGTTCCGGTGCAGTACACAGCGAATGCTGATGTTCCAGTGCAGTACAGAGGCAGTTCTGATGTCCCAGTGCAGTACAGAGGCAGTGCTGATGTCCCAGTGCAGTACAGAGGGAGTGCTGATGTTCCAGTGCAGGACAGAGGGAGTGCTGATGTTCCAGTGCAGGACAGAGGGAGTGCTGATGTTACAGTGCAATGCAGAGGCAGTGCTGATGTCCCAGTCCAGTACAGAAGGATTGCTGATGCTCCAGTGCAGTACAGAGGAAGTGCTGATGTTCCAGTGCAGTACAGAGGCAGTGCCGAAGTACCAGTCCAGTAAAGAGGCAGTGCTGATATTCCAGTTCAGTACAGAGGGAGTGCTGATGTTCCAGTTCAGTACAGAGGGCGTGCTGATGTTCCAGTGCAGCACAGAGGTAGTATTGATATTCCAGTGCAGTACAGAGGCAGTGTTGATATTCCAGTAGAGTACAGAGGGAGTGCTAATGTTCCAGTGCAGTACAGAGGCAGTGCTGATGTTCCAGTGCAGTACAGAGGCAGTTCCGATGTCCCAGTCCAGTACAGAGGCAGTGCTGATATTCCAGTTCAGTACAGACGGAGTGCTAATGTTCCAGTTCAGTACAGAGGGCGTCATGATGTTCCAGTGCAGCACAGAGGTAGTATTGATATTCCAGTGCGGTACAGAGGCAGTGTTGATATTCCAGTTCTGTACAGTGGGAGTGCTGATGTTCCAGTGCAGTACAGAAGGAGTGCTGATGTTACAGTGCAGTACAGAGGGAGATTTGATATTCCAGTGCAGTACTCAGGGAGTGCTGATGGTCCAGTGCTGTACAGAGGGAGATTAGATATAACACTGCAGTCCAGAGGGAGTGCTGATTTTCCAGTGGAGTACAGAGGCAGAGCTGATGTTCCAGGGTAGTACAGAGAGAAGGCTGATGTTCCAGTGGAGTACAGAGGCAGTGCTGGTGTTGCAGTGCAGTGCAGAGGGAGTGCTGATGTTCCAGTTCAGTACAGAGGGAGTGCTAATGTTCCAGTGCAGCACAGAAGTAGTATTGATATTCCAGTGCAGTACAGAGGCAGTGTTGATATTCCAGTTCAGTACAGAGGGAGTGCTGATGTTCCAGTTCAGTACAGAGGGAGTGCTAATGTTCCAGTGCAGCACAGAAGTAGTATTGATATTCCAGTGCAGTACAGAGGCAGTGTTGATATTCCAGTTCAGTACAGAGGGAGTGCTGATGTTCAAGGGCAGTACAGAGGGAATGCTGATGTTCCAGTGCTGTACAGAGGTAGTGCTGATGTTCCAGTGCAGTACAGAGAGAATGCTGATGTTGCAGTGCATTACAGAGAGAATGCTGATGTTGCAGTGCAGTACAGAGGCAGTGCTGATGTTCCAGTGCAGTACCGAGGCAGTGCCGATGTTCCAGTGCAGTACAAAGGCAGTGCCGATGTTCCAGGTCAGTATAGAGGTAGAGCTAATGTTCCAGTGCAGTACAAAGGCAGTGCTCATGTCCCTGTGCAGTACAGAGGCATTGCTGATGTTTTAGGGCAGTACAGAGGGTTTGCTGATGTCCCAGTGCAGAACAGAGGTAGTGTTTAAATTCCAGCTCAATACAGAGACAGTGCTGATGTTCCGGTGCAGTACACAGCGAATGCTGATGTTCCAGTGCAATGCCGAGGCAGTGCTGATGTTCCAGTGCAGTACAGAGGCAGTGCTGATGTCCCAGTCCAGTACAGATCTGAGTGCTGATGCTCCAGTGTAGTACAGAGGCAGTGCTGATGTTCGAGTGCGGTGCAGAGGCAGTGCCAATGTCCCGGTCCAGTACAGAGGCAGTGCTGATATATTCCAGTTCAGTACAGAGGGAGTGCTGATGTTCCAGTGCAGCACTGACGAAGTACTGATATTCCAGTGCAGTACAGAGGCAGTGTTAATATTGCAGTTCAGTACAGAGGGAGTGCTGATGTTCCAGTGCAGTACAGAGGGAGTCCTGAAGGTCCAGTGCAGTACAGAGGCAGTGGCAATGCCCCAGTCCAGTACAGATGCAGTGCTGATATTCCAGTTCAGTACAGAGGGAATGCTGATGTTCATGTACAGTACAGAGGCACTGTTGGTGTTCCAATGCAGTACAGAGGCAGTGCTGATGTTCCAGTGCAGTAAAGAGGCAGTGCTGTTTTTACAGTGCAGTACAGAGGGAATGCTGATGTTCCAGTGCAGTTCAGAGGTAGTGCTGATGTTCCAGTGCAGTACAGCGAGCGTGCTGATGTTCCAGTGCAGTACAGAGGCAGTGCTGATGTTCTAGGGCAGTACAGAGACAATACTGATGTTCCAGTGCAGTACAGAGGCAGTGCTGATGTTTTAGGGCAGTATAGAGGCAATGATGGTGTTCCAGTGAAGTACAGAGGCAGTGCTGATGTCCCAGTGCAGTACAGAGGGAGTGCTGATGTTCCAGCACAGTACAGAGGCAGTTCCGATGTCCCAGTGCAGTACATAGGCAGTGTTGATGTTCCACTGCAGTACAGAGGCAGTGCTGATGTTCCAGTGCAGTACAGAGGCAGTGCCGATGTTCCAGTGCAGTACATAGGCAGTGTTGATGTTCCACTGCAGTACAGAGGCAGTGCTGATTTACCAGTGCAGTATAGAGGCAATGCTGATGTTCCAGTGATGTACAGAGGCAGTGCTGATATACCAGTGCAGTACAGTGGCAATGCTGATGTTCCAGTGCAGTACAGAGGCAGTGCTGATGTTCTGGTGCAGTACAGAGCGAATGCTGATGTTCCAGTGCAGTACAGAGGCAGTTCTGATGTCCCAGTGCAGAATAGAGATAGTTTTGATATTCCATTGCAATACCGAGGCAGTGCTGATGTTCCAGTGCAGTACAGAGGGAGTCCTGATGTTCCAGTGCAGTACAGAGGGAGTGCTGATGTTCCAGTGCAATGCCGAGGCAGTGCTGATTTTCCAGAGCAGTACAGAGGCAGTGCTGATGTCCCAGTCCAGTTCAGATGGTGGGCTGATGCCCCAGTGCTGTACAGAGGCAGTGCTGATGTTCCAGTCCAGTACTGAGGCGGTGCTGATATATTCCAGCTCACTACAGAGTGAGTGCTGATGTTCCAGTGCAGCACAGACGAAGTATTGATATTCCAGTGCAGTACAGAAGCAGTGTTAATATTGCAGTTCAGTACAGAGGGAGTGCTGATGTTCCAATGCAGTACAGAGGGAGTACTGATGTTCCAGTGCAGTGCAGAGGCATTGCTGATGTTCCAGTGCAGTACAGAGGCAGTGGCGATGTCCCAGTCGAGTACAGAGGCAGTGCTGATATTCCAGTTCAGTTCAGAGGGAATGCTGATGTTCATGTACAGTACAGAGGCAGTGTTGGTGTTCCAATGCAGTACAGAGGCAGTGCTGATGTTCCAGTGCAGTACAGAGGCAGTGCTGTTGTTCCAGTGCAGTACAGAGGGAATGCTGATGTTTCAGTGCAGTACAGAGGTAGTGCTGATGTTCTAGTGCAGTACAGCGAGCGTGCTGATGTTCCAGTGCAGTACAGAGGCAGTTCTGATGTGCCAGTGCAGTACAGAGACAATACTGATGTTCCAGTGCTGTACAGGGGAGTGCTGATGTTCCAGTGCAGTACAGAGGCAGTGCTGATGTTCCAGCGCAGTACAGAAGCTGTTCTGATGTCCCAGTGCAGTACATAGGCATTGTTTATGTTCCACTGCAGTACAGAGGCAGTGCTGATGTTCCAGTGCAGTACAGAGGCAGTGCCGATGTTCCAGTGCTGTACAGAGTCAGTGCTGATATCCCAGTTCAGTACAGAGGGAGTGCTGTTGCTCCAATTCAGTATCGAGGGAGTGCTGATGTTCAAGTGCAGCACAGAGGTAGTATTGATATTCCAGTGCAGTACAGAGGCAAAGTTTATATTCCAGTGCAGTACAGAGGCAGTGCCGATGTTCCAGTACTGTACAGAGGCAATGCTGATGTTCCAGTGAAGTACAGAGGCAGTGCTGATGTTCCAGTGCAGTACATAGGCAGTGTTGATGTTCCACTGCAGTACAGAGGCAGTGCTGATTTACCAGTGCAGTATAGAGGCAATGCTGATGTTCCAGTGATGTACAGAGGCTTTGTTGATGTTGCAGTGCAGTACATAGGCAGTGTTGATGTTCCACTGCAGTACAGAGGCAGTGCTGCTTTACCAGTGCAGTATAGAGGCAATGCTGATGTTCCAGTGATGTACAGAGGCAGTGCTGATGTTCCAGTGCAGTACATAGGGAGAGCTAATGTCCCAGTTCTGTACAGAGGCAGTGCTGATGTTGCAGTGCAGTACAGTGGCAATGCTGATGTTCCGGTGCAGTACAGAGCGAATGCTGATGTTCCAGTGCAGTACAGAGGCAGTTCTGATGTCCCAGTGCAGAATAGAGGTAGTGTTGATATTCCATTGCAATACAGAGGCAGTGCTGATGTTCCAGTGCAGTACAGATGGAATGCTGATGTTCCAGTGCAGTACAGAGGGAGTGCTGATGTTCCAGTGCAATGCCGAGGCAGTGCTGATGTTCCAGTGCAGTACAGAGGCAGTGCTGATGTCCCAGTCCAGTACAGATGGAGTGCTGATGCTCCAGTGTAGTACAGACGCAGTGCTGATGTTCCAGTCCAGTACAGAGGCAGTGCTGATATATTCCAGTTCAGTACAGAGGGAGTGCTGATGTTCCAGTGCAGCACTGACGAAGTATTGATATTCCAGTGCAGTACAGAGGCAGTGTTAATATTGGAGTTCAGTACGGTGGGAGTGCTGATGTTCCAGTGCAGTACAGAGGGAGTCCTGAAGTTCCAGTGCAGTGCAGAGGCAGTGCTGATGTTCCAGTGCAGTACAGAGGCAGTGGCGATGTCCCAGTCCAGTACAGATGCAGTGCTGATATTCCAGTTCAGTACAGAGGGAATGCTGATGTTCATGTACAGTACAGAGGCAGTGTTGGTGTTCCAATGCAGTACAGATGCAGTGCTGATGTTCCAGTGCAGTACAGAGGCAGTGCTGTTGTTCCAGTGCAGTACAGAGGGAATGCTGATGTTCCAGTGCAGTTCAGAGGTAGTGCTGATGTTCCAGTGCAGTACAGCGAGCGTTCTGATGTTCCAGTGCAGTACAGAGGTAGTGCTGAAGTTCCAGGGCAGTACAGAGACAATACTGATGTTCCAGTGCTGTACAGAGGGAGTGCTGATGTTCCAGTGCAGTACAGAGGCAGTGCCGATGTTTTAGGGCAGTACAGAGGCAATGATAGTGTACCAGTGAAGTACAGAGGCAGTGCTGATGTCCCAGTGCAGTACAGAGGGAGTGCTGATGTTCCAGCACAGTACAGAGGCAGTTCCGATGTCCCAGTGCAGTACATAGGCAGTGTTGATGTTCCACTGCAGTACAGAGGCAGTGCTGATGTTCCAGTGCAGTACAGAGGCAGTGCCGATGTTCCAGTGCTGCACAGAGGCAATGATCATGTTCCAGTGAAGTACAGAGGCAGTGCTGATGTTCCAGTGCAGTACATAGGCAGTGTTGATGTTCCGCTGCAGTACAGAGGCAGTGCTGATTTACCAGTGCAGTATAGAGGCAATGCTGATGTTCCAGTGATGTACAGAGGCAGTGCTGATGTTCCAGTGCAGTACAGTGGCAATGCTGATGTTCCAGTGCAGTACAGAGGCAGTGCTGATGTTCCGGTGCAGTACAGAGCGAATGCTGATGTTCCAGTGCAGTACAGAGGCAGTTCTGATGTCCCAGTGCAGAATAGAGATAGTTTTGATATTCCATTGCAATACCGAGGCACTGCTGATGTTCCAGTGCAGTACAGAGGGAGTCCTGATGTTCCAGTGCAGTACAGAGGGAGTGCTGATGTTCCAGTGCAATGCCGAGGTAGTGCTGATTTTTCAGTGCAGTACAGAGGCAGTGCTGATGTCCCAGTCCAGTTCAGATGGTGTGCTGATGCTCCAGTGCTGTACAGAGGCAGTGCTGATGTTCCAGTCCAGTACAGAGGCGGTGCTGATATATTCCAGTTCAGTACAGAGTGAGTGCTGATGTTCCAGTTCAGTACAGAGGGAGTGCTGATGTTCCAGTGCAGCACAGACGAAGTATTGATATTCCAGTGCAGTACAGAAGCAGTGTTAATATTGCAGTTCAGTACAGAGGGAGTGCTGATGTTCCAATGCAGTACAGAGGGAGTACTAATGTTCCAGTGCAGTGCAGAGGCATTGCTGATGTTCCAGTGCAGTACAGAGGCAGTGGCGATGGCCCAGTCGAGTACAGAGGCAGTGCTGATATTCCAGTTCAGTACAGAGGGAATGCTGATGTTCATGTACAGTACAGAGGCAGTGTTGGTGTTCCAATGCAGTACAGAGGCAGTGCTGATGTTCCAGTGAAGTACAGAGGCAGTGCTGTTGTTCCACTGCAGTACTGAGGGAATGCTGATGTTTCAGTGCAGTACAGAGGTAGTGCTGATGTTCTATTGCAGTACAGCGAGCGTGCTGATGTTCCAGTGCAGTACAGAGGCAGTGCTGATGTGCCAGTGCAGTACAGAGACAATACTGATGTTCCAGTGCTTTACAGAGGGAGTGCTGATGTTCCAGTGCAGTACAGAGGCAGTGCTGATGTTTTAGGGCAGTACAGAGGCAATGATGGTGAACCAGTGAAGTACAGAGGCAGTGCTGATGTCCCAGTGCAGTTCAGAGGGAGTACTAATGTTCCAGTGCAGTGCAGAGGCATTGCTGATGTTCCAGTGCAGTACAGAGGCAGTGGCGATGGCCCAGTCGAGTACAGAGGCAGTGCTGATATTCCAGTTCAGTACAGAGGGAATGCTGATGTTCATGTACAGTACAGAGGCAGTGTTGGTGTTCCAATGCAGTACAGAGGCAGTGCTGATGTTCCAGTGAAGTACAGAGGCAGTGCTGTTGTTCCACTGCAGTACTGAGGGAATGCTGATGTTTCAGTGCAGTACAGAGGTAGTGCTGATGTTCTATTGCAGTACAGCGAGCGTGCTGATGTTCCAGTGCAGTACAGAGGCAGTGCTGATGTGCCAGTGCAGTACAGAGACAATACTGATGTTCCAGTGCTTTACAGAGGGAGTGCTGATGTTCCAGTGCAGTACAGAGGCAGTGCTGATGTTTTAGGGCAGTACAGAGGCAATGATGGTGAACCAGTGAAGTACAGAGGCAGTGCTGATGTCCCAGTGCAGTTCAGAGGGAGTGCTGATGTTCCAGCGCAGTACAGAGGCAGTTCCGATGTCCCAGTGCAGTACATAGGCATTGTTTATGTTCCACTGCAGTACAGAGGCAGTGCTGATGTTCCAGTGCAGTACAGAGGCAGTGCCGATGTTCCAGTGCAGTACAGAGGCAGTGCTGATGTCCCAGTCCAGTTCAGATGGTGTGCTGATGCTCCAGTGCTGTACAGAGGCAGTGCTGATGTTCCAGTCCAGTACAGAGGGAGTGCTGATGTTCCAGTGCAGCACAGACGAAGTATTGATATTCCAGTGCAGTACAGAAGCAGTGTTAATATTGCAGTTCAGTACAGAGGGAGTGCTGATGTTCCAATGCAGTACTGAGGGAGTACTGATGTTCCAGTGCAGTGCAGAGGCATTGCTGATGTTCCAGTGCAGTACAGAGGCAGTGGCGATGTCCCAGTCGAGTACAGAGGCAGTGCTGATATTCCAGTGCAGTACATAGGCAGTGTTGATGTTCCACTGCAGTACAGAGGCAGTGCTGATTTACCAGTGCAGTATAGAGGCAATGCTGATGTTCCAGTGATGTACAGAGGCTTTGCTGATGTTGCAGTGCAGTACATAGGCAGTGTTGATGTTCCACTGCAGTACAGAGGCAGTGCTGCTTTACCAGTGCAGTATAGAGGCAATGCTGATGTTCCAGTGATGTACAGAGGCAGTGCTGATGTTCCAGTGCAGTACATAGGGAGAGCTAATGTCCCAGTTCTGTACAGAGGCAGTGCTGATGTTCCAGTGCAGTACAGTGGCAATGCTGATGTTCCGGTGCAGTACAGAGCGAATGCTGATGTTCCAGTGCAGCACAGAGGCAGTTCTGATGTCCCAGTGCAGAATAGAGGTAGTGTTGATATTCCATTGCAATACAGAGGCAGTGCTGTTGTTCCAGTGCAGTACAGAGGGAATGCTGATGTTCCAGTGCAGTACAGAGGGAGTGCTGATGTTCCAGTGCAATGCCGAGGCAGTGCTGATGTTCCAGTGCAGTACAGAGGCAGTGCTGATGTCCCAGTCCAGTACAGATGGAGTGCTGATGCTCCAGTGTAGTACAGAGGCAGTGCTGATGTTCCAGTGCGGTGCAGAGGCAGTGCCAATGTCCCAGTCCAGTACAGAGGCAGTGCTGATATATTCCAGTTCAGTACAGAGGGAGTGCTGATGTTCCAGTGCAGCACTGACGAAGTATTGATATTCCAGTGCAGTACAGAGGCAGTGTTAATATTGGAGTTCAGTACGGTGGGAGTGCTGATGTTCCAGTGCAGTACAGAGGGAGTCCTGAAGTTCCAGTGCAGTGCAGAGGCAGTGCTGATGTTCCAGTGCAGTACAGAGGCAGTGGCGATGTCCTAGTCCCGTACAGATGCAGTGCTGATATTCCAGTTCAGTACAGAGGGAATGCTGATGTTCATGTACAGTACAGAGGCAGTGTTGGTGTTCCAATGCAGTACAGATGCAGTGCTGATGTTCCAGTGCAGTACAGAGGCAGTGCTGTTGTTCCAGTGCAGTACAGAGGGAATGCTGATGTTCCAGTGCAGTTCAGAGGTAGTGCTGATGTTCCAGTGCAGTACAGCGAGCGTTCTGATGTTCCAGTGCAGTACAGAGGCAGTGCTGATGTTCCAGGGCAGTACAGAGACAATACTGATGTTCCAGTGCTGTACAGAGGGAGTGCTGATGTTCCAGTGCAGTACAGAGGCAGTGCCGATGTTTTAGGGCAGTACAGAGGCAATGATAGTGTTCCAGTGAAGTACAGAGGCAGTGCTGATGTCCCAGTGCAGTACAGAGGGAGTGCTGATGTTCCAGCACAGTACAGAGGCAGTTCCGATGTCCCAGTGCAGTACATAGGCAGTGTTGATGTTCCACTGCAGTACAGAGGCAGTGCTGATGTTCCAGTGCAGTACAGAGGCAGTGCCGATGTTCCAGTGCTGTACAGAGGCAATGCTCATGTTCCAGTGAAGTACAGAGGCAGTGCTGATGTTCCAGTGCAGTACATAGGCAGTGTTGATGTTCCACTGCAGTACAGAGGCAGTGCTGATTTACCAGTGCAGTATAGAGGCAATGCTGATGTTCCAGTGATGTACAGAGGCAGTGCTGATGTTCCAGTACAGTACAGTGGCAATGCTGATGTAGCAGTGCAGTACAGAGGCAGTGCTAATGTTCCGGTGCAGTACAGAGCGAATGCTGATGTTCCAGTGCAGTACAGAGGCAGTTCTGATGTCCCAGTGCAGAATAGAGATAGTTTTGATATTCCATTGCAATGCCGAGGCAGTGCTGATGTTCCAGTGCAGTACAGAGGGAGTCCTGATGTTCCAGTGCAGTACAGAGGGAGTGCTGATGTTCCAGTGCAATGCCGAGGTAGTGCTGATTTTCCAGTGCAGTACAGAGGCAGTGCTGATGTCCCAGTCCAGTTCAGATGGTGTGCTGATGCTCCAGTGCTGTACAGAGGCAGTGCTGATGTTCCAGTCCAGTACAGAGGCGGTGCTGATATATTCCAGTTCAGTACAGAGTGAGTGCTGATGTTCCAGTTCAGTACAGAGGGAGTGCTGATGTTCCAGTGCAGCACAGACGAAGTATTGATATTCCAGTGCAGTACAGAAGCAGTGTTAATATTGCAGTTCAGTACAGAGGGAGTGCTGATGTTCCAATGCAGTACAGAGGGAGTACTAATGTTCCAGTGCAGTGCAGAGGCATTGCTGATGTTCCAGTGCAGTACAGAGGCAGTGGCGATGTCCCAGTCGAGTACAGAGGCAGTGCTGATATTCCAGTTCAGTACAGAGGGAATGCTGATGTTCATGTACAGTACAGAGGCAGTGTTGGTGTTCCAATGCAGTACAGAGGCAGTGCTGATGTTCCAGTGAAGTACAGAGGCAGTGCTGTTGTTCCAGTGCAGTACTGAGGGAATGCTGATGTTTCAGTGCAGTACAGAGGTAGTGCTGATGTTCTATTGCAGTACAGCGAGCGTGCTGATGTTCCAGTGCAGTACAGAGGCAGTGCTGATGTTCCAGCGCAGTACAGAGGCAGTTCCGATGTCCCAGTGCAGTACATAGGCATTTTTTATGTTCCACTGCAGTACAGAGGCAGTGCTGATGTTCCAGTGCAGTACAGATGCAGTGCCGATGTTCCAGTGCTGTACAGAGGCAGTGCTGATATCCCAGTTCAGTACAGAGGGAGTGCTGATATCCCAGTTCAGTACAGAGGGAGTGCTGTTGCTCCAATTCAGTATCGAGGGAGTGCTGATGTTCAAGTGCAGCACAGAGGTAGTATTGATATTCCAGTGCAGTACAGAGGCAAAGTTTATATTCCAGTTCAGAACAGATGGAGTGCTGATGTTCCAGCGCAGTACAGAGGCAGTTCCGATGTCCCAGTGCAGTACATAGGCAGTGTTTATGTTCCACTGCAGTACAGAGGCAGTGCCGATGTTCCAGTGCTGTACAGAGGCAATGCTGATGTTCCAGTGAAGTACAGAGGCAGTGCTGATGTTCCAGTGCAGTACCTAGGCAGTGTTGATGTTCCACTGCAGTACAGAGGCAGTGCTGATTTACCAGTGCAGTATAGAGGCAATGCTGATGTTCCAGTGATGTACAGAGGCTTTGCTGATGCTGCAGTGCAGTACATAGGGAGAGCTAATATCCCAGTGCTGTACAGAGGCAGTGCTGATGTTCCAGTGCAGTACAGAGGCAGTGCTGATGTTCCGGTGCAGTACAGAGCGAATGCTGATGTTCCAGTGCAGTACAGAGGCAGTTCTGATGTCCCAGTGTAGAATAGAGGTAGAGTTGATATTCCATTGCAATACAGAGGCAGTGCTGATGTTCCAGTGCAGTACAGAGGCAGTTCTGATGTCCCAGTGCAGTACAAAGTAGTGCTGATGTTCCAGTGCAGTACAGAGGGAGTGCTGATATCCCAGTGCAATGCAGAAGCAGTGCTGTTGTCGCAGTCCTGTACAGAGGGAGTGCTGATGCTAGAGTGCAGTACAGAGGCAGTGCTGATGTTCCAGAGCAGAACATAGGCAGTGTTGGTGTTCCAGTGCAGTACAGAGGCAGTGCTGATGTCCCAGTCCAGTACAGATGGAGTGCTGATGCTCCAGTGTAGTAAAGATGCAGTGCTGATGTTCCAGTGCAGTACAGAGGCAGTGCTGATATAATCCAGTTCAGTACAAAGGGAGTGCTGATGTTCCAGTTCAGTACAGAGGGAGTGCTGATGTTCCAGTGCAGCACAGACGAAGTATTGATATTCCAGTGCAGTACAGAGGCAGTGTTAATATTGCAGTTCAGTACAGAGGGAGTGCTGATGTTCCAGTGCAGTACAGAGGGAGTCCAGATGTTCCAGTGCAGGGCAGAGGCAGTGCTGATGTTCCAGTGCAGTACAGAGGCAGTGGCGATGTCCCAGTCCAGTACAGAGGCTGTGCTGATATTCCAGTTCAGTACAGAGGGAATGCTGATGTTCATGTACTGTACAGAGGCAGTGTTGGTGTTCCAATGCAGTACAGAGGCAGTGCTGTTGTTCCAGTGCAGTACAGAGGGAATGCTGATGTTCCAGTGCAGTACAGAAGTAGTGCTGATGTTCTAGTGCAGTACAGCGAGCGTGCTGATGTTCCAGTGCAGTACAGCGGCAGTGCTGATGTTCCAGTGCAGTATAGAGACAATACTGATGTTCCAGTGCTGTACAGAGGGAATGCTGATGATCCAGTGCAGTACGGAGGCAGTGCTGATGTTTTAGGGCAGTACAGAGGCAATGCTGGTGTTCCAGTGAAGTACAGACGCATAGCTGATGTCCCAGTGCAGTACAGAGGCAGTGCTGATGTTCCAGTGCAGTACAGAGGCAGTGCCGATGTTCCAGTGCTGTACAGAGGAATTGCTGATGTTCCAGTGAAGTACAGAGGCAGTGTTGATGTTCCACTGCAGTACATAGGCAGTGTTGATGTTCCACTGCAGTACAGAGGCAGTGCTGATTTTCCAGTGGAGTACAGAGGCAATGCTGATGTTCCAGTGATGTACAGAGACAGTGCTGATGTTCCAGTGCAGTACATAGGGAGAGCTAATATCTCAGTGCTGTACAGAGGCAGTGCTGTTGTTCCAGTGCAGTACAGTGGCAATGCTGATGTTCCAGTGCAGTACAGAGGCAGTGCTGATGTTCCGGTGCAGTACAGAGGGAGTGTTGATGTTCCAGTGCAGTACAGAGGGAGATTTGATATTCCAGTGCAGTACAGAGGGAGTGCTGATGTTCCAGTTCAGTACAGAGGGAGTGCTGATGTTCCAGTGCTGTACAGAGGGAGTGCTGATGTTCCAGTGCTGTACAGTGGCAGTGCCGATGTTCCAGTGCAGTACAGAGTGAGTGCTGATGTTCCAGTGCAGTACAGAGGCAGTGCTGATGTTTCAGTGCATTACAGAGGCAGTGCTGATGTTTAGGGCAGCACAGAGGGAGTGCTGAAGTTCCAGTGCAGGAGAGTGTCAGTACTTATGTTCCAGTGCAGTACAGAGGAAGTGCTTATGTTCCAGTGCAGTACAGAGGGAGTGCTGATGTTCCAGAGCCTAACAGAGGCAGTGCTGATGTTCCAGTGCAGTACAGAGGGAGTGCTGATGTTCCAGTGCAGTACAGAGGGAGTGGTGATGTTCCAGTGCAGTACAGAGGCAGTGCCGAAGTCCCAGTGCAATGCACAGGTTGTGCGGATATTCCAGTTCAGCACAGAGGGAGTGCTAATGTTCCAGTTCAGTACAGAGGGAGTGCTAATGTTTCAGTTCAGTACATAGGGAGTGCTGATGTTCCAGTGCAGTACAGCGGCAGTGCCGATGTCCCAATCCAGTACAGAGGCAGTGCTGATATTCCAGTTCCAGTGCAGAACATAGACTGTACGATTGTTCCAGTGTAGTACAGAGGCAGTGGAGACGTCGAGTGCAATACAGAGGCAGTGCCGATGTTCCAGTGCAGTACAGAGGGAGTGCTGCTGTTCCAGTGCAGCACAGAGGCAGTGCTGATGTTCCAGTGCAGGAGAGTGTCAGTGCTTATGTTCCAGTGCAGTACAGAGGAAGTGCTTATGTTCCAGTGCAGTACAGAGGGAGTGCTGATGTTCCAGAGCCTAACAGAGGCAGTGCTGATGTTCCAGTGCAGTACAGAGGGAGTGCTGATGTTCCAGTGCAGTACAGAGGGAGTGGTGATGTTCCAGTGCAGTACAGAGGCAGTGCCGAAGTCCCAGTGCAATGCACAGGTTGTGCGGATATTCCAGTTCAGCACAGAGGGAGTGCTAATGTTCCAGTTCAGTACAGAGGGAGTGCTAATGTTTCAGTTCAGTACATAGGGAGTGCTGATGTTCCAGTGCAGTACAGCGGCAGTGCCGATGTCCCAATCCAGTACAGAGGCAGTGCTGATATTCCAGTTCCAGTGCAGAACATAGACTGTACGATTGTTCCAGTGTAGTACAGAGGCAGTGGAGACGTCGAGTGCAATACAGAGGCAGTGCCGATGTTCCAGTGCAGTACAGAGGGAGTGCTGCTGTTCCAGTGCAGCACAGAGGCAGTGCTAATGTTTCAGTTCAGTACATAGGGAGTGCTGATGTTCCAGTGCAGTACAGCGGCAGTGCCGATGTCCCAATCCAGTACAGAGGCAGTGCTGATATTCCAGTTCAGTACAGATGGAGTGCTAATGTTCCAGTTCAGTACAGAGGGCGTCATGATGTTCCAGTGCAGCACAGAGGCAGTGTTGATATTCCAGTTCCAGTGCAGAACATAGACTGTACGATTGTTCCAGTGAAGTTCAGAGAGAGTACGGTTGTTCCAGTGCAGTACAGAGACAGCACGGTTGTTCCAGTGCAGTACAGAGTCAGTACGGTTGTTCCAGTGCAATACAGAGGCAATGCAGATGTTCCAGTGCTGTACAGATGCAGTGCAGATGTTCCGGTGCCGTACAGAGGGAGTGCTGACGTCCCAGTACAGTACAGAGGCAGTGCAGATGTTCCAGTGTAGTACAGAGGCAGTGGAGACGTCGAGTGCAATACAGAGGCAGTGCCGATGTTCCAGTGCAGTACAGAGGCAGTACTGATGTTCCAGTGCAGTACAGAGGCAGTGCTGATGTTTTAGGGCAGCAGAGAGGGAGTGCTGATGTTCCAGTGCATTACAGAGTGAGTGCTGATGTTCCAGTGCAGTACAGATGGAGTACTGCTGTTCCAATGCAGTACAGAGGCAGTGCTAATGTTCCAGTGCAGTACAGAGGGAGTGCTGATGTTCCAGTGCAGTACAGAAGTAGTGCTGATATTTTAGGGCAGCACAGAGGCAGTGCTGATGTCCCAGTGCAGTACAGAGGCAGTGCTGATGTTCCAGTGCAGTACAGAGGCAATGCTGATATTCCAGTTCAGTACAGAGGGAGTGCTGATGTTTCAGTGCAGCACAGAGGTAGTATTGATATTCCAGTGCACTACAGAGGGAGTGCTGATGTTCCAGCGCAGTATAGAGGCAGTTCTGATGTCCCAGTGCAGAACAGAGGTAGTGTTGATATTCCATTGCAATACAGAGGCAGTGCTGATATTCCAGTTCAGTACAGAGGGAGTGCTGATGTTTCAGTGCAGCACAGAGGTAGTATTGATATTCCAGTGCACTACAGAGGGAGTGCTGATGTTCCAGCGCAGTATAGAGGCAGTTCTGATGTCCCAGTGCAGAACAGAGGTAGTGTTGATATTCCATTGCAATACAGAGGCACTGCTGATGGCCCAGTGCAGTACAGAGGGTGTGCTGATGTTCCAGTGCAGGACAGAGGGAGTGCTGATGTTCCAGTGCAGGACAGAGGAAGTGCTGATGTTCCAGTGCAATGCAGAGGCAGTGCTGATGTCCCAGTCCAGTACAGAGGCAGTGCTGGTGTTCCAGTGCAGTACAGAGGCAATGCCGATGTCCCAAACCAGTACAGAGGAGGTGCAGATATTCCAGTCCAGTACAGAGGGAGTGCTGATGTTCCAGTGCAGTACAGAGGCAGTGCTGATGTTCCAGTGCAGTACAGAGCCAGTGCCGATGTCCCAGTCCAGTACAGAGGCAGTGCTGATATTCCAGTTCAGTACAGACGGAGTGCTAATGTCCCAGTTCAGTACAGAGGGCGTCATAATGTTCCAGTGCAGCACAGAGGCAGTGTTGAGATTCCAGTTCAGTGCAGTGGGAGTGCTGATGTTCCAGTGCCGTACATAGACTGTACGATTGTTCCAGTGACGTTCAGAGAGAGTACGGCTGTTCCAGTGCAGTACAGAGACAGTACAGTTGTTCCAGTGCAGTACAGAGTCAGTACGGTTGTTCCAGTGCAGTACAGAGGCAGTGCAGACGTTCCAGTGCTGTACAGATGCAGTGCAGATGTTCCGGTGCAGTACAGAGGAAGTGCTGATGTCCCAGTGCAGTACAGAGGCAGTGCAGATGTTCCAGTGCAGTACAGAGACCGTACGGTTGGTCATAGAACATAGAACAATACAGCGCAGTACAGGCCCTTCGGCCCACGATGTTGCACCGAAACAAAAGCCATCCAACCTACACTGTGCCATTATCATCCATATGTTTATCCAATAAACTTTTAAATGCCCTCAATGTTGACGAGTTCACCACTGTAGCAGGTAGGGCATTCCACGGCCTCACTACTCTTTGCGTAAAGAACCTACCTCTGACCTCTGTCCTATATCTATTACCCCTCAGTTTAAAGTTATGTCCCCTCGTGCCAGCCATATCCATCCGCGGGAGAAGGCTCTCACTGTCCACCCTATCCAACCCCCTGATCATTTTGCATGCCTCTATTAAGTCTCCTCTTAACCTTCTTCTCTCCAACGAAAACAACCTCAAGTCCATCAGCCTTTCCTCATAAGATTTTCCCTCCATACCAGGCAACATCCTGGTAAATCTCCTCTGCACCCGCTCCAAAGCCTCCACGACCTTCCTATAATGCGGTGACCAGAACTGTACGCAATACTCCAAATGCGGCCGTACCAGAGTTTTGTACAGCTGCAACATGACCTCCCGACTCCGGAACTCAATCCCTCTACCAATAAAGGCCAACACTCCATAGGCCTTTTTCACAACCCTATCAACCTGGCAGTACAGAGACAGTGTCGAGGTCAGTACAGAGGGCGTCATGATGTTCCAGTGCAGCACAGAGGCAGTGTTGATATTCCGGTTCAGTACAGTGGGAGTGCTGATGTTCCAGCGCAGTACATAGACTGTACGATTGTTCCAGTGAAGTTCAGAGAGAGTATGGCTGTTCCAGTGCAGTGCAGAGACAGTACAGTTGTTCCAGTGCAGTACCGAGTCAGTACGGTTGTTCCAGTGCAGTCCAGAGGCAGTGCAGAAGTTCCAGTGCTGTACAGATGCAGTGCAGATGTTCCGGTGCCGTACAGAGGAAGTGCTGATGTTCCAGTGCAGTACAGAGGCAGTGCCGACGTCGAGTGCAATACAAAGGCAGTGCCGATGTTCCAGTACAGTACAGAGGCAGTGCTGATGTTCCAGTGCAGTACAGAGGCAGTGATGATGTTCCAGTGCAGTACAGAGGCAGTACTGATGTTCCAGTACAGTACAGGGGCAGTGCTGATGTTTTAGTGCAGCAGAGAGGGAGTGCTGATGTTCCAGTGCAGTACAGGGGGAGTGCTGATGTTCCAATGCATTACAGAGTGAGTGCTGATGTTCCAGTGCAGTACAGAGACAGTGCAGCTGTTCTAGTGCAGTACAGAGTCAGTACGGTTGTTCCAGTGCAATACAGAGGCAGTGCAGATGCTCCAGTGCTGTACAGATGCAGTGCAGCTGTTCCGGTGCCGTACAGAGGGAGTGCTGATGTCCCAGTACAGTACAGAGGCAGTGTGGATGTTCCAGTGCAGTACAGAGACCGTACGGTTGGTCCAGTGCAGTACAGAGACAGTGTCGATGTCCTAGTGCAGTACAGAGGCAGTGGCGACGTCGAGTGCAATATAGAGGCAGTGCTGATGCTCCAGTGCAGTACAGAGGCAGTTCTGATGTCCCAGTGCAGAAGAGAGGTAGTGTTGATATTCCATTGCAATACAGAGGCAGTGTTGATGTTCCAGTGCAGTACAGGGGCAGTGCTGAAGTCCCAGTGCAGTACAGAGTCAGTGCCGATGTTCCAGTGCAGTACAGAGGCAGTGCCGATGTTCCAGTGCAGTACAGAGGGAGTGTTGATGTGCCAGTGCAGTATAGAGGGATTGCTGATGTTCCAGTGCAGTACAGAGGCAGTGCTAATGTTCCAGTGCAGTACAGAGGGAGTGCTGATGTTCCAGTGCAGTACAGAAGGAGTGTTGATATTTTAGGGCAGCACAGAGGCAGTGCTGATGTCCCAGCGCAGTACAGAGGGAGTGCTGATGTCCCAGTGCAGTACAGAGGGAGTGCTGATGTTCCAGTGCAGTACAGAGGCAATGCTGATGTTCCAGTGCAGTGCGGAGGGAGGGCTGATGTTCCAGCGCAGTACAGGGGAAGTTCTGATGTCCGAGTTCAGAACAGAGGTAGTATTGATATTCCATTGCAATACAGAGGCAGTGCTGATGCTTCAGTGCATACAGAGGCAGTGCGGATGTCCCAGTGCAGTACAGAGGGAGTGCTGACGTTCCAGTGCAGTACAGAGGGAGTGCTGACGTTCCAGTGCAATGCAGAGGCAGTGTCGATGTCCGAGACCAGTACAGAGGGAGGGCTGATGCTCCAGTGCCGTACAGATGGAGTGCTGATGTTCCAGTGCAGTACAGAGGGAGTGCTGATGTTCCAGTGCAGTACAGAGGGAGTGCTGATGTCCTAGTGCAGTACAGAGTCAGTGCAGATTTTCTAGTGCAGTACAGTGACCGTATGGTTGTTCCAGTGCAGTACAGAGGCATTGTCGATGTCCCAGTGCAGTACAGAGACAGTGCCGATGTCCCAGTGCAGAACAGAGGCAGTGCCGATGTTCCAGTGCAGTACAGAGGCAGTGCTGATGTTCCAGTGAAGTACAGAGGGAGTGCTGATCTTTCAGTGCAGTTAAGAGGGAGTGCTGATGTCCTAGTGCAGTACAGAGGCAGTGCAGATGTTCTAGTGCAGTACTGAGACCGGAAGGTTGTTCCAGTGCTGTACAGAGGCAGTGTCGATGTCCCAGTGCAGAACAAAGGCAATGCCGATGTTCCAGTGCATATCAGAGGCAGTGCTCATGTCCCTGTGCAGTACAAAGGCATTGCTGATGTTTTAGGGCAGTTCAGAGGGTTTCCTGATGTCCCAGTGCATAATAGAGGTAGTGTTGAAATTCCAGTGCAATACCGAGACAGTGCTGATGTTCCGGTGCAGTCCAGAGCGAATGCTGATGTTCCAGTGCAGTACAGAGGCAGTTCTGATGTCCCAGTGCAGAAGAGAGGTAGTGTTGATATTCCATTGCAATACAGAGGCAGTGCTGATGTTCCAGTGCAGTACAGGGGCAGTGCTGAAGTCTCAGTGCAGTACAGAGACAGTGCCGATGTTCCAGTGCAGTACAGAGGCAGTGCCGATCTTCCAGTGCAGTACAGAGGGAGTGTTGATGTGCCAGTGCAGTACAGAGGGAGTGCTGATGTTCCAGTGCAGTACAGAGGCAGTGCTGATGTTCCAGTGCAGTACAGAGGCAATGCTGATGTTCCAGTGCAGTGCAGAGGGAGGGCTGATGTTCCAGCGCAGTACAGGGGAAGTTCTGATGTCCGAGTTCAGAACAGAGGTAGTATTGATATTCCATTGCAATACAGAGGCAGTGCTGATGCTCCAGTGCATACAGAGACAGTGCGGATGTCCCAGTGCAGTACAGAGGGAGTGCTGACGTTCCAGTGCAGTACAGAGGGAGTGCTGACGATCCAGTGCAATGCAGAGGCAGTGCCGATGTCCCAGTCCCGTACAGAGGCAGTGCTGATATTCCAGTGCAGCACAGAGGTAGTATTGATATTCCAGTGCACTACAGAGGGAGTGCTGATGTTCCAGCGCAGTATAGAGGCAGTTCTGATGTCCCAGTGCTGAACAGAGGTAGTGTTGATATTCCAGTGCAATACAGACAGTGCTCATGTTCCGGTGCAGTACAGAGCGAATGTTCATGTTCCAGTGCAGTACAGAGGCAGTTCTGATGTCCAAGTGCAGAATAGAGGTAGTTTTGATATTCCATTGCAATACAGAGGCACTGCTGATGGTCCAGTGCAGTACAGAGGCAGTGCTGATGTCCCAGTGCAGTACAGAGGGTGTGCAGATGTTCCAGTGCAGGACACAGGGAGTGCTGATGTTCCAGTAACAATGCAGAGGCAGTGCTGATGCCCCTGTCCAGTACAGAGGGAGTGCTGATGCTCCAGTGCAGTGCAGAGGCAGTGCTGATGTTCCAGTGCAGTACAGAAGCAGTGCCGATGTCCCAGTCCAGTACAGAGGCAGTGCTGATATTCCAGTTCCGTACAGACGGAGTGCTAATGTCCCAGTTCAGTACAGAGGGCACATGATGTTCCAGTGCAATGCAGAGGCAGTGTCGATGTCCGAGACCAGTACAGAGGGAGTGCTGATGCTCCAGTGCCGTACAGATGGAGTGCTGATGTTCCAGTGCAGTACAGAGGGAGTGCTGATGTTCCAGTGCAGTACAGAGGGAGTGCTGATGTCCTAGTGCAGTACAGAGGCAGTGCAGATGTTCTAGTGCAGTACAGTGACCGTATGGTTGTTCCAGTGCAGTACAGAGGCATTGTCGATGTCCCAGTGCAGTACAGAGACAGTGCCGATGTCCCAGTGCAGAACAGAGGCAGTGCCGATGTTCCAGTGCAGTACAGAGGCAGTGCTGATGTTCCAGTGAAGTACAGAGGGAGTGCTGGTGTTCCAGTGCAGTTAAGAGGGAGTGCTGATGTCCTAGTGCAGTACAGAGGCAGTGCAGATGTTCTAGTGCAGTACTGAGACCGTACCGTTGTTCCAGTGCTGTACAGAGGCAGTGCCGATGTTCCAGTGCAGTACAGAGGCAGTGCTGATGTTCCAGTGCAGTACAGAGGCAGTGCTCATGTCCCTGTGCAGTACAAAGGCAGTTCTGATGTCAAAGTGCAGTACAGAGGGAGTGCTGATGCTCCAGTGCAGCACAGAGCGAATGCTGATGTTCCAGTGCAGTGCAGAGGAAGTTCTGTTGTCCCAGTGCAGAAGAGAGGTAGTGTTGATATTCCATTGCAATTCAGAGGCAGTCCTGATGTTCCAGTGCAGTACAGAGGCAGTGCTGCAGTCCCAGTGCAGTACAGAGGGACTGCTGATGCTCCAGTGCAGCACAGAGGCAGTGCTAATGCGCCAGTGCAGTACAGTGGCAGAGCTGATGTTCCAGTGCAGTACAGAGGCAGTGCTGATGTTCCAGTGCAGTACAGAGGCAGTGCTCATGTCCCTGTGCAGTACAGAGGGAGTGCTGATGTTCCAGTGCAGTACAGAGGCAGTGCTGCAGTCCCAGTGCAGTACAGAGGGACTGCTGATGCTCCAGTGCAGCACAGAGGCAGTGCTAATGCGCCAGTGCAGTACAGTGGCAGAGCTGATGTTCCAGTGCAGTACAGAGGCAGTGCTGATGTTCCAGTGCAGTACAGAGGCAGTGCTCATGTCCCTGTGCAGTACAGAGGGAGTGCTGATGTTCCAGTGCAGTACAGAGGCAGTGCTGATGTTCCAGTTCAGTACAGAGGGAGTGCTGATGTTCCAGTGCAGCATAGAGGGAGTGTTGATGTTCCAGTGCAGTACAGAGGCAGTGCCGATGTTCTTGTGCAATACAGAGGCAGTGCCGATGTTCCAGGTCAGTATAGAGGGATTGCCGATGTTTCACTTCTGTACAGAGGCAGTGCTGATGTTCCAGTGAAGTACAGAGGGAGTGCTGATGTTCCAGTGCAGTTAAGAGGGAGTGCTGATGTCCTAGTGCAGTACAGAGGCAGTGCAGATGTTCTAGTGCAGAACTGAGACCGTACGGTTGTTCCAGTGCAGTACAGAGGCAGTGTCGATGTCCCAGTGCAGTACAGAGACAGTGCCGATGTCCCAGTGCAGAACAGAGGCAGTGCCGATGTTCCAGTGCAGTACAGAGGCAGTGCTGATGTTCCAGTGCAGTACAGAGGCAGTGCTCATGTCCCTGTGCAGTACAGAGGGAGTGCTGATGTTCCAGTGCAGTACAGAGGCAGTGCGGATGTTCCAGTGCAGTACAGAGGCAGTGCTGAAGTCCCAGTGCACTACAGAGGGAGTGTTGATGCTCCAGTGCAGTGCAGAGGAAGTGCTCCAGTGCAGTACAGTGGAAGTGTTGATGTTCCAGTGCAGAACAGAGGCGGTGCTGATGTTCCGGTTCAGTACAGAGGCAGTGCCGATGATCCAGTGCAGTACATAGACTGTACGATTGTTCCAGTGACGTTTAGCGAGAGTACGGTTGTTCCAGTGCTGTACAGAGTCAGTACGTTGTTCCAGTGCAGTACAGAGGCAGTGCTAATGTTCCAGTGCTGTACAGATGCAGTGCAGATGTTCAGGTGACGTACAGATGAAGTGTTGATGTCCCAGTACAGTACAGAGGCAGTGCAGATGTTCCAGTGCAGTACAGAGACGTACGGTTGGTCATGAGCAGTACAGAGACAGTGCCGCGGTTCCAGTGCAGTACAGAGGCAGTGCCGACGTCGAGTGCAATACAGAGGCAGTGCCGATGTTCCAGTGCAGTACAGAGGCAGTGCTGATGTTCCAGTGCAGTACAGAGGCAGTGCTCATGTCCCTGTGCAGTACAAAGGCAGTTCTGATGTCAAAGTGCAGTACAGAGGGAGTGCTGATGCTCCAGTGCAGCACAGAGCGAATGCTGATGTTCCAGTGCAGTACAGAGGAAGTTCTGTTGTCCCAGTGCAGAAGAGAGGTAGTGTTGATATTCCATTGCAATTCAGAGGCAGTGCTGATGTTCCAGTGCAGTACAGAGGCAGTGCTGAAGTCCCAGTGCAGTACAGAGGCAGTGCTCATGTCCCTGTGCAGTACAGAGGGAGTGCTGATGTTCCAGTGCAGTACAGAGGCAGTGCTGATGTTCCAGTTCAGTACAGAGGGAGTGCTGATGTTCCAGTGCAGCATAGAGGGAGTGTTGATGTTCCAGTTCAATACAGAGGCAGTGCCGATGTTCTTGTGCAATACAGAGGCAGTGCCGATGTTCCAGGTCAGTATAGAGGGATTGCCGATGTTTCACTTCTGTACAGAGGCAGTGCTGATGTTCCAGTGAAGTACAGAGGGAGTGCTGATGTTCCAGTGCAGTTAAGAGGGAGTGCTGATGTCCTAGTGCAGTACAGAGGCAGTGCAGATGTTCTGGTGCAGTACTGAGACCGTACGGTTGTTCCAGTGCAGTACAGAGGCAGTGTCGATGTCCCAGTGCAGTACAGAGACAGTGCCGATGTCCTAGTGCAGAACAGAGGCAGTGCCGATGTTCCAGTGCAGTACAGAGGCAGTGCTGATGTTCCAGTGCAGTACAGAGGCAGTGCCCATGTCCCTGTGCAGTACAAAGGGAGTGCTGATGTTCCAGTGCAGTACAGAGGCAGTGCTGATGTTCCAGTGCAGTACAGAGGCAGTGCTGAAGTCCCAGTGCACTACAGAGGGAGTGCTGATGCTCCAGTGCAGTACAGAGGAAGTGCTCCAGTGCAGTACAGTGGAAGTGCTGATGTTCCAGTGCAGAACAGAGGCGGTGCTGATGTTCCAGTGCAGTACAGAGGCGGTGCCGATGTCCCAGTCCAGTACAAAGGGAGTGCTGATGTTCCGGTTCAGTACAGAGGCAGTGCCGATGATCCAGTGCAGTACATAGACTGTACGATTGTTCCAGTGAAGTTTAGCGAGAGTACGGTTGTTCCAGTGCTGTACAGAGTCAGTACGGTTGTTCCAGTGCAGTACAGAGGCAGTGCTAATGTTCCATTGCTGTACAGATGCAGTGCAGATGTTCAGGTGCCGTACAGATGAAGTGTTGATGTCCCAGTACAGTACAGAGGCAGTGCAGATGTTCCACTGCAGTACAGAGACCGTACGGTTGGTCATGAGCAGTACAGAGACAGTGTCGAGGTCCCAGTGCAGTACAGAGGCAGTGCCGACGTCGAGTGCAATACAGAGGCAGTGCCGATGTTCCAGTGCAGTACAGAGGCAGTGCTGATGTTCCAGTGCGGTACAGAGGCAGTGATGATGTTTTAGGGCAGCACAGAGTGAGTCCTGATGTTCCAGTGCAGTACAGAGGGAGTGCAGATGTTCCAGTGCAGTACAGAGAGAGTGCTGATGTTCCAGTGCAGTAGAGAGGGAGTGCTGATGTCCTAGTGCAGTACAGAGGCAGTGCAGATGTTCTAGTGCAGTACAGATACCGGACGGTTGTTCCAGTGCAGTACAGAGGCATTGTCGATGTCCCAGTGCATTACAGAGACAGTGCCGATGTCCCAGTGCAGTACAGAGGCAGTGGAGATGTTCCAGTGCAGTACAGAGGGAGTGCTGAAGTTTTAAGGCTGCACAGAGGGAATGCTGAAGTTCCAGTGCAGTACAGATGGAGTGCTGATGTTCCAGTGCAGTACAGAGGGAGTGCTGATGTCCTAGTGCAGTACAGAGGCAGTGCAGATGTTCTAGTGCAGTGAAGAGGGAGTGCTGATGTCCTAGTGCAGTACAGAGGCAGTGCCGATGTTCTAGTGCAGTACAGAGACAGTGCAGCTGTTCTAGTGCAGTACAGAGTCAGTACGGTTGTTCCAGTGCAATACAGAGGCAGTGCAGATGCTCCAGTGCTGTACAGATGCAGTGCAGCTGTTCCGGTGCCGTACAGAGGGAGTGCTGATGTCCCAGTACAGTACAGAGGCAGTGCAGATGTTCCAGTGCAGTACAGAGACCGTACGGTTGGTCCAGTGCAGTACAGAGACAGTGTCGATGTCCCAGTTCAGTACAGAGGCAGTGCTGATGCTCCAGTGCAGTACAGAGGCAGTGCCGATGTCCCAGTGCAGAACAGAGGCAATGCCGATGTTCCAGTGCATATCAGAGGCAGTGCTGATGTTCCAGTGCAGTACAGAGGCAGTGCGCATGTCCCTGTGCAGTACAAAGGCATTGCTGATGTTCTAGGGCAGTTCAGAGGCTTTCCTGATGTCCCAGTGCAGAATAGAGGTAGTGTTGAAATTCCAGTGCAATACCGAGACAGTGCTGATGTTCCGGTGCAGTACAGAGCGAATGCTGATGTTCCAGTGCAGTACAGAGGCAGTTCTGATGTCCCAGTGCAGAAGAGAGGTAGTGTTGATATTCCATTGCAATACAGAGGCAGTGCTGATGTTCCAGTGCAGTACAGGGGCAGTGCTGAAGTCCCAGTGCAGTACAGAGTCAGTGCCGATGTTCCAGTGCAGTACAGAGGCAGTGCCGATGTTCCAGTGCAGTACAGAGGGAGTGTTGATGTGCCAGTGCAGTATAGAGGGATTGCTGATGTTCCAGTGCAGTACAGAGGCAGTGCTAATGTTCCAGTGCAGTACAGAGGGAGTGCTGATGTTCCAGTGCAGTACAGAAGGAGTGTTGATATTTTAGGGCAGCACAGAGGCAGTGCTGATGTCCCAGCGCAGTACAGAGGGAGTGCTGATGTCCCAGTGCAGTACAGAGGGAGTGCTGATGTTCCAGTGCAGTACAGAGGCAATGCTGATGTTCCAGTGCAGTGCGGAGGGAGGGCTGATGTTCCAGCGCAGTACAGGGGAAGTTCTGATGTCCGAGTTCAGAACAGAGGTAGTATTGATATTCCATTGCAATACAGAGGCAGTGCTGATGCTTCAGTGCATACAGAGGCAGTGCGGATGTCCCAGTGCAGTACAGAGGGAGTGCTGACGTTCCAGCGCAGTACAGGGGAAGTTCTGATGTCCGAGTTCAGAACAGAGGTAGTATTGATATTCCATTGCAATACAGAGGCAGTGCTGATGCTTCAGTGCATACAGAGGCAGTGCGGATGTCCCAGTGCAGTACAGAGGGAGTGCTGACGTTCCAGTGCAGTACAGAGGGAGTGCTGACGTTCCAGTGCAATGCAGAGGCGTTGCCGATGTCCGAGACCAGTACAGAGGGAGTGCTGATGCTCCAGTGCCGTACAGATGGAGTGCTGATGTTCCAGTGCAGTACAGAGGGAGTGCTGATGTTCCAGTGCAGTACAGAGGGAGTGCTGATGTCCTAGTGCAGTACAGAGGCAGTGCAGATGTTCTAGTGCAGTACAGTGACCGTATGGTTGTTCCAGTGCAGTACAGAGGCATTGTCGATGTCCTAGTGCAGTACAGAGACAGTGCCGATGTCCCAGTGCAGAACAGAGGCAGTGCCGATGTTCCAGTGCAGTACAGAGGCAGTGCTGATGTTCCAGTGAAGTACAGAGGGAGTGCTGATCTTCCAGTGCAGTTAAGAGGGAGTGCTGATGTCCTAGTGCAGTACAGAGGCAGTGCAGGTGTTCTAGTGCAGTACTGAGACCGGAAGGTTGATCCAGTGCTGTACAGAGGCAGTGTCGATGTCCCAGTGCAGAACAGAGGCAATGCCGATGTTCCAGTGCATATCAGAGGCAGTGCTGATGTTCCAGTGCAGTACAGAGGCAGTGCTCATGTCCCTGTGCAGTACAAAGGCATTGCTGATGTTTTAGGGCAGTTCAGAGGGTTTCCTGATATCCCAGTGCAGAATAGAGGTAGTGTTGAAATTCCAGTGCAATACAGAGGCAGTGCTGATGCTTCAGTGCATACAGAGGCAGTGCGGATGTCCCAGTGCAGTACAGAGGGATTGCTGACGTTCCAGTGCAGTACAGAGGGAGTGCTGACGTTCCAGTGCAATGCAGAGGCAGTGTCGATGTCCGAGACCAGTACAGAGGGAGTGCTGATGCTCCAGTGCCATACAGATGGAGTGCTGATGTTGCAGTGCAGTACAGAGGGAGTGCTTATGTTCCAGTGCAGTACAGAGGGAGTGCTGATGTCCTAGTGCAGTACAGAGGCAGTGCAGATGTTCTAGTGCAGTACAGTGACCGTATGGTTGTTCCAGTGCAGTACAGAGGCATTGTCGATGTCCCAGTGCAGTACAGAGACAGTGCCGATGTCCCAGTGCAGAACAGAGGCAGTGCCGATGTTCCAGTGCAGTACAGAGGCAGTGCTGATGTTCCAGTGAAGTACAGAGGGAGTGCTGATCTTCCAGTGCAGTTAAGAGGGAGTGCTGATGTCCCAGTGCAGTACAGTGGCAGTGCAGATGTTCTAGTGCAGTACAGTGACCGTATGGTTGTTCCAGTGCAGTACAGAGGCATTGTCGATGTCCCAGTGCAGTGCAGAGACAGTGCCGATGTCCCAGTGCAGAACAGAGGCAGTGCTAATGTTCCAGTGAAGTACAGAGGGAGTGCTGGTGTTCCAGTGCAGTTAAGAGGGAGTGCTGATGCTCCAGTGCAGTACAGTGGCAGAGCTGATGTTCCAGTGCAGTACAGAGGCAGTGCTGATGTTCCAGTGCAGTACAGAGGCAGTGCCGATGTCCCAGTCCCGTACAGAGGCAGTGCTGATATTCCAGTGCAGCACAGAGGTAGTATTGATATTCCAGTGCACTACAGAGGGAGTTCTGATGTTCCAGCGCAGTATAGAGGCAGTACTGATGTCCCAGTGCAGAACAGAGGTAGTGTTGATATTCCAGTTCAATACAGACAGTGCTCATGTTCCGGTGCAGTACAGAGCGAATGTTCATGTTCCAGTGCAGTACAGAGGCAGTTCTGATGTCCAAGTGCAGAAGAGAGGTAGTTTTGATATTCCATTGCAATACAGAGGCACTGCTGATGGTCCAGTGCAGTACAGAGGCAGTGCTGATGTCCCAGTGCAGTACAGAGGGTGTGCAGATGTTCCAGTGCAGGACACAGGGAGTGCTGATGTTCCAGTAACAATGCAGAGGCAGTGCTGATGTCCCTGTCCAGTACAGAGGGAGTGCTGATGTTCCAGTGCAGTGCAGAGGCAGTGCTGATGTTCCAGTGCAGTACAGAAGCAGTGCCGATGTCCCAGTCCAGTACAGAGGCAGTGCTGATATTCCAGTTCTGTACAGACGGAGTGCTAATGTCCCAGTTCAGTACAGAGGGCACATGATGTTCCAGTGCAGCACAGAGGCAGTGTTGATATTCCAGTGCAGTACAGAGGGAGTGCTGACGTTCCAGTGCAATACAGAGGCAGTGTCGATGTCCGAGACCAGTACAGAGGGAGTGCTGATGCTCCAGTGCCGTACAGATGGAGTGCTGATGTTCCAGTGCAGTACAGAGGGAGTGCTGATGTTCCAGTGCCGTACAGAGGGAGTGCTGATGTCCTAGTGCAGTACAGAGGCAGTGCAGATGTTCTAGTGCAGTACAGTGACCGTATGGTTGTTCCAGTGCAGTACAGAGGCATTGTCGATGTCCCAGTGCAGTACAGAGGCAGTGCCGATGTCCCAGTGCAGAACAGAGGGAGTACCGATGTTCCAGTGCAGTACAGAGGCAGTGCTGATGTTCCAGTGAAGTACAGAGGGAGTGCTGGTGTTCCAGTGCAGTTAAGAGGGAGTGCTGATGTCCTAGTGCAGTACAGAGGCAGTGTAGATGTTCTAGTGCAGTACTGAGACCGTACCGTTGTTCCAGTGCTGTACAGAGGCAGTGTCGATGTCCCAGTGCAGTACAGAGACAGTGCCGATGTCCCAGTGCAGAACAGAGTCAGTGCCGATGTTCCAGTGCAGTACAGAGGCAGTGCTGATGTTCCAGTGCAGTACAGAGGCAGTGCTCATGTCCCTGTGCAGTACAAAGGCAGTTCTGATGTGAAAGTGCAGTACAGAGGGAGTGCTGATGCTCCAGTGCAGCACAGAGCGAATGCTGATGTTCCAGTGCAGTACAGAGGAAGTTCTGTTGTCCCAGTGCAGAAGAGAGGTAGTGTTGATATTCCATTGCAATTCAGAGGCAGTGCTGATGTTCCAGTGCAGTACAGAGGCAGTGCTGAAGTCCCAGTGCAGTATAGAGGGACTGCTGATGCTCCAGTGCAGCACAGATGCAGTGCTGATGCTCCAGTGCAGTACAGTGGCAGAGCTGATGTTCCAGTGCAGTACAGAGGCAGTGCTGATGTTCCAGTGCAGTACAGAGGGAGTGCTGATGTTTTAGGGCTGCACAGAGGGAGTGCTGATCTTCCAGTGCAGTACAGAGGGAGTGCTGATGTTCCAGTGCAGTACAGAGAGTGTGCTGATGTTCCACTGCAGTACAGAGGCAGTGTTGATACTCCAGTTCAGTACAGTGGGAGTGCTGTTGTTCCAGTGCAGTACGCAGGGAGTGCTGATGTTCCAGTGCAGTACAGAGGGAGTGCTGATTTTCCAGTGCAGTACAGAGGGAGATTTGATATTCCACTGCAGTCCAGAAGGAGTGCTGATGTTCCAGTGGAGTACAGAAGGAGTTCTGATGCTCCAGTGCAGTACAGAGGCATTGCTCATGTTCCAGTTCAGTATAGAGGCGTGCTGATGTTCCAGTGGAGTACAGAGGGAGTACTAATGCTCCAGTGCAGTACAGAGGCAGTGCTGATGTTCCAGTTCAGTATAGAGGCAGTGGCGATCTTCCAGTGCAGTACAGAGGCAGTGCCGATGTTACAGGTCGGAATAGAGGGAGTGCCGATGTTTCAGTTCAGTACAGAGGCAGGACTGATGTTCCAGTGCAGTACAGAGGCAGTGCTCATGTCCCTGTGCAGTACAAAGGCATGGCTGATGTGTGAGGGCAGTACAGAGGGTTTGCTGATGTCCCAGTGCAGAATAGAGGTAGTGTTGAAATTCCAGTGCAATACATAGACAGTGCTGATGTTCCGGTGCAGTACAGAGGCAGTGCTGAAGTCCCCTTGCTGTACAGAGGGAGTGCTGATGCTCCAGTGCAGTACAGGGGCAGCGCGGATGCTCCAGTGCAGTACAGTGGCAGTGCTGATGTTCCAGTGCAGCACAGCGGCAGTACTGATGTTCCAGTGCAGTACAGAGGCAGTGCCGATGTCCCAGTCCAGTACAGAGGGAGTGCTGATGTTCCAATGCAGCACAGAGGTAGTATTGATATTCCAGTGCACGACAGAGGCAGTTCTGATGTCCCAGTGCAGAACAGAGGCAGTGCTGATATTCCAGTTAAGTACAGACGGAGTGCTAATGTTCCAGTTCAGTACAGAGGGCACATGATGTTCCAGTGCAGCAAAGAGGCAGTGTTGATATTCCAGTTCAGTACAGTGTGAGTGCTGATGTTCCAGTGCAGTACATAGACAGTACGGTTGTTCCAGTGTAGTACAGAGTCAGTACGGATGTTCCAGTGCAGTACAGAGGCAGTGCAGATGTTCCAGGTCAGTATAGAGGTAGTGCCGATGTTCAGTACAGTACAGAGGCAGTGCTGATGTTCCAGTGCAGTACAGAGGCAGTGCTGATGATCCAGTGCAGTACAGAGGCAGTCCTCATGTCCCTGTGCAGTACAAAGGCATTGCTGATGTTTTAGGGCAGTACAGAGGGTTTGCTAATGTCCCAGTGCAGAATAGAGGTAGTGTTGAAATTCCAGTGCAATACAGAGACAGTGCTGATGTTCCGGTGCAGTACAGAGCGAATGCTGATGTTCCAGTGCAGTACAGAGGAAGTTCTGATGTCCCAGTGCAGAAAAGAGGTAGTGTTGATATACCATTGCAATACAGAGGCAGTGCTGATGTTCCAGTGCAGTACAGAGGGAGTGCTGGTGCTCCAGTGCAGTACAGAGGCCGCGCTGATGTTCCAGTGCAGTACAGAGGCAGTGCCGATGTCTCAGTCCCGTACAGAGGCAGTGCTGATATTCCAGTTCAGTACAGAGGGAGTGCTGATGTTCCAGTTCAGTGCAGAGGTAGTATTGATATTCCAGTGCACTACAGAGGGAGTGCTGATGTTCCAGCGCAGTATAGAGGCAGTTCTGATGTCCCAGTGCAGAACAGAGGTAGTGTTGATATTCCAGTGCAATACAGACAGTGCTGATGTTCCGGTGCATTACAGAGCGAATGTTCATGTTCCAGTGCAGTAGAGAGGCAGTTGTGATGTCCCAGTGCAGAACAGAGGCAGTGCAGAAGTCCTAGTGCAGTATAGAGGGAGTGCTGATGCTCCAGTGCAGTACAGAGGCAGTGCTGATGCTCCAGTGCAGTACAGTGGCAGTGCTGATGATCCACTGCAGTACAGAGGCAGTGCCGATGTCCCAGTCCCATACAGAGGCAGTGCTGATATTCCAGTTCCGTACAGAGGGAGTGCTGATGTTCTAGTTCAGTACAGAGGCAGTGCTGATGTTCCAGTGCAGTACAGTGGCAGTGCTGATGATCCACTGCAGTACAGAGGCAGTGCCGATGCCCCAGTCCCGTACAGAGGCAGTGCTGATATTCCAGCTCAGTACAGAGGCAGTGCAGATGTTCTAGAGCAGTACAGATACCGGACGGTTGTTCCAGTGCAGTACAGAGGCATTGTCGATGTCCCAGTGGATTACAGAGACATTGCCGATGTCCCAGTGCAGTACAGAGGCAGTGCCGATGATACAGTGCAGTATAGAGGGAGTGCTGATGTTTTAGGGCAGCACGGAGGGAGTGCTGATGTTCCAGTGCAGTACAGAGGGAGTGCTGATGTTCCAGTGCAGTACAGAGATAGTGCTGATGTTCCAGTGCAGTACAGAGGTAGTGCTGATGTCCTAGTGCAGTACAGAGGCAGTGCCGATGTTCCAGTGCAGTATAGAGGGAGTGCCGATGTTCCAGTGCAGTACAGAGGGTGTGCTAATGTTCCAGTGCAGCACAGAGGGTGTGCTGATGTTCCAGTGCAGGAGAATGTCAGTGCTTATGTTCCAGTGCAGTACAGAGGGAGTGCTGATGTTCCAGAGCCGTACGGAGGCAATGCTGATGTTCCAGTGCAGTACAGATGGAGTGCTGCTGTTCCAGTGCAGTACAGAGACATTGCTAAAGTTCCAGTGCAGTACAGAAAGAGTGCTGATATTTTGGGCAGTACAGAGGCAATCCTGATGTCCCAGTGCAGTACAGAGGGAATGCTGATGTTCCAGAGCAGTACAGAGGCAGTGCTGATGTTCCAGTGCAGTACAGAGGCAGTGCTGACGTTCTAGTGCAGTACAGAGACAGTGCCGATGTCCCAGTGCAGGGCAGAGACAGTGCAGATGTCCCAGTGCAGTACAGAGACAGTGCCGATGTCCCAGTGCAGAACAGAGGCTGTGCCGATGTTCCAGTGCAGTACAGAGGCAGTGCTGATTTTCCAGTGCAGTACAGAGGCAGTGCTGATGTTCCAGTGCAGTACAGAGGCCGTGCTGATGTTCCAGTGCAATACAGAGGCAGGGCCGATGTCCCAGTTCCATACAGAGGCAGTGCTGATATTCCAGTTCAGTACAGAGGGAGTGCTGATGCTCCAGTTCAGTACAGAGGCAGTGCTGATGTTCCAGTGCAGTACAGAGGCATTGCCGATGTCCCAGTGCAGTACAGAGACAGTGCCGATGTCCCAATGCAGTACAGAGGCAGTGCCGATGTTCCAGTGCAGTACAGAGGGAGTGCTGATGTTTTAGGGCAGCACACAGTGAGTGCTGATGTTCCAGTTCAGTACAGAGGGTGTGCTGATGTTCCAGTGCAGTACAGAGAGAGTGCTGATGTTCCAGTGCAGTACAGAGGGAGTGCTAATGTTCCAGTGCAGCACAGAGGGAGTGCTGATGTTGCAGTGCATTACAGATTGAGTGCTGCTGTTCCAGTGCAGTACAGAGGCAGTGCTAATGATCCAGTGCAGTACAGAGGGAGTGCTGATGTTCCAGTGCAGTACAGAAAGAGTGCTGATATTTTAGGGCAGCACAGAGGCCGTGCTGATGTCCCAGCGCAGTACAGAGGGAGTGTTGGTGTCCCAGTGCAGTACAGATGCAGTGCTGATGTTTTAGGGCAGCATAGAGGCAGTGCTGGTGTTCCAGTGCAGTACAGAGGCAATGCTGATGTTCCAGTGCAGTACAGAGGGAGGGATGATGTTCCAGCGCAGTACAGGGGTAGTTCTGATGTCCCAGTTCAGAACAGAGGTAGTTTTGATATCCCATTACAATGCAGAGGCAGTGCTGATGCTCCACTGCAGTACAGAGGCAGTGCTGATGTCCCAGTGCAGTACAGAGGGAGTGCTGATGTTCCAGTGCAATGCAGAGGCAGTGCGATGTCCCAGTCCAGTACAGAGGGAGTGCTGATGCTCCAGTGCAGTACAGAGGCAGTGCTGATGTTCCAGTGCAGTACAGAGGGAGTGCATATGTTCCAGTGATGTACAGAGGGAGTGCTGATGTTCCAGTGCAATAAAGAGTGAGTGCTGTTGTCCTAGTGCAGTACAGAGGCACTGCAGATGTTCTAATGCAGTACAGAGACCGTACGGTTGTTCCAGTGCAGGTCAGAGGCATTGCGAATGTCCCAGTGCAGTGCAGAGACAGTGCCGATGTCCCAGTGCAGAAGAGAGGCAGTGCCGATGTTCCAGTGCAGTACAGAGGCAGTGCTGATGTTTCAGTGCTGTACAGAGGGAGATTTGATATTCCAGTGCAGTACAGAGGGAGTGCTGATGTTTCAGTGCTGTACAGAGGGAGATTTGATATGCCACTGCAGTCCAGAGGGAGTGCCGATGCTCCAGTGCAGTACAGAGGCAGTGCCGATGTTCCAGGTCAGTATAGAGGGAGTGCCGATGTTTCAGTTCAGAACAGAGGCTGTGCTGATGTTCCAGTGCAGTACAGAGGCAGTGCTGATATTCCAGTGCAGTACAGAGGCAGTGCTCATGTCCCTGTGCAGTACAGAGGCAGTGCTGATGTTTTAGGGCAGTACAGTGGTAGTGCTGATGTTCCAGTGCAGCACAGAGGCAGCGCTGATGTTCCAGTGCAGTACAGAGGCAGTGCCGATGCCCCAGTCCCGTACAGAGGCAGTGCTGATATTCCAGTTCAGTACAGAGGCAGTGCAGATGTTCTAGTGCAGTACAGATACCGGACGGTTGTTCCAGTGCAGTACAGAGGCATTGTCGATGTCCCAGTGCATTACAGAGACAGTGCCGATGTCCCAGTGCAGTACAGTGGCAGTGCCGATGATCCAGTGCAGTACAGAGGGAGTGCTGATGTTTTAGGGCAGCACGGAGGGAGTGCTGATGTTCCAGTGCAGTACAGAGGGAGTGCTGATGTTCCAGTGCAGTACAGAGATAGTGCTGATGATCCAGTGCAGTACAGATGGAGTGCTGATGTCCTAGTGCAGTTCAGAGGCAGTGCAGATGTTCTAGTGCAGTACAGATACCGGACAGTTGTTCCAGTGCAGTTGCGAGGCATTGCCGATGTCCCAGTGCAGTACAGAGATAGTGCCGATGTCCCAGTGCAGTACAGAGGCAGTGCCGATGTTCCAGTGCAGTATAGAGGGAGTGCTGATGTTCCAGTGCAGTACAGAGGGTGTGCTAATGTTCCTGTGCAGCACAGAGGGTGTGCTGATGCTCCAGTGCAGGAGAATGTCAGTGGTTATGTTCCAGTGCAGTACAGAGGGAGTGCTGATGTTCCAGATCCGTACAGAGGCAGTGCTGATGCTCCAGTGCAGTACAGAGGCAGTGCCGATGTCCCAGTGCAGAACAGAGGCAATGCGCATGTCCCTGTGCAGTACAAAGGCATTTCTGATGTTTTAGGGCAGTTCAGAGGCTTTCCTGATGTCCCAGTGCAGAATAGAGGTAGTGTTGAAATTCCAGTGCAATACCGAGACAGTGCTGATGTTCCGGTGCAGTACAGAGCGAATGCTGATGTTCCAGTGCAGTACAGAGGCAGTTCTGATGTCCCAGTGCAGAAGAGAGGTAGTGTTGATATTCCATTGCAATACAGAGGCAGTGCTGATGTTCCAGTGCAGTACAGGGGCAGTGCTGAAGTCCCAGTGCAGTACAGAGTCAGTGCCGATGTTCCAGTGCAGTACAGAGGCAGTGCCGATGTTCCAGTGCAGTACAGAGGGAGTGTTGATGTGCCAGTGCAGTATAGAGGGATTGCTGATGTTCCAGTGCAGTACAGAGGCAGTGTTAATGTTCCAGTGCAGTACAGAGGGAGTGCTGATGTTCCAGTGCAGTACAGAAGGAGTGTTGATATTTTAGGGCAGCACAGAGGCAGTGCTGATGTCCCAGCGCAGTACAGAGGGAGTGCTGATGTCCCAGTGCAGTACAGAGGGAGTGCTGATGTTCCAGTGCAGTACAGAGGCAATGCTGATGTTCCAGTGCAGTGCGGGGGGAGGGCTGATGTTCCAGCGCAGTACAGGGGAAGTTCTGATGTCCGAGTTCAGAACAGAGGTAGTATTGATATTCCATTGCAATACAGAGGCAGTGCTGATGCTTCAGTGCATACAGAGGCAGTGCGGATGTCCCAGTGCAGTACAGAGGGAGTGCTGACGTTCCAGTGCAGTACAGAGGGAGTGCTGACGTTCCAGTGCAATGCAGAGGCGTTGCCGATGTCCGAGACCAGTACAGAGGGAGTGCTGATGCTCCAGTGCCGTACAGATGGAGTGCTGATGTTCCAGTGCAGTACAGAGGGAGTGCTGATGTTCCAGTGCAGTACAGAGGGAGTGCTGATGTCCTAGTGCAGTACAGAGGCAGTGCAGATGTTCTAGTGCAGTACAGTGACCGTATGGTTGTTCCAGTGCAGTACAGAGGCATTGTCGATGTCCCAGTGCAGTACAGAGACAGTGCCGATGTCCCAGTGCAGAACAGAGGCAGTGCCGATGTTCCAGTGCAGTACAGAGGCAGTGCTGATGTTCCAGTGAAGTACAGAGGGAGTGCTGATCTTCCAGTGCAGTTAAGAGGGAGTGCTGATGTCCTAGTGCAGTACAGAGGCAGTGCAGGTGTTCTAGTGCAGTACTGAGACCGGAAGGTTGATCCAGTGCTGTACAGAGGCAGTGTCGATGTCCCAGTGCAGAACAGAGGCAATGCCGATGTTCCAGTGCATATCAGAGGCAGTGCTGATGTTCCAGTGCAGTACAGAGGCAGTGCTCATGTCCCTGTGCAGTACAAAGGCATTGCTGATGTTTTAGGGCAGTTCAGAGGGTTTCCTGATATCCCAGTGCAGAATAGAGGTAGTGTTGAAATTCCAGTGCAATACAGAGGCAGTGCTGATGCTTCAGTGCATACAGAGGCAGTGCGGATGTCCCAGTGCAGTACAGAGGGAGTGCTGACGTTCCAGTGCAGTACAGAGGGAGTGCTGACGTTCCAGTGCAATGCAGAGGCAGTGTCGATGTCCGAGACCAGTACAGAGGGAGTGCTGATGCTCCAGTGCCGTACAGATGGAGTGCTGATGTTGCAGTGCAGTACAGAGGGAGTGCTTATGTTCCAGTGCAGTACAGAGGGAGTGCTGATGTCCTAGTGCAGTACAGAGGCAGTGCAGATGTTCTAGTGCAGTACAGTGACCGTATGGTTGTTCCAGTGCAGTACAGAGGCATTGTCGATGTCCCAGTGCAGTACAGAGACAGTGCCGATGTCCCAGTGCAGAACAGAGGCAGTGCCGATGTTCCAGTGCAGTACAGAGGCAGTGCTGATGTTCCAGTGAAGTACAGAGGGAGTGCTGATCTTCCAGTGCAGTTAAGAGGGAGTGCTGATGTCCCAGTGCAGTACAGTGGCAGTGCAGATGTTCTAGTGCAGTACAGTGACCGTATGGTTGTTCCAGTGCAGTACAGAGGCATTGTCGATGTCCCAGTGCAGTGCAGAGACAGTGCCGATGTCCCAGTGCAGAACAGAGGCAGTGCTAATGTTCCAGTGAAGTACAGAGGGAGTGCTGGTGTTCCAGTGCAGTTAAGAGGGAGTGCTGATGCTCCAGTGCAGTACAGTGGCAGAGCTGATGTTCCAGTGCAGTACAGAGGCAGTGCTGATGTTCCAGTGCAGTACAGAGGCAGTGCCGATGTCCCAGTCCCGTACAGAGGCAGTGCTGATATTCCAGTGCAGCACAGAGGTAGTATTGATATTCCAGTGCACTACAGAGGGAGTTCTGATGTTCCAGCGCAGTATAGAGGCAGTACTGATGTCCCAGTGCAGAACAGAGGTAGTGTTGATATTCCAGTTCAATACAGACAGTGCTCATGTTCCGGTGCAGTACAGAGCGAATGTTCATGTTCCAGTGCAGTACAGAGGCAGTTCTGATGTCCAAGTGCAGAAGAGAGGTAGTTTTGATATTCCATTGCAATACAGAGGCACTGCTGATGGTCCAGTGCAGTACAGAGGCAGTGCTGATGTCCCAGTGCAGTACAGAGGGTGTGCAGATGTTCCAGTGCAGGACACAGGGAGTGCTGATGTTCCAGTAACAATGCAGAGGCAGTGCTGATGTCCCTGTCCAGTACAGAGGGAGTGCTGATGTTCCAGTGCAGTGCAGAGGCAGTGCTGATGTTCCAGTGCAGTACAGAAGCAGTGCCGATGTCCCAGTCCAGTACAGAGGCAGTGCTGATATTCCAGTTCTGTACAGACGGAGTGCTAATGTCCCAGTTCAGTACAGAGGGCACATGATGTTCCAGTGCAGCACAGAGGCAGTGTTGATATTCCAGTGCAGTACAGAGGGAGTGCTGACGTTCCAGTGCAATACAGAGGCAGTGTCGATGTCCGAGACCAGTACAGAGGGAGTGCTGATGCTCCAGTGCCGTACAGATGGAGTGCTGATGTTCCAGTGCAGTACAGAGGGAGTGCTGATGTTCCAGTGCCGTACAGAGGGAGTGCTGATGTCCTAGTGCAGTACAGAGGCAGTGCAGATGTTCTAGTGCAGTACAGTGACCGTATGGTTGTTCCAGTGCAGTACAGAGGCATTGTCGATGTCCCAGTGCAGTACAGAGGCAGTGCCGATGTCCCAGTGCAGAACAGAGGGAGTACCGATGTTCCAGTGCAGTACAGAGGCAGTGCTGATGTTCCAGTGAAGTACAGAGGGAGTGCTGGTGTTCCAGTGCAGTTAAGAGGGAGTGCTGATGTCCTAGTGCAGTACAGAGGCAGTGTAGATGTTCTAGTGCAGTACTGAGACCGTACCGTTGTTCCAGTGCTGTACAGAGGCAGTGTCGATGTCCCAGTGCAGTACAGAGACAGTGCCGATGTCCCAGTGCAGAACAGAGTCAGTGCCGATGTTCCAGTGCAGTACAGAGGCAGTGCTGATGTTCCAGTGCAGTACAGAGGCAGTGCTCATGTCCCTGTGCAGTACAAAGGCAGTTCTGATGTGAAAGTGCAGTACAGAGGGAGTGCTGATGCTCCAGTGCAGCACAGAGCGAATGCTGATGTTCCAGTGCAGTACAGAGGAAGTTCTGTTGTCCCAGTGCAGAAGAGAGGTAGTGTTGATATTCCATTGCAATTCAGAGGCAGTGCTGATGTTCCAGTGCAGTACAGAGGCAGTGCTGAAGTCCCAGTGCAGTATAGAGGGACTGCTGATGCTCCAGTGCAGCACAGATGCAGTGCTGATGCTCCAGTGCAGTACAGTGGCAGAGCTGATGTTCCAGTGCAGTACAGAGGCAGTGCTGATGTTCCAGTGCAGTACAGAGGGAGTGCTGATGTTTTAGGGCTGCACAGAGGGAGTGCTGATCTTCCAGTGCAGTACAGAGGGAGTGCTGATGTTCCAGTGCAGTACAGAGAGTGTGCTGATGTTCCACTGCAGTACAGAGGCAGTGTTGATACTCCAGTTCAGTACAGTGGGAGTGCTGTTGTTCCAGTGCAGTACGCAGGGAGTGCTGATGTTCCAGTGCAGTACAGAGGGAGTGCTGATTTTCCAGTGCAGTACAGAGGGAGATTTGATATTCCACTGCAGTCCAGAAGGAGTGCTGATGTTCCAGTGGAGTACAGAAGGAGTTCTGATGCTCCAGTGCAGTACAGAGGCATTGCTCATGTTCCAGTTCAGTATAGAGGCGTGCTGATGTTCCAGTGGAGTACAGAGGGAGTACTAATGCTCCAGTGCAGTACAGAGGCAGTGCTGATGTTCCAGTTCAGTATAGAGGCAGTGGCGATCTTCCAGTGCAGTACAGAGGCAGTGCCGATGTTACAGGTCGGAATAGAGGGAGTGCCGATGTTTCATTTCAGTACAGAGGCAGGACTGATGTTCCAGTGCAGTACAGAGGCAGTGCTCATGTCCCTGTGCAGTACAAAGGCATGGCTGATGTGTGAGGGCAGTACAGAGGGTTTGCTGATGTCCCAGTGCAGAATAGAGGTAGTGTTGAAATTCCAGTGCAATACATAGACAGTGCTGATGTTCCGGTGCAGTACAGAGGCAGTGCTGAAGTCCCCTTGCTGTACAGAGGGAGTGCTGATGCTCCAGTGCAGTACAGGGGCAGCGCGGATGCTCCAGTGCAGTACAGTGGCAGTGCTGATGTTCCAGTGCAGCACAGCGGCAGTACTGATGTTCCAGTGCAGTACAGAGGCAGTGCCGATGTCCCAGTCCAGTACAGAGGGAGTGCTGATGTTCCAATGCAGCACAGAGGTAGTATTGATATTCCAGTGCACGACAGAGGCAGTTCTGATGTCCCAGTGCAGAACAGAGGCAGTGCTGATATTCCAGTTAAGTACAGACGGAGTGCTAATGTTCCAGTTCAGTACAGAGGGCACATGATGTTCCAGTGCAGCAAAGAGGCAGTGTTGATATTCCAGTTCAGTACAGTGTGAGTGCTGATGTTCCAGTGCAGTACATAGACAGTACGGTTGTTCCAGTGTAGTACAGAGTCAGTACGGATGTTCCAGTGCAGTACAGAGGCAGTGCAGATGTTCCAGGTCAGTATAGAGGTAGTGCCGATGTTCAGTACAGTACAGAGGCAGTGCTGATGTTCCAGTGCAGTACAGAGGCAGTGCTGATGATCCAGTGCAGTACAGAGGCAGTCCTCATGTCCCTGTGCAGTACAAAGGCATTGCTGATGTTTTAGGGCAGTACAGAGGGTTTGCTAATGTCCCAGTGCAGAATAGAGGTAGTGTTGAAATTCCAGTGCAATACAGAGACAGTGCTGATGTTCCGGTGCAGTACAGAGCGAATGCTGATGTTCCAGTGCAGTACAGAGGAAGTTCTGATGTCCCAGTGCAGAAAAGAGGTAGTGTTGATATACCATTGCAATACAGAGGCAGTGCTGATGTTCCAGTGCAGTACAGAGGGAGTGCTGGTGCTCCAGTGCAGTACAGAGGCCGCGCTGATGTTCCAGTGCAGTACAGAGGCAGTGCCGATGTCTCAGTCCCGTACAGAGGCAGTGCTGATATTCCAGTTCAGTACAGAGGGAGTGCTGATGTTCCAGTTCAGTGCAGAGGTAGTATTGATATTCCAGTGCACTACAGAGGGAGTGCTGATGTTCCAGCGCAGTATAGAGGCAGTTCTGATGTCCCAGTGCAGAACAGAGGTAGTGTTGATATTCCAGTGCAATACAGACAGTGCTGATGTTCCGGTGCGTTACAGAGCGAATGTTCATGTTCCAGTGCAGTAGAGAGGCAGTTGTGATGTCCCAGTGCAGAACAGAGGCAGTGCAGAAGTCCTAGTGCAGTATAGAGGGAGTGCTGATGCTCCAGTGCAGTACAGAGGCAGTGCTGATGCTCCAGTGCAGTACAGTGGCAGTGCTGATGATCCACTGCAGTACAGAGGCAGTGCCGATGTCCCAGTCCCATACAGAGGCAGTGCTGATATTCCAGTTCCGTACAGAGGGAGTGCTGATGTTCTAGTTCAGTACAGAGGCAGTGCTGATGTTCCAGTGCAGTACAGTGGCAGTGCTGATGATCCACTGCAGTACAGAGGCAGTGCCGATGCCCCAGTCCCGTACAGAGGCAGTGCTGATATTCCAGTTCAGTACAGAGGCAGTGCAGATGTTCTAGAGCAGTACAGATACCGGACGGTTGTTCCAGTGCAGTACAGAGGCATTGTCGATGTCCCAGTGGATTACAGAGACATTGCCGATGTCCCAGTGCAGTACAGAGGCAGTGCCGATGATACAGTGCAGTATAGAGGGAGTGCTGATGTTTTAGGGCAGCACGGAGGGAGTGCTGATGTTCCAGTGCAGTACAGAGGGAGTGCTGATGTTCCAGTGCAGTACAGAGATAGTGCTGATGTTCCAGTGCAGTACAGAGGTAGTGCTGATGTCCTAGTGCAGTACAGAGGCAGTGCCGATGTTCCAGTGCAGTATAGAGGGAGTGCCGATGTTCCAGTGCAGTACAGAGGGTGTGCTAATGTTCCAGTGCAGCACAGAGGGTGTGCTGATGTTCCAGTGCAGGAGAATGTCAGTGCTTATGTTCCAGTGCAGTACAGAGGGAGTGCTGATGTTCCAGAGCCGTACGGAGGCAATGCTGATGTTCCAGTGCAGTACAGATGGAGTGCTGCTGTTCCAGTGCAGTACAGAGACATTGCTAAAGTTCCAGTGCAGTACAGAAAGAGTGCTGATATTTTGGGCAGTACAGAGGCAATCCTGATGTCCCAGTGCAGTACAGAGGGAATGCTGATGTTCCAGAGCAGTACAGAGGCAGTGCTGATGTTCCAGTGCAGTACAGAGGCAGTGCTGACGTTCTAGTGCAGTACAGAGACAGTGCCGATGTCCCAGTGCAGGGCAGAGACAGTGCAGATGTCCCAGTGCAGTACAGAGACAGTGCCGATGTCCCAGTGCAGAACAGAGGCTGTGCCGATGTTCCAGTGCAGTACAGAGGCAGTGCTGATTTTCCAGTGCAGTACAGAGGCAGTGCTGATGTTCCAGTGCAGTACAGAGGCCGTGCTGATGTTCCAGTGCAGTACAGAGGCAGGGCCGATGTCCCAGTTCCATACAGAGGCAGTGCTGATATTCCAGTTCAGTACAGAGGGAGTGCTGATGCTCCAGTTCAGTACAGAGGCAGTGCTGATGTTCCAGTGCAGTACAGAGGCATTGCCGATGTCCCAGTGCAGTACAGAGACAGTGCCGATGTCCCAATGCAGTACAGAGGCAGTGCCGATGTTCCAGTGCAGTACAGAGGGAGTGCTGATGTTTTAGGGCAGCACACAGTGAGTGCTGATGTTCCAGTTCAGTACAGAGGGTGTGCTGATGTTCCAGTGCAGTACAGAGAGAGTGCTGATGTTCCAGTGCAGTACAGAGGGAGTGCTAATGTTCCAGTGCAGCACAGAGGGAGTGCTGATGTTGCAGTGCATTACAGATTGAGTGCTGCTGTTCCAGTGCAGTACAGAGGCAGTGCTAATGATCCAGTGCAGTACAGAGGGAGTGCTGATGTTCCAGTGCAGTACAGAAAGAGTGCTGATATTTTAGGGCAGCACAGAGGCCGTGCTGATGTCCCAGCGCAGTACAGAGGGAGTGTTGATGTCCCAGTGCAGTACAGATGCAGTGCTGATGTTTTAGGGCAGCATAGAGGCAGTGCTGGTGTTCCAGTGCAGTACAGAGGCAATGCTGATGTTCCAGTGCAGTACAGAGGGAGGGATGATGTTCCAGCGCAGTACAGGGGTAGTTCTGATGTCCCAGTTCAGAACAGAGGTAGTTTTGATATCCCATTACAATGCAGAGGCAGTGCTGATGCTCCACTGCAGTACAGAGGCAGTGCTGATGTCCCAGTGCAGTACAGAGGGAGTGCTGATGTTCCAGTGCAATGCAGAGGCAGTGCGATGTCCCAGTCCAGTACAGAGGGAGTGCTGATGCTCCAGTGCAGTACAGAGGCAGTGCTGATGTTCCAGTGCAGTACAGAGGGAGTGCATATGTTCCAGTGATGTACAGAGGGAGTGCTGATGTTCCAGTGCAATAAAGAGTGAGTGCTGTTGTCCTAGTGCAGTACAGAGGCACTGCAGATGTTCTAATGCAGTACAGAGACCGTACGGTTGTTCCAGTGCAGGTCAGAGGCATTGCGAATGTCCCAGTGCAGTGCAGAGACAGTGCCGATGTCCCAGTGCAGAAGAGAGGCAGTGCCGATGTTCCAGTGCAGTACAGAGGCAGTGCTGATGTTTCAGTGCTGTACAGAGGGAGATTTGATATTCCAGTGCAGTACAGAGGGAGTGCTGATGTTTCAGTGCTGTACAGAGGGAGATTTGATATGCCACTGCAGTCCAGAGGGAGTGCCGATGCTCCAGTGCAGTACAGAGGCAGTGCCGATGTTCCAGGTCAGTATAGAGGGAGTGCCGATGTTTCAGTTCAGAACAGAGGCTGTGCTGATGTTCCAGTGCAGTACAGAGGCAGTGCTGATATTCCAGTGCAGTACAGAGGCAGTGCTCATGTCCCTGTGCAGTACAGAGGCAGTGCTGATGTTTTAGGGCAGTACAGTGGCAGTGCTGATGTTCCAGTGCAGCACAGAGGCAGCGCTGATGTTCCAGTGCAGTACAGAGGCAGTGCCGATGCCCCAGTCCCGTACAGAGGCAGTGCTGATATTCCAGTTCAGTACAGAGGCAGTGCAGATGTTCTAGTGCAGTACAGATACCGGACGGTTGTTCCAGTGCAGTACAGAGGCATTGTCGATGTCCCAGTGCATTACAGAGACAGTGCCGATGTCCCAGTGCAGTACAGTGGCAGTGCCGATGATCCAGTGCAGTACAGAGGGAGTGCTGATGTTTTAGGGCAGCACGGAGGGAGTGCTGATGTTCCAGTGCAGTACAGAGGGAGTGCTGATGTTCCAGTGCAGTACAGAGATAGTGCTGATGATCCAGTGCAGTACAGATGGAGTGCTGATGTCCTAGTGCAGTTCAGAGGCAGTGCAGATGTTCTAGTGCAGTACAGATACCGGACAGTTGTTCCAGTGCAGTTGCGAGGCATTGCCGATGTCCCAGTGCAGTACAGAGATAGTGCCGATGTCCCAGTGCAGTACAGAGGCAGTGCCGATGTTCCAGTGCAGTATAGAGGGAGTGCTGATGTTCCAGTGCAGTACAGAGGGTGTGCTAATGTTCCTGTGCAGCACAGAGGGTGTGCTGATGCTCCAGTGCAGGAGAATGTCAGTGGTTATGTTCCAGTGCAGTACAGAGGGAGTGCTGATGTTCCAGATCCGTACAGAGGCAGTGCTGATGTTCCAGTGCAGTACAGATGGAGTGCTGCTGTTCAAGTGCAGTACAGAGGCAGTGCTAAAGTTCCAGTGCAGTACAGTGGGAGTGCTGATGTTCCAGTGCAGTACAGAAAGAGTGCTGATATTTTGGGCACTAGAGAGGCAATCCTGATGTCCCAGTGCAGTACAGAGGGAATGCTGATGTTCCTGTGCAGCACAGAGGGTGTGCTGATGTTCCAGTGCAGGAGAATGTCAGTGCTTATGTTCCAGTGCAGTACTGAGGGAGTGCTGATGTTCCAGATCCGTACAGAGGCAGTGCTGATGTTCCAGTGCAGTACAGATGGAGTGCTGCTGTTCCAGTGCAGTACAGAGACAGTGCTAAAGTTCCAGAGCAGTACAGAGGGAGTGCTGATGTTCCAGTGCAGTACAGAAAGAGTGCTGATATTTTGGGCAGTAGAGAGGCAATCCTGATGTCCCAGTGCAGTACAGAGGGAATGCTGATGTTCCAGTGCAGTACAGATGCAGTGCTGATGTTCTAGTGCAGTACAGAGACCGTACGGTTGTTCCAGTGCAGTACAGAGGCATTGTCGATGTCCCAGTGCAGTACAGAGACAGTGCCGATGTCCCAGTGCAGGACAGAGGCAGTGCCGATGTCCCAGTGCAGTACAGAGACAGTGCCGATGTCCCAGTGCAGAACAGAGGCAGTGCCGATGTTCCAGTGCAGTTCAGAGGCAGTGCTGATGTTCCAGTGCAGTACAGAGGCAGTGCTCATGTCCCTGTGCAGTACAAAGGCATTGCTGATGTTTTAGGGCAGTTCAGAGGGTTTGCTGGTGTCCCAGTGCAGTACAGAGCGAATGCTGCTGTTCCAGTGCAGTACAGAGGCAGTTCTGATGTCCCAGTGCAGAAGAGAGGTAGTGTTGATATTCCATTGCAATACAGAAGCAGTGCTGATGTTCCAGTGCAGGACAGAGGCAGTGCTGAAGTCCCAGTGCATTACAGAGGGAGTGCTGGTGCTCCAGAGCAGTACAGAGGCAGTGCTGATGCTCCAGTGCAGTACAGTGGCAGTGCTTATGTTCCAATGCAGTACAGAGGCAGCACTGATGTTCCACTGCAGTACAGAGGGAGTGCCGATGTCCCAGTTCCGTACAGAGGCAGTGCTGATATTCCAGTTCAGTACAGAGGGAGTGCTGATATTCCAGTTCAGTACAGAGTGAGTGCTGATGTTCCAGTGCAGCACCGAGGTAGTATTGATATTCCAGTGCACTACAGAGGGAGTGCTGATGTTCCAGCGCAGTATAGAGGCAGTTCTGATGTCCCAGTGCAGAATAGATGAAGTGTTGATATTCCAGTGCAATACTGACAGTGCTGATGTTCCGGTGCAGTACAGAGCGAATGTTTATGTTCCAGTGCAGTACAGAGGCAGTTCTGATGTCCAAGTGCAGAAGAGAGGTAGTGTTGATATTCCATTGCAATACAGAGGCACTGCTGATGATCCAGTGCGTACAGAGGCAGTGCTGATGACCCAGTGCAGTACAGAGGGTGTGCTGATGTTCCAGTGCAGGACAGAGGGAGTGCTGATGTTCCAGTGCAATGTAGAGGCAGTGCTGATATTCCAGTTCAGTACAGAGGGAGTGCTGATGTTCCAGTACAGTCCAATGATAAATTGCCCTTTATCATTGTACAGTTCCCTGTTCAAAAAAGGGACGAGGGATAACCCTGGGAATTACAGGCCAGTTAGTCTTACTTCGGTGGTAGGCAAAGTAATGGAAAGGGTACTGAAGGATAGGATTTCTGAGCATCTGGAAAGACACTGCTTGATTAGGGATAGTCAGCACGGATTTGTGAGGGGTAGGTCTTGCCTTACAAATCTTATTGAATTCTTTGAGGAGGTGACCAAGCATGTGGATGAAGGTAAAGCAGTGGCTGTAGTGTACATGGAGTTTAGTAAGGCATTTGATAAAGTTCCCCATGGTAGGCTTATGCAGAAAGTAAGGAGGCATGGGATAGTGGGAAATTTGGCCAGTTGGATAACGAACTGGCTAACCGATAGAAGTCAGAGAGTGGTGGTGGATGGCAAATATTCAGCCTGGATCCCAGTTACCAGTGGCGTACCGCAGGGATCAGTTCTGGGTCCTCTGCTGTTTGTGATTTTCATCAATGACTTGGATGAGGGAGTTGAAGGGTGGGTCAGTAAATTTGCAGACGATACGAAGATTGGTGGAGTTGTGGATAGTAAGGAGGGCTGTTGTCGGCTGCAAAGAGACATAGATAGGATGCAGAGCTCGGCTGAGAAGTGGCAGATGGAGTTTCACCCTGAAAAGTGTGAGGTTGTCCATTTTGGAAGGACAAATATGAATGCGGAATACAGGTTTAACGGTAGAGTTCTTGGCAATGTGGAGGAGCAGAGAGATCTTGGGGTCTATGTTCATACATCTTTGAAAGTTGCCACTCAAGTGGATAGAGCTGTGAAGAAGGCCTATGGTGTGCTCGCGTTCATTAACAGAGGGATTGAATTTAAGAGCCGTGAGGTGATGATGCAGCTGTACAAAACTTTGGTAAGGCCACATTTGGAGTACTGTGTACAGTTCTGGTCGCCTCATTTTAGGAAGGATGTGGAAGCTTTGGAAAAGGTGCAAAGAAGATTTACCAGGATGTTGCCTGGAATGGAGAGTAGGTCTTACGAGGAAAGGTTGAGGGTGCTAGGCCTTTTCTCATTAGAATGGAGAAGGATGAGGGGCGACTTGATAGAGGTTTATAAGATGATCAGGGGAATAGATAGAGAGACAGTCAGAGACTTTTTCCCCGGGTGGAACAAACCATTACAAGGGGACATAAATTTAAGGTGAAAGGTGGAAGATATAGGAGGGATATCAGAGGTAGGTTCTTTACCCAGAGAGTAGTGGGGGCATGGAATGCACTGCCTGTGGAAGAAGTTGAGTCGGAAACATTAGGGACCTTCAAGCAGCTATTGGATAGGTACATGGATTACGGTTAAATGATATAGTGTAGATTTATTTGTTCTCAAGGGCAGCACGGTAGCATTGTGGATAGCACAACTGCTTCACAGCTCCAGGGTCCCAGGTTCAATTCCGGCTTGGGTCACTCTCTGTGCGGAGTCTGCACGTCCTCCCCGTGTCTGCGTGGGTTTCCTCCGGGTGCTCCGGTTTCCTCCCACCATCCAAAGATGTGCGGGTTAGGTGAATTGGCCAATGATAAATTGCCCTCAATGTCCAAATTGCCCTTGGTGTTGGGTGGAGGTGTTGAGTTTGGGTAGGGAGCTCTTTCCAAGAGCCGGTGCAGACTCAAAGGGCCGAATGGCCTCCTTCTGCACTGTAAATTCAATGATAATCTATGATTAATCTTGGACAAAGGTTCGGCACAACATCGTGAGCCGAAGGGCCTGTTCTGTGCTGTATTTTCTATGTTCTATGTTCTATGTACAGAGGCAGTGCTGATGTTCCAGTGCAGTACAGAGGCAGTGCCGATGTCCCAGTCCAGTCCAGAGGCAGTGCTGATATTCCAGTTCAGTACAGACGGAGTGCTCATGTTCCAGTTCAGTACAGAGGGCGTCATGATGTTCCAGTGCAGCACAGAGGCAGTGTTGATATTCCGGTTCAGTACAGTGGGAGTGCTAATGTTCCAATGCAGTACATAGACTGTACGATTGTTCCAGTGAAGTTCAGAGAGAGTACGGTTGTTGCAGTGCAGTACAGAGACAGGACGGTTGTTCCAGTGCAGTACAGAGTCAGTATGGATGTTCCAGTGCAGTACAGAGAAGTGCTGATGTCCCAGTGCAGTACAGAGGGAGTGCTGACGTTCCAGTGCAATGCAGAGGCAGTGCCGATGTCCCAGGCCAGTACAGAGGGAGTGCTGATGCTACAGTGCAGTACAGAGGCAGTGCTGATGTTCCAGTGCAGTACAGAGGGAGTGCTGATGTTCCAGTGCAGTACAGAGGGAGTGCTAATGTTCCAGTGCAGTAAAGAGGGAGTGCTGATGTCCTAGTGCAGTACAGAGGCAGTGCAGATGTTCTAATGCAGTACAGAGACCGTACGGTTGTTCCAGTGCAGTACAGAGGCATTGTTGATGTCCCAGTGCAGTACAGAGACAGTGCTGATGTCCCAGTGCAGAACAGAGGCAGTGCCGATGTTCCAGTGCAGTACAGAGGCAGTGCTGATGTTTCAGTGCAGTACAGAGGGACATGTGATATCCCAGTGCAGTACAGAGGGAGTGCTGATGTTCCAGGGCAGTGCAGAGGGAGATTTTATATTCCAGTGCAGTACAGAGGGAGTGCTGAGGTTCCAGTGCTGTACAGAGGGAGATTTGATATAGCACTGCAGTCCAGAGGGAGTGCTGATGTTCCAGTGCAGTACAGAGGCAGTGCCGATGTTCTAGTGCAATACAGAGGCAGTGCCAATGTTCCAGTGCAGTACAGGGGCAGTGCCGATGTTCCAGGTCAGTATAGAGGGAGTGCCGATGTTTCAGTGCAGTTCAGAGGGAGTGCTGATGTTCCAGTGCAGTAAAGAGGGAGTGCTGATATCCTAGTGCAGTACAGAGGCAGTGCAGATGTTCTAATGCAGTACAGAGACCGTACGGTTGTTCCAGTGCAGTACAGAGGCATTGTCGATGTGCCAATGCAGTACAGAGACAGTGCCGATGTCCCAGTGCAGAACAGAGGCAGTGCCGATGTTCCAGTGCAGTACTGAGGCAGTGCTGATGTTTCAGTGCAGTACAGAGGGAGATTTGATATCCCAGTGCAGTACAGAGGGAGTGCTGATGTTCCAGTGCAGTGCAGAGGGAGATTTGATATTCCAGTGCAGTACAGAGGGAGTGCTGATGTTCCAGTGCTGTACAGAGGGAGATGTGATATACCACTGCAGTCCAGAGGGAGTGCTGATGCTCCAGTGCAGTACAGAGGCACTGCCGATGTTCTAGTGCAATACAGAGGCAGTGCCGATGTTCCAGGGCAGTACAGAGTCAGTGCCGATGTTCCAGGTCAGTATAGAGGGAGTGCCGATGTTTCAGTTCAGTACAGAGGCAGTGCTGATGTTCCAGTGCAGTACAGAGGCAGTGCTGATGTACCAGTGCAGTACAGATGCAGTGCATATGTCCCTGTGCATTACAAATGCATTGCTGATGTTCCAGCGCAGTACAGAGGGTTTGCTGATGTCCCAGTGCAGATTAGAGGTAGTGTTTAAATTCCTGTGCAATACAGAGACAGTGCTGATGTTCCAGTGCAGTACAGAGGCTGTGCTGAAGTCCCAGTGCAGTACAGAGGGAGTGCTGATGTTCCAGTGCAGTACAGAGGCAGTGCTGATGCTCCAGTGCAGTACAGTGGCAGTGCTGATATTCCAGTACACTACAGAGGGAGTGCTGATGTTCCAGCGCAGTATAGAGGCAGTTCTGATGTCCCAGTGCAGAACAGAGGCAGTGTTGATATTCCAGTGCAATACAGACAGTGCTGTTGTTCCGGTGCATTACAGAGCGAAAGTTCATGTTCCAGTGCAGTTCAGAGGCAGTTCTGATGTCCAGGTGCAGCAGAGAGGTAGTGTTGTTATTCCAGTGCAATGCAGAGGCAGTGTCTGTTGTCCCAGTCCAGGACAGAGGGAGTGCTGATGCTCCAGTGCAGTACAGAGGCAGTGCTGATGTTCCAGTGCAGTACAGAGGCAGTGCGGATGTCCCTGTACAGTACAGAGGCAGTGCTGATATTCCAGTGCAGTACAGAGGAAGTGCCGATGTTCCAGTCCAGTACAGAGGCAGTGCTGATATTCCAGTTCAGTACAGACGGAGTGCTAATGTTCCAGTTCAGTACAGAGGGCGTCATGTTGATCCAGTGCAGCACAGAGGCAGTGTTGATATTCCAGTTCAGTACAGTGGGAGTGCTGATGTTCCAGTGCAGTACATAAACTGTACGATTGTTCCAGTGAAGTTCAGAGACAGTACGATTGTTCCAGTGCAGTGCAGAGAGAGTACTGTTGTTCCGGTGCAGTACAGAGGCAGTGCAGATGTTCCAGTGCTGTACAGGTGCAGTGCAGATGTTCCGGTGTCGTACAGAGGGAGTGCTGATGTCCCAGTACAGTACAGAGACCGTACGGTTGGTCCAGGGCAGTACAGAGACAGTGTCGAGGTCCAAGTGCAGTACAGAGGCAGTGCTGATGTTTTAGGGCAGCACAGAGGCAGTGCTGATGTTCCAGTGCAGTACAGAGGCAGTGCTGATGTCCCAGTCCAGTACAGAGGGAGTGCTGATGCTCCAGTGCAGTACAGAGGCAGTGCTGATGTTCCAGTGCAGTACAGAGGGAGTGCTGATGCTTCAGTGCAGTACAGAGGGAGTGCTAATGTTTCAGTGCAGTAAAGAGGTAGTGCTGATGTCCTAGTGCAGTACAGAGGCAGTGCAGATGTTCTAATGCAGTACTGAGACTGTACGGTTGTTCCAGTGCAGTACAGAGGCATTGTCGATGTCCCAGTGCAGTACAGAGACAGTGCCGATGTCCCACTGCAGAACAGAGGCAGTGCCGATGTTCCAGTGCTGTACAGAGGCAGTGCTGATGTTTCAGTGCAGTACAGAGTGAGATTTGATATTCCAGTGCAGTACAGAGGGAGTGCTGATGTTCCAGTGCAGTACAGAGGGAGATTTGATATTCCAGTGCAGTTCAGAGGGAGTGCTCATGTTCCAGTGCTGTACAGAGGGAGATTTGATATACCACTGCATTCCAGAGGGAGTGCTGGTGCTCCAGTGCAGTACAGAGGCAGTGCTGATGTTCCAGTTGAGTACAGAGGGAGTGGTGATGTTCCAGTGCAGCATAGAGGGAGTGCTGATGTTCCTGTGCAGTACAGAGGCAGTGACGATGTTCCAGTGCAGTACAGAGGCTGTGCTGATGTTCCAGGGCAGTACAGACAGAGTGCTGATGTTCCAGTGCAGTACAGAGGCAGTGCTGATGGTCTGGGGCAGTACAGAGGGAGTGCTGATGTTCCAGTGCAGTACAGAGGCAGTACGGTTGTTCCAGTGCAGTACAGAGACTGTACGATTGTTCCAGTGCAGTTCAGAGAGAGTACGGTTGTTCCAGTGCAGTACAGAGGCAGTGCAGATGTCCCAGTGCTGTACAGATGCAGTGCAAATGTTCCAGTGCAGTACAGAGGGAGTGCAGATGTTCCAGTGCAGTACAGAGACCGTAAGGTTGGTCCAGTGCTGTACAGAGGCAGTGTCGATGTTCCAGGGCAGTACAGAGGCAGTGCTGATGTTTTAGGGCAGCACCGAGGGAGTGCTGATGTTCCAGTGCAGTACAGAGTGAGTGCTGATGTTCCAGTGCAGTACAGAGGGAGTGCTCATGTTCCAGTGCAGTACCGAGGCAGTGCTGATGTTCCCATTCAGTACAGAGGCAGTGCTGATGTTCGTGTGCAATACAGATGTAGTGCTGATGTTTTAGGGCACCCCCGAGGGAGTGCTGATGTTCCAGTGCAGTACACAGGGTGTGCTGAAGTTTCAGTGCAGTACAGAGGCAGTGCTGATGTTTTAGGGCAGCACAGAGGCAGTGCTGATGTTACGGTGCAGTACAGAGGCAATGGTGATGTTCCAGTGCAGTACAGAGGTAATGATGATGTTCCAGTGCAGTACAGAGGCAGTGCCGATGTCCCAGTGCAGTACAGATGCAATGCTAATGTTCTGGGGCAGTACAGAGGCAGTGCCAATGTTTTAGGGCAGAACAGATGCAGTGATGTTGTTCCGGTGCAGTACAGAGGGAGTGCAGATGTTCCAATGCTGTACAGATGCAGTACGGTTGTTCCAGTGCAGTGCAGAGAGAGTACAGTTGTTTTAGTGCAGTACAGAGACATTACGGTTGTTCCAGTGCAGTACAGATGCATTGCAGATGTTCCAGTGCAGTACAGGGGGAGTGCTGATGCCCCAGTGCAGTACAGAGACAGTACGGTTGTTCCAATGCAGTACAGAGGCAGTGCAGATGTTCCAGTGCTGTACAGATGCATTGCAGATGTTCCAGTGCAGTACAGAGGCATTGCTGATGTTTTTGGGCAGGACAGTGGCAGTGCTGATGTACCAGTGCAGTTCAGAGGCAATGCTAATGTTCCAGTGCAGTACAGAAGGCGTGCTGATGTTGCAGTGCAGTACAGAGGCAGTGCTGATGTCCCAGTGCAGTACAGAGGTAGTGATAATGTTCCAGCGCAATACAGAGGCAGTTCTGATGTCTCAGTGCAGAATGGAGGTCGTGTTGATATTCCAGTGCAATACCGAGACAGTGTCCATGTTCCGGTGCAGTACAGACCGAATGCTTATGTTCCAGCGCATAACAGGGCAGTTCTGATGTCCCAGTGCAGAAGAGAGGTAGTGTTGATATTCCAGTGCAGTACAGAGGCAGTGCTGATGTTCCAATGCTGTACAGATGCAGTGCAGATGTTCCAGAGCAGTACAGAGGGAGTGCTGATGTCGCAGTACAGTACAGAGGCAGTGCAAATGTTCCAGTGCAGTACAGAGACCGTACGGTTGGTCCAGTGCAGTACAGAGGGAGTGCTGATGTTCCAGTGCAGTACAGAGGCAGTGCTGATGTTTTAGGGCAGTACAGATGCAGTGCAGATGTTCCAGAGCAGTACAGAGGGAGTGCGGATGTCCCAGTACAGTACAGAGGCAGTGCTGATGTTTTAGGGCAGTACAGAGGCAGTGCTCATGTTCCAGTGCAGTACAGAGGTAATGCTGATGTTCCAGTGCAGTACAGTAGGAGTGCTGAAGTTCCACTGCAGTACAGAGGCAGTGCTGATGTCCCAGTGCAGTACAGAGGCAGTTCTGATGTCCCAGTGCAGAATAGAGGTATTGTTGATCTTCCAGTGCAATACAGAGACAGTGCTGAAGCTCCAGTTCAGTACAGAGGGAGTGCTGATGTTCCAGTGCAGCACAGAGGGAGTGCAGATGTTCCAGTGCAGTACAGAGGGAGTCCTGATGTTCCAGTGCAGAACAGAGACAGTACGGTTGTTCCAGTGCAGTACAGAGACATTACGGTTGTTCCAGTCCAGTGAGAGGCAGTGCAGATGTTCCAGTGCTGTACTGGTGCATTGCAGATGTTCCAGTGCAGTACACAGGGAGTGCTGATGTCCCAGTGCAGTACAGAGACAGTACGGATGTTCCAGTGAAGTACAGAGGCAGTGCAGATGTTGCAGTGCTGTACAGATGCATTGCCGATGTTCCAGTGCAGTACAAAGGGTGTGCTGATGTCCCAGTGCAGTACAGAGGCAGTACGGTTGTTCCAGTGCAGTACAGAGGCATTGTCGATGTCCCAGTGCAGTACAGAGGCATTGTCGATGTCCCAGTGCAGTACAGAGGCAGTGCCGATGTTCCAGTGCTGTACAGAGGCAGTGCTGATGTTCCAGTGCTGCACAGATGCAGTGCAGATGTTCCAGAGCTGTACAGGGGGAGTGCTGATGTCCCAGTACAGTACAGAGGCATTGCAAATGTTCCAGTGCAGTAAAGATACCGTATGGTTGGTGCAGTGCAGTACAGAGGGAGTGCTGATGTTCCAGTGCAGTACAGAGGCAGTGCTGATGTGTAAGGGCAGTTCAGAGGCAGTGCTGATGTTCCAGTGCAGTACAGAGGCAATGCTGATCTTCAAGTGCAGTACAGAAGGAGTGCTGATGTTCCAGTGCAGTACAGAGGCAGTGCTGATGTCCCAGTGCAGTGCAGAGGGAGTGCTGATGTTCCAGTGCAGTACAGAGGCAGTTCTGATGTCCCAGTGCAGAATAGAGGTAGTGTTGATATTCCAGTGCAATACAGAGACAATGTTCATGTTCCGGTGCAGTACAGAGCGAATGCTTATGTTCCAGTGCAGAACAGAGGCAGTTCTGATGCCCCGGGGCAGAAGAGAGGTAGTGTTGATATTCCAGTGCAGTCCAGAGGCAGTGCTGATGCTCCCGTTCAGTACAGAGGGAGTGCTGACGTTCCAGTGCAGCACAGAGGGAGGATTGATATTCCAGTGCAGTACAGAGGCAGTGTTGATATTCCAGTTCAGTACAGAGGGAGATTTGATATTCCAGTGCAGTACAGAGGGAGATTTGATATTCCAGTGCAGTACAGAGGGAGTGCTGATGTTCCAGCGCAGTACAGAGGCAGTTCCGATGTCCCAGTGCAGAATAGAGGTAGTTTTGATCTTCCAGTGCAATACAGAGACAGTGCTGATGCTCCAGTTCAGTACAGAGGGAGTGCTGATGTTCCAGTGCAGCACAGAGGGAGGATTGATATTCCAGTGCCGTACAGAGGCAGTGTTGATATTCCAGTTCAGTACAGAGGAAGTGCTGATGTTCCATTTCAGTACAGAGGCTGTGCTGATGTTCCAGTGCAGTACAGAGGCTGTGCTGATGTTGCGGTGCAGTACAGAGGGAGTGCTGATGTTCCAGTGCAGCACAGAGGTAGTATTGATATTCCAGTGCAGTACAGAGGCAGTGTTGATATTCCAGTTCAGTACAGAGGGAGATTTGATATTCCAGTGCAGTACAGAGGGAGTGCTGATGTTCCAGTGCTGTACAGCGGGAGATCTGATATACCACTGCAGTACAGAGGGAGTGTCGATGTTCCAGTGGAGTACAGAGGCAGTGCTGATGCTCCGGTGCAGTACAGAGGCAGTGTTAAAGTTCCAGGGCAGTACAGACAAAGTGCTGATGTCCCAGTACAGTTCAGAGGCAGTGCTCATGTTCTGGGGCAGGACAGAGGCATTGCCAATGTGTTGGTGCAGAACAAAGGCAGTGCTGGTGTTTCAGTGCAGTACAGAGGGAGTGCTGATGTTCTGGGGCAGGACAGAGGCAGTGCTGATGTTTTAGGGCAGTACAGAGGCAGTTCTGATGTCCCAGTGCAGTACAGAGGAGGTGCCGATGCCACGTGCAGTACAGAGGCAGTGGCGATGTTCCAGTGCAGTACAGAGTCAGTGCTAATGTTCCAGTGCAATACAGAGGCAGTGCTGATGTTTTAGGGCAGCACCAATGGAGTGCTGATGTTCCAGTGCAGTACAGAGGGAGTGGTGATGTTCCAGTGCAGTACAGAGGGAATGCTGATGTTCCAGTTCAGTACAGAGGGAGTGCTGATGTTCCAGTGCAGCACAGAGGTATTATTGATATTCGAGGAGGTCACTAAGATGATTGATGCAGGTAAGGCAGTAGATGTTGTCTCTATGGACTTCAGTAAGGCCTTTGACAAGGTCCCTCATGGTAGACTAGTACAAAAGGTGAAGTCACACGGGATCAGGGGTGAGCTGGCAAGGTGGATACAGAACTGGCTAGGCCATAGAAGGCAGAGAGTAGCAATGGAGGGATGCTTTTCTAATTGGAGGGCTGTGACCAGTGGTGTTCCACAGGGATCAGTGCTGGGACCTTTGCTCTTTGTAGTATATATAAATGATTTGGAGGAAAATGTAACTGGTCTGATTAGTAAGTTTGCAGACGACACAAAGGTTGGTGGAATTGCGGATAGCGATGTGGACTGTCGGAGGATACAGCAGGATTTAGATTGTTTGGCGACTTGGGCGAAGAGATGGCAGATGGAGTTTAATCCGGACAAATGAGAGGTAATGCATTTTGGAAGGTCTAATGCAGGTAGGGAATATACAGTGAATGGTAGAACCCTCAAGAGTATTGAAAGTCAAAGAGATCTAGGAGTACAGGTCCACAGGTCATTGAAAGGGGCAACACAGGTGGAGAAGGTAGTCAAGAAAGCATACGACATGCTTGTCTTCATTGGCCGGGGCATTGAGTATAAGAATTGGCAAGTCATGTTGCAGCTGTATAGAACCTTAGTTAGGCCACACTTGGAGTATAGTGTTCAATTCTGGTCGCCACACTACCAGAAGGATGTGGAGGCTTTAGAGAGGGTGCAGAAGAGATTTACCAGAATGTTGCCTGGTATGGAGGGCATTAGCTATGAGGAGCGATTGAATGAACTCGGTTTGTTCTCACTGGAACGAAGGAGGTTGAGGGGAGACCTGATAGAGCTATACAAAATTATGAGGGGCATAGACAGAGTGGATAGTCAGAGGCTTTTCCCCAGGGTAGAGGTGTCAATTACTAGGGGGCATAGGTTTAAGGTGAGAGGGGCAAGGTTTAGAGTAGATGTACGAGGCAAGTTTTTTACGCAGAGGGTACTGGGTGCCTGGAACTCGTTACCGGAGGAGGTGGTGGAAGCAGGGACGATAGGGACATTTAAGGGGCACCTTGACAAATATATGAATAGGATGGGAATAGAAGGATACGGACCCAGGAAGTGTAGAAGATTGTAGTTTAGTCAGGCAGCATGGTCGGCACGGGGTTGGAGGGCCGAAGGACCTGTTCCTGTGCTGTACATTTCTTTGTTCTTTGTTCTTTGCTGATATTCCAGTGCAATACAGAGACAGTGCTGATGCTCCAGTGCAGTACAGAGGCAGTGCTGATGTCCCAGTGCAGTGCAGAGGGAGTGCTGATGATCCAGTGCAATGCAGAGGCAGTGCTGATGTCCCAGTCCAGTACAGAGGCAGTGCTGATGTTCCAATGCTGTACAGAGGCAGTGCAGATGTTCCAGAGCAGTACAGAGGGAGTGCTGATGTCGCAGTACAGTACAGAGGCAGTGCAAATGTTCCAGTGCAGTACAGAGACCGTACGGTTGGTCCAGTGCAGTACAGAGGGAGTGCTGATGTTCCAGTGCAGTACAGAGGCAGTGCTGATGTTTTAGGGCAGTACAGATGCAGTGCAGATGTTCCAGAGCAGTACAGTAGGAGTGCGGATGTCCCAGTACAGTACAGAGGCAGTGCTGATGTGTTAGGGCAGTACAGAGGCAGTGCTCATGTTCCAGTGCAGTACAGAGGTAATGCTGATGTCCCAGTACAGTACAGAGGCAGTGCTGATGTTTTAGGGCAGTACAGAGGCAGTGCTCATGTTCCAGTGCAGTACAGAGGTAATGCTGATGTTCCAGTGCAGTACAGTAGGAGTGCTGAAGTTCCACTGCAGTACAGAGGCAGTGCTGATGTTCCAGAGCAGTACAGATGCAGTTCTGATGTCCCAGTGCAGAATAGAGGTAGTGTTGATCTTCCAGTGCAATACAGAGACAGTGCTGAAGCTCCAGTTCAGTACAGAGGGAGTGCTGATGTTCCAGTGCAGCACAGAGGGAGTGCAGATGTTCCAGTGCAGTACAGAGGGAGTCCTGATGTTCCAGTGCAGAACAGAGACAGTACGGTTGTTCCAGTGCAGTACAGAGACATTACGGTTGTTCCAGTCCAGTGAGAGGCAGTGCAGATGTTCCAGTGCTGTACTGGTGCATTGCAGATGTTCCAGTGCAGTACACAGGGAGTGCTGATGTCCCAGTGCAGGACAGAGACAGTACGGATGTTCCAGTGAAGTACAGAGGCAGTGCAGATGTTGCAGTGCTGTACAGATGCATTGCCGATGTTCCAGTGCAGTACAAAGGGAGTGCTGATGTCCCAGTGCAGTACAGAGGCAGTACGGTTGTTCCAGTGCAGTACAGAGGCATTGTCGATGTCCCAGTGCAGTACAGAGGCAGTGCCGATGTTCCAGTGCAGTACAGAGGCAGTGCTGATGTTCCAGTGCTGCACAGATGCAGTGCAGATGTTCCAGAGCTGTACAGGGGGAGTGCTGATGTCCCAGTACAGTACAGAGGCATTGCAAATGTTCCAGTGCAGTAAAGATACCGTATGGTTGGTGCAGTGCAGTACAGAGGGAGTGCTGATGTTCCAGTGCAGTACAGAGGCAGTGCTGATGTGTAAGGGCAGTTCAGAGGCAGTGCTGATGTTCCAGTGCAGTACAGAGGCAATGCTGATCTTCAAGTGCAGTACAGAAGGAGTGCTGATGTTCCAGTGCAGTACAGAGGCAGTGCTGATGTCCCAGTGCAGTACAGAGGGAGTGCTGATGTTCCAGTGCAGTACAGAGGCAGTTCTGATGTCCCAGTGCAGAATAGAGGTAGTGTTGATATTCCAGTGCAATACAGAGACAATGTTCATGTTCCGGTGCAGTACAGAGCGAATGCTTATGTTCCAGTGCAGAACAGAGGCAGTTCTGATGTCCCAGTGCAGAAGAGAGGTAGTGTTGATATTCCAGTGCAGTCCAGAGGCAGTGCTGATGCTCCAGTTCAGTACAGAGGGAGTGCTGATGTTCCAGTGCAGCACAGAGGGAGGATTGATATTCCAGTGCAGTACAGAGGCAGTGTTGATATTCCAGTTCAGTACAGAGGGAGATTTGATATTCCAGTGCAGTACAGAGGGAGATTTGATATTCCAGTGCAGTACAGAGGGAGTGCTGATGTTCCAGCGCAGTACAGAGGCAGTTCCGATGTCCCAGTGCAGAATATAGGTAGTTTTGATCTTCCAGTGCAATACAGAGACAGTGCTGATGCTCCAGTTCAGTACAGAGGGAGTGCTGATGTTCCAGTGCAGCACAGAGGGAGGATTGATATTCCAGTGCAGTACAGAGGCAGTGTTGATATTCCAGTTCAGTACAGAGTAAGTGCTGATGTTCCATTTCAGTACAGAGGCTGTGCTGATGTTGCGGTGCAGTACAGAGGGAGTGCTGATGTTCCAGTGCAGCACAGAGGTAGTATTGATATTCCAGTGAAGTACAGAGGCAGTGTTGATATTCCAGTTTAGTACAGAGGGAGATTTGATATTCCAGTGCAGTACAGAGGGAGTGCTGATGTTCCAGTGCTGTACAGCGGGAGATCTGATATACCACTGCAGTACAGAGGGAGTGTCGATGTTCCAGTGGAGTACAGAGGCAGTGCTGATGCTCCGGTGCAGTACAGAGGCAGTGTTGAAGTTCCAGGGCAGTACAGACAAAGTGCTGATGTCCCAGTACAGTTCAGAGGCAGTGCTGATGTTCTGGGGCAGGACAGAGGCATTGCCAATGTGTTGGGGCAGAACATAGGCAGTGCTGGTGTTTCAGTGCAGTACAGAGGGAGTGCTGATGTTCTGGGGCAGGACAGAGGCAGTGCCAATATTTGGGGGCAGAACAGAGGCAGTGCTGATATCCCAGTGCTGTACAGTGTCAGTGCTGATGTTCTGGGGCAGGACAGAGGCAGTGCCAATGTTTTAGGGCAGTACAGAGGCAGTGCTGACATTCCACTGCAGTACAGAGGGTGTGCTGACGATCCAGTGCAGTACAGAGGCAGTGCGGTTGTTCCAGTGCAGTACGGAGGCTGTACGATTGTTCCAGTGCCGTTCAGAGAGAGTTCCAGTGCAGTACAGAGTCAGTGCAGATGTTCCAGTGCTGTATAGATGCAGTACAGATGTTACAGTGCAGTACAGAGGGAGTGCAGATGTTCCAGTGCAGTACAGAGACCGTACTGTTGGTCTAGTGCAGTACAAAGGCAGTGTCGATGTCCCTGTGAAATACAGAGGCATAGCTGATGTTCCAGTGCTGTACAGATGCATTGCAGATGTTCCAGTGCAGTACAGAGGGAGTGCTGATGTCCCAGTGCAGTACAGAGGCAATGCAGATGTTCTAGTGCAGTACAGAGGCCGTACGGTTATTCCAGTTCGGTACAGAGGCATTGTCGATGTCCCAGTGCAGTACAGAGGCAGTGCCGTTGTCCCAATGCAGTACAGAGGCAGTGCCGATGTTCCAGTGCAGTACAGATGCAGTGCTGATGTTCCAGTGCAGTACAGAGGGAGTGATGATGTTCCAGTGCAGTACAGAGGCAGTGCGGATGTTCCAGTGCAGTACAGAGGCAGTGCTGGTGTTCCAGTGCAGTACAGAGGGAGTGCTGATGTTCCAGTGCAGTACAGAGCGAATGCTGATGTTCCAGTGCAGTACAGAGGCAGTTCTGATGTCCCAGTGCAGTACAGAGGAGTTGCCGATGCCACGTGCAGTACAGAGGCAGTGCCGATATTCCAGTGCAGTACAGAGTCAGTGCTAATGTTCCAGTGCAATACAGAGGCAGTGCTGATGTTTTAGGGCAGCACCAATGGAGTGCTGATGTTCCAGTGCAGTACAGAGGGAGTGGTGATGTTCCAGTTCAGTACAGAGGGAGTGCTGATGTTCCAGTGCAGCACAGAGGTATTATTGATATTCGAGGAGGTCACTAAGATGATTGATGCAGGTAAGGCAGTAGATGTTGTCTCTATGGACTTCAGTAAGGCCTTTGACAAGGTCCCTCATGGTAGACTAGTACAAAAGGTGAAGTCACACGGGATCAGGGGTGAGCTGGCAAGGTGGATACAGAACTGGCTAGGCCATAGAAGGCAGAGAGTAGCAATGGAGGGATGCTTTTCTAATTGGAGGGCTGTGACCAGTGGTGTTCCACAGGGATCAGTGCTGGGACCTTTGCTCTTTGTAGTATATATAAATGATTTGGAGGAAAATGTAACTGGTCTGATTAGTAAGTTTGCAGACGACACAAAGGTTGGTGGAATTGCGGATAGCGATGTGGACTGTCGGAGGATACAGCAGGATTTAGATTGTTTGGCGACTTGGGCGAAGAGATGGCAGATGGAGCTTAATCCGGACAAATGTGAGGTAATGCATTTTGGAAGGTCTAATGCAGGTAGGGAATATACAGTGAATGGTAGAACCCTCAAGAGTATTGAAAGTCAAAGAGATCTAGGAGTACAGGTCCACAGGGCATTGAAAGGGGCAACACAGGTGGAGAAGGTAGTCAAGAACGCATACGACATGCTTGTCTTCATTGGCCGGGGCATTGAGTATAAGAATTGGCAAGTCATGTTGCAGCTGTATAGAACCTTAGTTCGGCCACACTTGGAGTATAGTGTTCAATTCTGGTCGCCACACTACCAGAAGGATGTGGAGGCTTTAGAGAGGGTGCAGAAGAGATTTACCAGAATGTTGCCTGGTATGGAGGGCATTAGCTATGAGGAGCGATTGAATGAACTCGGTTTGTTCTCACTGGAACGAAGGAGGATGAGGGGAGACCTGATAGAGCTATACAAAATTATGAGGGGCATAGACAGAGTGGATAGTCAGAGGCTTTTCCCCAGGGTAGAGGGGTCAATTACTAGGGGGCATAGGTTTAAGGTGAGAGGGGCAAAGTTTAGAGTAGATGTACGAGGCAAGTTTTTTACGCAGAGGGTAGTGGGTGCCTGGAACTCGTTACCGGAGGAGGTGGTGGAAGCAGGGACGATAGGGACATTTAAGGGGCACCTTGACAAATATATGAATAGGATGGGAATAGAAGGATACGGACCCAGGAAGTGTAGAAGATTGTAGTTTAGTCGGGCAGCATGGTCGGCACGGGCTTGGAGGGCCGAAGGACCTGTTCCTGTGCTGTACATTTCTTTGTTCTTTGTTCTTTGTTCTTTGTTCTTTGCTGATATTCCAGTGCAATACAGAGACAGTGCTGATGCTCCAGTGCAGTACAGAGGCAGTGCTGATGTCCCAGTGCAGTGCAGAGGGAGTGCTGATGATCCAGTGCAATGCAGAGGCAGTGCTGATGTCCCAGTCCAGTACAGAGGGAGTGCTGATCCTCCAGTGCAGTACAGATGCAGTGCTGATGTCCCAGTCCAGTACAGAGGGAGTGCTGATCCTCCAGTGCAGTACAGATGCAGTGCTGAGGTTCTAGTTCAGTACAGAGGGAATGCTGATGTTCCAGTGCAGCACAGAGGTAGTACTGATATTCCAGTGCAGTACAGAGGCAGTGTTGATATTCCAGTTCTGTACAGAGGGAGTGCAGATGTTCCATTGCAGTACAGAGGCAGTGCTAATGTTTTAGGGCAGCACAGAGGCAGTGCTGATGTTCAGTGCAGTACAGAGGGAGTGCTGATGTTCCAGTGAAGCACAGAGGTAGTATTGATATTCCAGTGCAGTACAGAGGCAGAGTTGATATTCCAGTTCAGTACAGAGGGAGTGCTGGTGTTCCAGTGCAGTACAGAGGGAGTGCTGATGTTCCAGTGCAGTACAGAGGGGGTGCTGATGTTCCAGTGCTGTACAGCGGGAGTTCTGATATACCACTGCAGTACAGAGGGAGTGCTGATGTTCCAGTGGAGTACAGAGGCAGTGCTGATGCTCCGGTGCAGTACAGAGGCAGTGCTGATGTTCCAGTGCAGTACAGAGGGAGTCCTGATGTTCCAGTGCAGTACAGAGGGAGTCCTGATGTTCAAGTGCAGTACAGAGGCAGTACCTATGTCCCCGTCCAGTACAGAGGCAGTGCTGATGTCCCAGTGCAGTACAGAGGGAGTGCTGATGTTCCATTGCAGTACAGAGGGAGTGCTAATGTTTTAGGGCAGCACAGAGGCAGTGCTGATGTTCCAGTGCAGTACAGAGGGAGTGCTGATGTTCCAGTGAAGCACAGAGGTAGTATTGATATTCCAGTGCAGTACAGAGGCAGAGTTGATATTCCAGTTCAGTACAGAGGGAGTGCTGGTGTTCCAGTGCAGTACAGAGGGAGTGCTGATGTTCCAGTGCAGTACAGAGGGAGATTTGATATTCCAGTGCAGGACAGAGGCAGAGTTGATATTCCAGTTCAGTACAGAGGGAGATTTGATATTCCAGTGCAGGACAGAGGCAGAGTTGATATACCACTGCAGTACAGAGGGAGTGCTGATGTTCTAGTGGAGTACAGAGTCAGTGCTGATGTTATGGGGCAGGACAGAGTCAGTGCCAATTGTTTGGGGCAGAACAGAGGCAGTGCTGATGTTCCAGTGCAGTACAGAGGGAGTGCTGATGTTCTGGGGCAGAACAGAGGCAGTGCCAATGTTTGGGGCAAAACAGAGGCAGTGCTGATGTCCCAGTGCAGTACAGAGGCAGTGCTGGTGTTCCAGTGCAGTACAGAGACTGTACGATTGTTCCAGTGCAGTTCAGAGAGTGAGAACGGTTGTTCCAGTGCAGTATACAGGCAGTGCAGATGTTCCAGTGCTGTACAGATGCAGTGCAGATGTTCCAGAGCGGAACAGAGGGAGTGCTGATGTCCCAGCAAAGTACAGAGGCAGTGCATATGTTCCAGGGCAGTACAGAGATCGTACGGCTGGTCCAGTGCAGTACAGAGGGAGTGCTAATGTTCCAGTGCAGTACAGAGGCAGTGCTGACGTTTTAGGGCAGCACAGAGGCAGTGCTGACCTTCCAGTGCAGTACAGATGCAATGCTGATGTTCCAGTGCATTACAGAGGCAGTGCTGATGTTTTAGGGCAGTACAGAGGCGCTGCTGGTGTCCCAGTGCACTACAGAGGCAATGCTGATGTTCCAGTGCAGAAGAGAGCTAGTGTTGATATTCCATTGCAATACAGAGGCAGTGCTGTTGCTCCAGTGCAGTACAGAGACAGTGCTGATGTCCCAGTCCAGTACAGAGGGAGTCCTGATGTTCCAGTGCAATGCAGAGGCAGTGCTGAAGTCCCAGGCCAGTACAGAGGCAGTGCTGATGTCTCCAGTGCAGTACAGAGGCAGTGCGGATGTCCCAGTCCAGTACAGAGGGAGTGCTGATGTTCCAGTTCAGTACAGAAGGAGTGCTGATGTTCCAGTGCAGCACAGAGGTAGTATTGATATTCCAGTGCAGTACAGAGGCAGTGTTGATATTCCAGTTCAGTACAGAGGGAGTGCTGATGTTCCAGTGCAGTACAGAGGGAGTCTTGATGTTCCAGGGCAGTACAGAGGCAGTGCTGATGTTCCAGTGCAGTACAGAGGCAGTGCCGATGTCCCAGTCCAGTACAGAGGCAGTGCTGATATTCCAGTTCAGTACAGAGGGAGTGCTGATGTTCCAGTGCAGCACAGAGCTAGTTTTGATATTCCAGTGCAGTACAGAGGCAGTGTTGATATTCCAGTTCAGTACAGAGGGAGTGCTGATGTACCAGTGCAGTACAGAGGGAGATTTGATATTCCAGTGCAGTACAGAGGGAGTGCTGATGTTCCAGTGCTGTGCAGCGGGAGATTTGATATACCACTGCAGTACAGAGGGAGTGCTGATGTTCCAGTGGAGTCCAGAGGCAGTGCCGATATCCAGTGCAGTACAGAGGCAGTGCTGATGTTCCGGGGTAGTGCAGACAGATTGCTGATGTCCCAGTGCAGTACAGAGGCAGTGCTGATGTTCTGGGGCAGTACAGAGGCAGTGCCAATGTTTTAGGGCAGAACAGAGGCAGTGCTGATGTTCCGGGGTAGTGCAGACAGATTGCTGATGTTCCAGTTCAGTACAGATGCAGAACGGTTGTTCCAGTGAAGTTCAGAGACTGTACGATTGTTCCAGTGCAGTTCAGAGAGAGTACGGTTGTTCCAGTGCAGTACAGAGGCACTATAGATGTCCCATTGCTGTACAGATGCAGTGCAGATGTTCCAGTGCAGTACAGAGGGAGTGCAGATGTTCCAGTGCAGTACAGAGACCGTACGGTTTGTCCAGTGCAGTACAGAGGGACTGCTGATGTTCCAGTGCAGTACAGAGGGAGATTTAATCTTCCAGTGCACTACAGAGGGAGTGCTGATGTTCCAGTGCTGTACAGCGGGAGGTCTGATACACCACTGCAGTACAGAGGGAGTGCTGATGTTCCAGTGGAGTACAGAGGCAGTGCTGATGCTCCGGTGCAGTACAGAGGCAGTGCTGATGTTCCTGGGCAGTACAGGCAGAGTGCTGATGTCCCCGTGCAGTATAGAGTCAGTGCTGATGTTCTGGGGCAGGACAGAGGCAGTGCCAATGGTTTGGGGCAGAACAGAGGTAGTGCTGATGTTCCAGTGCAGTACAGAGGGAGTGCTGATGTTCTGGGGCTGGGCAGAGGCAGTGCCAATGTTTTGGGGCAGAACAGAGGCAGTGTTGATGCCCCAGTGCAGTACAGAGGCAGTGCTGGTGTTCCAGTGCAGTACAGAGACTGTACGATTGTTCCAGCGCAGTTCAGAGAGTGAGTACGGTTGTTCCAGTGCAGTACACAGGTAGTGCAGATGTTCCAGTGCTGTACAGATGCAGTGCAGGTGTTCCAGAGCAGTACAGAGGGAGTGCTGATGTCCAAGTACAGTACAGAGGAATTGCATATGTTCCAGTGCAGTACAGAGGCCGTACGGTTGGTCCAGTGCAGTACAGAGGGAGTGCTGATGTTAGAGTGCAGTACAGAGGCAGTGCTGATGTTTTAGGGCAGCACAGAGGCAGTGCTGATGTTCCAGTGCAGTACAGAGACAATGCTGATGTTCCAGTGCGGTACAGAGGAGGTGCTGATGTTTTAGGGCAGTACAGAGGCGGTGATGGTGTTCCAGTGCAGTACAGAGGCAATGCTGATGTTCCGGTGCAGTACAGAAGGAGTGCTGATGTTCCAGTGCAGTACAGAGGCAGTGCTGATATCCCAGTGCAGTACAGAGGGAGTGCTGCTGTTCCAGCGCAGTACTGAGGCAGTTCTGATGTCCCAGTGCAGAATAGAGGTAGTGTTGATATTCCATTGCAATACAGAGGCAGTGCTAATTCTCCAGTTCAGTACAGAGGCAGTGCTGATGTTCCAGTGCAGTACAGAGGCAGTGCGGATGTCCCAGTCCAGTACAGAGGCAGTGCTGATATTTCAGTTCAGTACAGAGGGAGTGTTGATGTTCCAGTTCAGTACAGAGGGAGTGCTGATGTTCCAGTGCAGCACAGAGGTAGTACTGATATTCTAGTGCAGTACAGATGCAGTTTTGATATTCCAGTTCAGTACAGAGGGAGTGCTGATGTTCCAGTACAGTACAGAGGGAGTCCTGATGTTCCAGGGCAGTACAGAGGCAGTGCTGATGTTCCAGTGCAGTACAGAGGCATTGCCGATGTCCCAGTCCAGTACACAGGCAGTGCTGATATTCCAGTTCAATACAGAGGGAGTGCTGATGTTCCAGTGAAGCACAGAGGTAGTGTTGATATTCAAGTGCAGTACAGAGGGAGTGCTGATGTTCCAGTGCTGTACAGCGGGAGATTTGATATATCACTGCAGTACAGAGGGAGTGCTGATGTTCCAGTGGTGTACAGAGGCAGTGCTGATGTTCCAGTGCTGTACAGCGGGAGATTTGATATATCACTGCAGTACAGAGGGAGTGCTGATGTTCCAGTGGAGTACAAAGGCAGTGCTGACGTTCCAGTGCAGTACAGAGGGAGTTCAGATGTTCCAGTGCAATACAGAGACCGTACGGTTGGTCCAGTGCAGTACAGAGGCTGTGTCGATGTCCCAGTGCAATACAGAAGCAGTGCTGATGTTTTAGGGCAGCACCGAGGGAGTGCTGATGTTCCAGTGCAGTACAGAGGGAGTGCTGATGTTCCAGTGCAGTACAGAGGGCGTGCTGATGTTCCAGTTCTGTACAGAGGGAGTGCTGATGTTCCAGTGCAGCACAGAGGTAGTATTGATATTCCAGTGCAGTACAGAGACAGTGTTGATATTCCAGTTCAGATCAGAGGGAGTGCTGGTGTTCCAGTGCTGTACAGAGGCAGTGCTGATGTCCCAGTGCAGTACAGAGACAGTGCCGAAGTCCCAGTCCTGTACAGAGGCAGTGCTGATGTTCCAGTTCAGTACAGAGACCGTACGGTTGGTCCAGTGCAGTACAGAGGCAGTGTCGATGTCCCAGTGCAATTCAGAAGCAGTGCTGATGTTTTAGGGCAGCACGGAGGGAGTGCTGATGTTCCAGTGCGGTACAGCGAGAGTGCTGATGTTCCAGTGCATTACAGAGGGAGTGCTGATGTTCCACTTCAGTACAGAGGGAGTGCTGATGTTCCAGTGCAGCACAGAGGTAGTATTGATATTCCAGTGCAGTACAGAGACAGTGCTGATGGTCCAGTGCAGCACAGAGGTAGTATTGATATTCCAGTGCAGTACAGAGGCAGTGTTGATATTCCAGTTCAGTACAGAGGGAGTGCTGATGTTCCAGTGCAGTACAGAGTGAGTGCTGATGTTCCAGTGCAGTACAGACGGAGATTTGATATTCCAGTGCAGTACAGAGGGAGTGCTGATGTCCCAGTGCTGTACAGCGGGAGATCTGATATACCACTGCAGTATAGAGGGGGTGCTGATGTTCCAGTGGAGTACAGAGGCAGTGCTGATGCTCCGGTGCAGTACAGAGGCAGTGCTGATGTTCCAGGGCAGTACAGAGAGAGTGCTGATGTCCCAGTGCAGTACAGAGGCAGTGCTGATGTTCTGGGGCAGGCAGAGGCAGTGCCAATGTTTTGGGGCAGAACAGAGGCAGTGCTGATGTTCCAGTGCAGTACAGAGGGAGTGCTGATGTTCTGGGGCAGGACAGAGGTAGTGCCAATGGTTTGGGGCAGAACAGAGTCAGTGCTGATGTCCCAGTGCTGTACAGAGTCAGTGCTGATGTTCTGGGGCAGGACAGAGGCAGTGCCAATGTTTGGGGGCAGAACAGAGGCTGTGCAGATGTTCCACTGCAGTACAGAGGGAGTGCTGATGTGCCATTGTAGTACAGAGAGTGTGCTGATGTTCCAGTGCAGTACAGAGGGAGTGCTGATGTTCCAGTGCAGCACAGAGCTAGTTTTGATATTCCAGTGCAGTACAGAGGCAGTGTTGATATTCCAGTTCAGTACAGAGGGAGTGCTGATGTACCAGTGCAGTACAGAGGGAGATTTGATATTCCAGTGCAGTACAGAGGGAGTGCTGATGTTCCAGTGCTGTGCAGCGGGAGATTTGATATACCACTGCAGTACAGAGGGAGTGCTGATGTTCCAGTGGAGTCCAGAGGCAGTGCCGATATCCAGTGCAGTACAGAGGCAGTGCTGATGTTCCGGGGTAGTGCAGACAGATTGCTGATGTCCCAGTGCAGTACAGAGGCAGTGCTGATGTTCTGGGGCAGTACAGAGGCAGTGCCAATGTTTTAGGGCAGAACAGAGGCAGTGCTGATGTTCCGGGGTAGTGCAGACAGATTGCTGATGTTCCAGTTCAGTACAGATGCAGAACGGTTGTTCCAGTGAAGTTCAGAGACTGTACGATTGTTCCAGTGCAGTTCAGAGAGAGTACGGTTGTTCCAGTGCAGTACAGAGGCACTATAGATGTCCCAGTGCTGTACAGATGCAGTGCAGATGTTCCAGTGCAGTACAGAGGGAGTGCAGATGTTCCAGTGCAGTACAGAGACCGTACGGTTTGTCCAGTGCAGTACAGAGGGACTGCTGATGTTCCAGTGTAGTACAGAGGGAGATTTAATCTTCCAGTGCACTACAGAGGGAGTGCTGATGTTCCAGTGCTGTACAGCGGGAGTTCTGATACACCACTGCAGTACAGAGGGAGTGCTGATGTTCCAGTGGAGTACAGAGGCAGTGATGATGCTCCGGTGCAGTACAGAGGCAGTGCTGATGTTCCTGGGCAGTACAGGCAGAGTGCTGATGTCCCAGTGCAGTATAGAGTCAGTGCTGATGTTCTGGGGCAGGACAGAGGCAGTGCCAATGGTTTGGGGCAGAACAGAGGTAGTGCTGATGTTCCAGTGCAGTACAGAGGGAGTGCTGATGTTCTGGGGCTGGGCAGAGGCAGTGCCAATGTTTTGGGGCAGAACAGAGGCAGTGCTGATGCCCCAGTGCAGTACAGAGGCAGTGCTGGTGTTCCAGTGCAGTACAGAGACTGTACGATTGTTCCAGCGCAGTTCAGAGAGTGAGTACGGTTGTTCCAGTGCAGTACACAGGCAGTGCAGATGTTCCAGTGCTGTACAGATGCAGTGCAGGTGTTCCAGAGCAGTACAGAGGGAGTGCTGATGTCCAAGTACAGTACAGAGGCAGTGCATATGTTCCAGTGCAGTACAGAGGCCGTACGGTTGGTCCAGTGCAGTACAGAGGGAGTGCTGATGTTAGAGTGCAGTACAGAGGCAGTGCTGATGTTTTAGGGCAGCACAGAGGCAGTGCTGATGTTTTAGGGCAGTACAGAGGCGGTGATGGTGTTCCAGTGCAGTACAGAGGCAATGCTGATGTTCCGGTGCAGTACAGAAGGAGTGCTGATGTTCCAGTGCAGTACAGAGGCAGTGCTGATATCCCAGTGCAGTACAGAGGTAGTGCTGCTGTTCCAGCGCAGTACTGAGGCAGTTCTGATGTCCCAGTGCAGAATAGAGGTAGTGTTGATATTCCATTGCAATACAGAGGCAGTGCTAATTCTCCAGTTCAGTACAGAGGCAGTGCTGATGTTCCAGTGCAGTACAGAGGCAGTGCGGATGTCCCAGTCCAGTACAGAGGCAGTGCTGATATTTCAGTTCAGTACAGAGGGAGTGTTGATGTTCCAGTTCAGTACAGAGGGAGTGCTGATGTTCCAGTGCAGCACAGAGGTAGTACTGATATTCTAGTGCAGTACAGATGCAGTGTTGATATTCCAGTTCAGTACAGAGGGAGTGCTGATGTTCCAGTACAGTACAGAGGGAGTCCTGATGTTCCAGGGCAGTACAGAGGCAGTGCTGATGTTCCAGTGCAGTACAGAGGCATTGCCGATGTCCCAGTCCAGTACAGAGGCAGTGCTGATATTCCAGTTCAATACAGAGGGAGTGCTGATGTTCCAGTGAAGCACAGAGGTAGTGTTGATATTCAAGTGCAGTACAGAGGGAGTGCTGATGTTCCAGTGCTGTACAGCGGGAGATTTGATATATCACTGCAGTACAGAGGGAGTGCTGATGTTCCAGTGGTGTACAGAGGCAGTGCTGATGTTCCAGTGCTGTACAGCGGGAGATTTGATATATCACTGCAGTACAGAGGGAGTGCTGATGTTCCAGTGGAGTACAAAGGCAGTGCTGACGTTCCAGTGCAGTACAGAGGGAGTTCAGATGTTCCAGTGCAATACAGAGACCGTACGGTTGGTCCAGTGCAGTACAGAGGCTGTGTCGATGTCCCAGTGCAATACAGAAGCAGTGCTGATGTTTTAGGGCAGCACCGAGGGAGTGCTGATGTTCCAGTGCAGTACAGAGGGAGTGCTGATGTTCCAGTGCAGTACAGAGGGAGTGCTGATGTTCCAGTTCTGTACAGAGGGAGTGCTGATGTTCCAGTGCAGCACAGAGGTAGTATTGATATTCCAGTGCAGTACAGAGACAGTGTTGATATTCCAGTTCAGATCAGAGGGAGTGCTGGTGTTCCAGTGCTGTACAGAGGCAGTGCTGATGTCCCAGTGCAGTACAGAGACAGTGCCGAAGTCCCAGTCCTGTACAGAGGCAGTGCTGATGTTCCAGTTCAGTACAGAGACCGTACGGTTGGTCCAGTGCAGTACAGAGGCAGTGTCGATGTCCCAGTGCAATTCAGAAGCAGTGCTGATGTTTTAGGGCAGCACGGAGGGAGTGCTGATGTTCCAGTGCGGTACAGCGAGAGTGCTGATGTTCCAGTGCATTACAGAGGGAGTGCTGATGTTCCACTTCAGAACAGAGGGAGTGCTGGTGTTCCAGTGCAGCACAGAGGTAGTATTGATATTCCAGTGCAGTACAGAGACAGTGCTGATGGTCCAGTGCAGCACAGAGGTAGTATTAATATTCCAGTGCAGTACAGAGGCAGTGTTGATATTCCAGTTCAGTACAGAGGGAGTGCTGATGTTCCAGTGCAGTACAGAGTGAGTGCTGATGTTCCAGTGCAGTACAGACGGAGATTTGATATTCCAGTGCAGTACAGAGGGAGTGCTGATGTCCCAGTGCTGTACAGCGGGAGATCTGATATACCACTGCAGTATAGAGGGGGTGCTGATGTTCCAGTGGAGTACAGAGGCAGTGCTGATGCTCCGGTGCAGTACAGAGGCAGTGCTGATGTTCCAGGGCAGTACAGAGAGAGTGCTGATGTCCCAGTGCAGTACAGAGGCAGTGCTGATGTTCTGGGGCAGGCAGAGGCAGTGCCAATGGTTTGGGGCAGAACAGAGGTAGTGCTGATGTTCCAGTGCAGTACAGAGGGAGTGCTGATGTTCTGGGGCTGGGCAGAGGCAGTGCCAATGTTTTGGGGCAGAACAGAGGCAGTGCTGATGCCCCAGTGCAGTACAGAGGCAGTGCTGGTGTTCCAGTGCAGTACAGAGACTGTACGATTGTTCCAGCGCAGTTCAGAGAGTGAGTACGGTTGTTCCAGTGCAGTACACAGGCAGTGCAGATGTTCCAGTGCTGTACAGATGCAGTGCAGGTGTTCCAGAGCAGTACAGAGGGAGTGCTGATGTCCAAGTACAGTACAGAGGCAGTGCATATGTTCCAGTGCAGTACAGAGGCCGTACGGTTGGTCCAGTGCAGTACAGAGGGAGTGCTGATGTTAGAGTGCAGTACAGAGGCAGTGCTGATGTTTTAGGGCAGCACAGAGGCAGTGCTGATGTTCCAGTGCAGTACAGAGACAATGCTGATGTTCCAGTGCGGTACAGAGGCAGTGCTGATGTTTTAGGGCAGTACAGAGGCGGTGATGGTGTTCCAGTGCAGTACAGAGGCAATGCTGATGTTCCGGTGCAGTACAGAAGGAGTGCTGATGTTCCAGTGCAGTACAGAGGCAGTGCTGATATCCCAGTGCAGTACAGAGGGAGTGATGCTGTTCCAGCGCAGTACTGAGGCAGTTCTGATGTCCCAGTGCAGAATAGAGGTAGTGTTGATATTCCATTGCAATACAGAGGCAGTGCTAATTCTCCAGTTCAGTACAGAGGCAGTGCTGATGTTCCAGTGCAGTACAGAGGCAGTGCGGATGTCCCAGTCCAGTACAGAGGCAGTGCTGATATTTCAGTTCAGTACAGAGGGAGTGTTGATGTTCCAGTTCAGTACAGAGGGAGTGCTGATGTTCCAGTGCAGCACAGAGGTAGTACTGATATTCTAGTGCAGTACAGATGCAGTGTTGATATTCCAGTTCAGTACAGAGGGAGTGCTGATGTTCCAGTACAGTAAAGAGGGAGTCCTGATGTTCCAGGGCAGTACAGAGGCAGTGCTGATGTTCCAGTGCAGTACAGAGGCATTGCCGATGTCCCAGTCCAGTACAGAGGCAGTGCTGATATTCCAGTTCAATACAGAGGGAGTGCTGATGTTCCAGTGAAGCACAGAGGTAGTGTTGATATTCAAGTGCAGTACAGAGGGAGTGCTGATGTTCCAGTGCTGTACAGCGGGAGATTTGATATATCACTGCAGTACAGAGGGAGTGCTGATGTTCCAGTGGTGTACAGAGGCAGTGCTGATGTTCCAGTGCTGTACAGCGGGAGATTTGATATATCACTGCAGTACAGAGGGAGTGCTGATGTTCCAGTGGAGTACAAAGGCAGTGCTGACGTTCCAGTGCAGTACAGAGGGAGTTCAGATGTTCCAGTGCAATACAGAGACCGTACGGTTGGTCCAGTGCAGTACAGAGGCTGTGTCGATGTCCCAGTGCAATACAGAAGCAGTGCTGATGTTTTAGGGCAGCACCGAGGGAGTGCTGATGTTCCAGTGCAGTACAGAGGGAGTGCTGATGTTCCAGTGCAGTACAGAGGGAGTGCTGATGTTCCAGTTCTGTACAGAGGGAGTGCTGATGTTCCAGTGCAGCACAGAGGTAGTATTGATATTCCAGTGCAGTACAGAGACAGTGTTGATATTCCAGTTCAGATCAGAGGGAGTGCTGGTGTTCCAGTGCTGTACAGAGGCAGTGCTGATGTCCCAGTGCAGTACAGAGACAGTGCCGAAGTCCCAGTCCTGTACAGAGGCAGTGCTGATGTTCCAGTTCAGTACAGAGACCGTACGGTTGGTCCAGTGCAGTACAGAGGCAGCGTCGATGTCCCAGTGCAATTCAGAAGCAGTGCTGATGTTTTAGGGCAGCACGGAGGGAGTGCTGATGTTCCAGTGCGGTACAGCGAGAGTGCTGATGTTCCAGTGCATTACAGAGGGAGTGCTGATGTTCCACTTCAGTACAGAGGGAGTGCTGATGTTCCAGTGCAGCACAGAGGTAGTATTGATATTCCAGTGCAGTACAGAGACAGTGCTGATGGTCCAGTGCAGCACAGAGGTAGTATTGATATTCCAGTGCAGTACAGAGGCAGTGTTGATATTCCAGTTCAGTACAGAGGGAGTGCTGATGTTCCAGTGCAGTACAGAGTGAGTGCTGATGTTCCAGTGCAGTACAGACGGAGATTTGATATTCCAGTGCAGTACAGAGGGAGTGCTGATGTCCCAGTGCTGTACAGCGGGAGATCTGATATACCACTGCAGTATAGAGGGGGTGCTGATGTTCCAGTGGAGTACAGAGGCAGTGCTGATGCTCCGGTGCAGTACAGAGGCAGTGCTGATGTTCCAGGGCAGTACAGAGAGAGTGCTGATGTCCCAGTGCAGTACAGAGGCAGTGCTGATGTTCTGGGGCAGGCAGAGGATGTGCCAATGTTTTGGGGCAGAACAGAGGCAGTGCTGATGTTCCAGTGCAGTACAGAGGGAGTGCTGATGTTCTGGGGCAGGACAGAGGTAGTGCCAATGGTTTGGGGCAGAACAGAGTCAGTGCTGATGTCCCAGTGCTGTACAGAGGCAGTGCTCATGTTCTGGGGCAGGACAGAGGCAGCGCCAATGTTTGGGGGCAGAACAGAGGCTGTGCAGATGTTCCACTGCAGTACAGAGGGAGTGCTGATGTGCCATTGTAGTACAGAGAGTGTGCTGATGTTCCAGTGCAGTACAGAGGCAGTGCGGTTGTTCCAGTGCAGTACAGAGACTGTTCGATTGTTCCAGTGCAGTTCAGAGAGCGTGCGGTTGTTCCAGTGCAGTACAGAGGCAGTGCAGATGTTCCAGCGCTGTACAGATGCAGTGCAGATGTTCCAGTGAAGTACAGAGGGAGTGCATATGTTCCAGTGCAGTACAGAGACCGTACGGTTGGTCCAGTGCAGTACAAAGGCAGTGTCGATGTCCCAGTGCATTACCGAGGCAGTGCTGATGTTTTAGGGCAGCACCGAGGGAGTGCTGATGTTCCAGTGCAGTGCAGAGGGAGTGCTGATGTTCCAGTGCAGTACAGAGGGAGTGTTGATGTTCCAGTGCATTACAGAGGGAGTGATGATGTTTTAGGGCAGTACAGAGGGAGTGCTGATGTTTTAGGGCAGCACAGAAGCAGTGCTGATGTCCCAGTGCAGTACAGAGGGAGTGCTGATGTTCCAGTGCAATGCAGAGGCAGTGCTGATGGCCCAGTCCAGTACAGAGGCAGTGCTGATGCTGCAGTGAATTACAGAGGCAGTGCTGATGTTCCAGTGCAGTACAGAGGCAGTGCGTATGTCCCAGTCCAGTCCAGAGGCAGTGCTGATATTTCAGTTCAGTACAGAGGGAGTGCTGATGTTCCAGTGCAGCAAAGAGGTAGTATTGATAATCCAGTGCAGAACAGAGGCAGTGTTGATATTCCAGTTCAGTACAGAGGGAGTGCTGATGTTCCAGTGCAGGTGAGTACATACTTTAAAAGCCTTACCTTTACAGGAGCAGCCCTTCGGATTTCGGCGGCTGCGGTGCGCAGGGGCCTTCTGGGAGGTGAGTCGTGAATTTAAAAACCCTTACCTGGTCCCGTGTCTGTTCTTCTTTTCTGTTTTATTTGTTTTTATATAAGGCGGGGACCGGAAGTTCGACAAGTGGACCTCTGGGAAGTCCCCCCCCCAACCAATAAATTCTGGTGGAGAGGAAACCCAAGACACTACACGTGTAGTGTCTCCCACCCGCCCTCCTCCTCTAACCAAATAATAAGACCCATTGGTGTGAGGTAAGTGCCATATTATATTATTATTATATTATTAGCATTGTGCAGGTCAAGGTTCGGAGGTGGAGGAGCAGTCTCTGTCAGCGAGAGAACCTGAGAACATCTAAGACACTCAGAAGGTAAGAAGGTAAGTAAGTGATTTTTACTTATTTTTACTTTTATACCTTTTTTCAAATTGTGTGTGTCGGGGGGAAACTGAAATGACATCACAGAAAAGCTGTGGCCAGAGTGGCTAGTATTTGGTAACTAATTAAACATAATAACTTAATTATAATTTAGAGGGATATCTAAGCCAGAGATCGGAGAGTACTATAGTTAGCTATCGCATTTCTATTAGAAATCTAGTGCTAGGAAACAGATAGTTGACAGTAACTTTGAAATTTTTTTTAAAATATTTTTTTTAAAAGACTAATTTTAATTTTAATTAATTGACGCAATGTCAGTTAGAGGGGTGCAGTGCTCTGACTGTCAGATGTGGCTGGTCCGGGAGGCTTCCAGCGTCCCGGATGGCTTCATCTGCAGAAAGTGCACCCAACTGGAGCTCCTCACAGACCGCATGGTTCGGTTGGAGCAGCAATTGAATGCATTTAGGAGCATGCAGGTGGCGGAAAGCGTCATAGATCGCAGTTATGTAAATGTGGTCACACCCAAGGTGCAGGCAGAGAAATGGGTGACCACCAGAAAGGGCAGGCAGTCAGTGCAGGAATCCCCTGTGGTTGTCCCCCTCTCGAACAGATATACCCCTTTGGATACTGTCGGGGGGGGATAGCCTATCAGGGGAAAACAGCAGCAGCCAGAGCAGTGGCACCACGGCTGGCTCTGATGTTCAGAAGGGTGGGTCAAAGCGCAGAAGAGTAATAGTAATAGGGGACTCTATAGTCAGGGGCACAGATAGGCGCTTCTGTGGACGTGAAAGAGACTCCAGGATGGAATGTTGCCTCCCTGGTGCCAGGGTCCAGGTTGTCTCCGAACGGGTAGAGGGCATCCTGAAGGGGGAGGGCAAACAGGCAGAGGTCGTTGTACATATTGGTACTAAAGACATAGGCAGGAAGGGGCATGAGGTCCTGCAGCAGGAGTTCAGGGAGCTAGGCAGAAAGTTAAAAGACAGGACCTCGAGGGTTGTAATCTCGGGATTGCTTCCTGTGCCACGTGCCAGTGAGGCTAGAAATAGGAAGATAGAGCAGCTAAACACGTGGCTAAACAGCTGGTGTAGGAGGGAGGGTTTCCATTATCTGGACCACTGGGAGCTCCTCCGGGGCAGGTGTGACCTGTATAAGAAGGACGGGTTGCATCTAAACCGGAGAGGCATAAATATCCTGGCCGCGAGGTTTGCTAGTGTCACACGGGAGGGTTTAAACTAGTATGGCAGGGGGGTGGGCACGGGAGCAATAGGTCAGAAGGTGAGAGCATTGAGGGAGAACTAGGGAATAGGGACAGTGTGGCTCTGAGGCAGAGCAGACAGGGAGAAGTTGCTGAACACAGCGGGTCTGGTGGCCTGAAGTGCATATGTTTTAATGCAAGGAGCATTACGGGTAAGGCAGATGAACTTAGAGCTTGGATTAGTACTTGGAACTATGATGTTGTTGCCATTACAGAGACCTGGTTGAGGGAAGGGCAGGATTGGCAGCTAAACGTTCCAGGATTTAAATGTTTCAGGTGGGATAGAGGGGGATGTAAAAGGGGAGGAACAGTTGTGCTACTTGTTCGGGAGAATATCACAGCTGTACTGCGAGAGGACACCTCAGAGGGCAGTGAGGCTATATGGGTAGAGATCAGGAATAAGAAGGGTGCAGTCACAATGTTGGGGGTATACTACAGGCCTCCCAACAGCCAGCGGGAGATAGAGGAGCAGATAGGTAGACAGATTTTGGAAAAGAGTAAAAACAACAGGGTTGTGGTGATGGGAGACTTCAACTTCCCCAATATTGACTGGGACTCACTTAGTGCCAGGGGCTTAGACGGGGCGGAGTTTGTAAGGAGCATCCAGGAGGGCTTCTTAAAACAATATGTAGACAGTCCAACTAGGGAAGGGGCGGTACTGGACCTGGTATTGGGGAATGAGCCCGGCCAGGTGGTAGATGTTTCAGTAGGGGAGCATTTCGGTAACAGTGACCACAATTCAGTAAGTTTTAAAGTACTGGTGGACAAGGATAAGAGTGGTCCGAGGATGAATGTGCTAAATTGGGGGAAGGCTAATTATAACAATATTAGGCGGGAACTGAAGAACATAGATTGGGGGCGGATGTTTCAGGGCAAATCAACATCTGACATGTGGGAGGCTTTCAAGTGGCAGTTGAAAGGAATACAGGACCGGCATGTTCCTGTGAGGAAGAAAGATAAATACGGCAATTTTCGGGAACCTTGGATGACGAGTGATATTGTAGGCCTCGTCAAAAAGAAAAAGGAGGCATTTGTCAGGGCTAAAAGGCTGGAAACAGACGAAGCCTGCGTGGAATATAAGGAAAGTAGGAAGGAACTTAAGCAAGGAGTCAGGAGGGCTAGAAGGGGTCACGAAAAGTCATTGGCAAATAGGGTTAAGGAAAATCCCAAGGCTTTTTACACGTACATAAAAAGCAAGAGGGTAGCCAGGGAAAGGGTTGGCCCACTGAAGGATAGGCAAGGGAATCTATGTGTGGAGCCAGAGGAAATGGGCGAGGTACTAAATGAATACTTTGCATCAGTATTCACCAAAGAGAAGGAATTGGTAGATGTTGAGTCTGGAGAAGGGGGTGTAGATAGCCTGGGTCACATTGTGATCCAAAAAGACGAGGTGTTGGGTGTCTTAAAAAATATTAAGGTAGATAAGTCCCCAGGGCCTGATGGGATCTACCCCAGAATACTGAAGGAGGCTGGAGAGGAAATTGCTGAGGCCTTGACAGAAATCTTTGGATCCTCGCTGTCTTCAGGGGATGTCCCGGAGGAGTGGAGAATAGCCAATGTTGTTCCTCTGTTTAAGAAGGGTAGCAAGGATAATCCCGGGAACTACAGGCCGGTGAGCCTTACTTCAGTGGTAGGGAAATTACTGGAGAGAATTCTTCGAGACAGGATCTACTCCCATTTGGAAGCAAATGGACGTATTAGTGAGAGGCAGCACGGTTTTGTGAAGGGGAGGTCGTGTCTCACTAACTTGATAGAGTTTTTTGAGGGGGTCACTAAGATGATTGATGCAGGTAGGGCAGTGGATGTTGTCTATATGGACTTCAGTAAGGCCTTTGACAAGGTCCCTCATGGTAGACTAGTACAAAAGGTGAAGTCACACGGGATCAGGGGTGAGCTGGCAAGGTGGATACAGAACTGGCTAGGCCATAGAAGGCAGAGAGTAGCAATGGAGGGATGCTTTTCTAATTGGAGGGCTGTGACCAGTGGTGTTCCACAGGGATCAGTGCTGGGACCTTTGCTCTTTGTAGTATATATAAATGATTTGGAGGAAAATGTAACTGGCCTGATTAGTATGCTTGCAGACGACACAAAGGTTGGTGGAATTGCGGATAGCGATGAGGACTGTCAGAGGATACAGCAGGATTTAGATTGTCTTGAGACTTGGGCGGAGAGATGGCAGATGGAGTTTAATCCGGACAAATGTGAGGTAATGCATTTTGGAAGGTCTAATGCAGGTAGGGAATATACAGAGAATGGTAGAACCCTCAAGAGTATTGAAAGTCAAAGAGATCTAGGAGTACAGCTCCACAGGTCATTGAAAGGGGCAACACAGGTGGAGAAGGTAGTCAAGAAGGCATACGGCATGCTTGCCTTCATTGGCCGGGGCATTGAGTATAAGAATTGGCAAGTCATGTTGCAGCTGTATTGAACCTTAGTTAGGCCACACTTGGAGTATAGTGTTCAATTCTGGTCGCCACACTACCAGAAGGATGTGGAGGCTTTAGAGAGGGTGCAGAAGAGTTTTACCAGAATGTTGCCTGGTATGGAGGGCATTAGCTATGAGGAGCGGTTGAATAAACTCGGTTGCTCTCACTGGAACGAAGGAGGTTGAGGGGAGACCTGATAGAGGTATACTAAATTATGAGGGGCATAGACAGAGTGGATAGTCGGAGGCTTTTCCCCAGGGTAGAGGGGTCAATTACTAGGGGGCATAGGTTTAAGATGCGAGGGGCAAGGTTTAGAGTAGATGTACGAGGCAAGTTTTTTACGCAGAGGGTAGTGGGTGCCTGGAACTCGCTACCGGAGGAGGTAGTGGAAGCAGGGACGATAGTGACATTTAAGGGGCATCTTGACAAATATATGGATAGGGTGGGAATAGAAGGATACGGACCCAGGAAGTGTAGAAGATTGTAGTTTAGTCGGGCAGCATGGTCGGCACGGGCTTGGAGGGCCGAAGGGCCTGTTCCTGTGCTGTACATTTCTTTGTTCTTTTTGTTCTTTGTACAGAGGAACTCCTGATGTTCCAGGGCAGTACAGAGGCAGTGCTGATGTTACAGTGCAGTACAGAGGCAGTGCCGATGTCCCAGTCCAGTACAGAGGCAGTGCTGATATTCCAGTTCAGTACAGAGGGAGTGCTGATGTTCAAGTGCAGCACAGAGGTAGTATTGATATTCCAGTGCAGTACAGAGGCAGTGTTGATATTCCAGTTCAGTACAGAGGGAGTGCTGATGTACCAGTGCAGTACAGAGGGAGATTTGATATTCCAGTGCAGTACAGAGGGCGTGCTGATGTTCCAGTGCTGTACAGCGGGAGATTTGATATACCACTGCAGTAAAGAGGGAGTGCTGATGTTCCAGTGCAGTACAGAAGCAGTGCTGATGTTCTGGGGCAGTACAGAGGCAGTGCCACTGTTTTAGGGCAGAACAGAGGCAGTGCTTATGTTCCAGTGCAGTACAGAGGGAGTTCTGATGTTCCAGTGCAGTACAGGGGCAGTACGGTTGTTCCAGTGCAGTACAGAGACTGTACGATTGTTCCAGTGCAGTTCAGAGAGAGTACGGTTCTTCCAGTGCAGTACAGAGGCAGTTCAGATGTTCCAGTGCTGTACAGATGCACTGCAGATGTTCCAGTGCAGTACCGAGGGAGTGCAGATGTTCCAGTGCAGTACAGAGACCGTACGGTTGGTCCAGTGCAGTACAGCGACAGTGTCGATGTCCCCGTGCAAAACAGAAGCAGTGCTGATGTTGTAGGGCAGCACCGAGGGAGTGCTGCTGGTCCAGTGCAGAAGAGAGGCAGTTCTGATGTTCGAGTGCAGAAGAGAGGCAGTGCTGATGTTCCAGTTCAGTACAGAGGGACTGCTGATGTTCCAGTTCAGTACAGAGGGAGTGCTGATGTTCCAGTGCAGCACAGAGGTTGTATTGATATTCCAGTGCAGTACAGAGGCAGTGTTGATATTCCAGTTCAGTACAGAGGGAGTGCTGATGTTCCAGTGCTGTACAGAGGGAGTCCTGATGTTCCAGTGCAGTACAAAGAACAAAGAACAAAGAAATGTACAGCACAGGATCAGGCCCTTCGGCCCTCCAAGCCCGTGCCGACCATGCTGTCCGTCTAAACTACAATCTTCTACACTTCCTGGGTCCGTATCCCTCTATTCCCCTCCTATTCATGTATTTGTCAAGATGCCCCTTAAATGTCACTATCGTCCCTGCTTCCACCACCTCCTCCAGTACCGAGTTCCAGGCACCCACTACCCTCTGTGTAAAAAACTTGCCTCGTACATCTACTCTAAACCTTGCCCCTCTCACGTTAAACATATGCCCCCTAGTAATTGACCCCTCTACCCTGGGGAAAAGCCTCTGACTATCCACTCTGTCTATGCCCCTCATAATTTTGTATACCTCTATCAGGTCTCCCCTCAACCTCCTTCGTTCCAATGAGAACAAACCGAGTTTATTCAACCGCTCCTCATAGCTAATGCCCTCCATACCAGGCAACATTCTGGTAAATCTCTTCTGCACCCTCTCTAAAGCCTCCACATCCTTCTGGTAGTGTGGCGACCAGAATTGAACACTATACTCCAAGTGTGGCCTAACTAAGGTTCTATACAGCTGCAACATGACTTTTCAATTCTTATACTCAATGCCCCGGCCAATGAAGGCAAGCATGCCGTATGCCGTCTTGACTACCTTCTCCACCTGTGTTGCCCCTTTCAATGACCTGTGTACCTGTACTCCTAGATCTCTTTGACTTTCAATACTCTTGAGGGTTCTACCATTCACTGTATATTCCCTGCCTGCATTAGAACTTCCAAAATGCATTACCTCACATTTGTCCGGATTAAACTCCATCTGCCATCTCTCTGCCCAAGTCTCCAAACAATCTAAATCCTGCTGTATCCTCCGACAGTCCTCATCGCTATCCGCAATTCCACCATCCATTGTGTCATCTGCAAACTTACTAATCAGACCAATTACATTTTCCTCCAAATCATTTATATATACTACAAAGAGCAAAGGTCCCAGCACTGATCCCTGTGGAACAGCACTGGTCACAGCCCTCTAATGAGAAAAGCATCCTTCCATTGCTACTCTCTGCCTTCTATGGCCTAGCCAGTTCTGTATCCACCTTGCCAGCTCACCCCTGATCCCGTGTGACTTCACCTTTTGTACTAGTCTACCATGAGGGACCTTGTCAAAGGCCTTACTGAAGTCCATATAGACAACATCCACTGCCCTACCTGCATCAATCATCTTAGTGACGTCCTCGAAAAATTCTATCAGGTTAGTGAGATACGACCTCCCCTTCACAAAACCGTGCTGCCACTCACTAATACGTCCATTTGCTTCCAAATGGGAGTAGATCCTGTCTCGAAGAATTCTCTCCAGTAATTTCCCTACCACTGAAGTAAGGCTCACCGGCCTGTAGTTCCCGGGATTATCCTTGCTACCCTTCTTAAACAGAGGAACAACATTGGCTATTCTCCAGTCCTCCGGGACATCCCCTGAAGACAGCGAGGATCCAAAAAGTACAGAGGCAGTGCTGATGTTCCAGTCCAGTACAGAGGCAGTGCTGATATTCCAGTTCAGTACAGAGGGACTGCTGATGTTCCAGTTCAGTACAGAGGGAGTGCTGATGGTCCAGTGCAGCACAGAGGTAGTATTGATATTCCAGTGCAGTACAGAGGCAGTGTTGATATTCCAGTTCAGTACAGAGGGAGTGCTGATGTTCCAGTGCGGTACAGAGGGAGTGCTGATGTTCCAGTGCAGCACAGAGGGAGATTTGATATTCCAGTGCAGTACAGAGAGAGTGCTGATGTCCCAGTGCTGTACAGCGGGAGATCTGATATACCACTGCAGTACAGAGGGAGTGCTGATGTTCCATTGGAGTACAGAGGCAGTGCTGATGCTCCGGTGCAGTACAGAGGCAGTGCTGATGTTCCAGGGCAGTACAGATAGAGCGCGGATGTCCCAGTGCAGTACAGAGGCAGTGCTGATGTTCTGGGGCAGGACAGAGGCAGTGCCAATGTTTTGGGGCAGAACAGAGGCAGTGCTGATGTTCCAGTGCAGTACAGAGGGAGTGCTGATGTTCTGGGACAGGACAGAGGCAGTGCCAATGTTTTGGGGCAGAACAGAGGCAGTGCTGATGTCCCAGTGCTGTACAGAGTCAGTGCTGATGTTCTGGGGCAGGACAGAGGCAGTGCCAATGTTTGGGGGCAAAACAGAGGCAGTGCAGATGTTCCATTGCAGTACAGAGGGAGTGCTGATGTGCCACTGTAATACAGAGGGTGTGCTGATGTTCCAGTGCAGTACAGAGGCAGTGCGGTTGTTCAAGTGCAGTACAGAGACTGTTCGATTGCTCCAGTGCAGTTCAGAGAGCGTACGGTTGTTCCAGTGCAGTACAGAGGCAGTGCAGATGTTCCAGTGCTGTACAGATGCAGTGCAGATGTTCCAGAGAAGTACAGCGGGAGTGCAGATGTTCCAGTGCAGTACAGAGGGAGTGCTGATGTCCAAGTGCCGTACAGAGGTAGTGTTGATATTCCATTGCAATACAGAGGCACTGCTGATGGTCCAGTGCAGTACAGAGGCAGTGTCGAGGTCCCAGTCCAATACCGAGGCAGTGCTGATGTTTTAGGGCAGCACCGAGGGAGTGCTGATGTTCCAGTGGAGTACAGAGGGAGTGCTGATGTTCCAGTGCAGTACAGAGGGAGTGCTGATGTTCCCGTGCATTACAGAGGGAGTGCTGATGTTTCAGTGCAGTAGAGAAGCAGTGCTGATGTCCCAGTGCAGTACAGAGGGAGTGCTGATGTTCCAGTGAAGTTCCGAGGCAGTGCTGATGTTCCAGTGCAATACAGAGGCAGTGCTGATGTTTTAGGGAAGCACCGAGGGAGTGCTGATGTTCCAGTGCAGTACAGAGGGAGTGCTGATGTTTCAGTGCAGTACAGAGCGAGTGCTGATGTTCCAGTGCAGTACAGAGGGAGTGCTGATGTTTTAGGGAAGCACAGAAGCAATGCTGGTGTCCCAGTGCAGTACAGAGGGAGTGCTGATGTTCAACTGCAGCACAGAGGCAGTGCTGATGTTGCAGTGCAGTACAGAGGCAATGCTGATGTTCCAGTGCAGTACAGAGGTAATGCTGATGTTCCAGTGCAGTACAGAGGTAATGCTGACGTTCCAGTGCAGTACAGAGGCAGTGCCGATGTCCCAGTGCAGTACAGAGGCAGTGCCAATGTTTTAGGGCAGAACAGAGGCAGTGCTGATGTTCCGGTGCAGTACAGTGGGAGTGCTGATGTTCCAGTCCAGTACAGAGACAGTACGGTTGTTCCAGTGCAGTGCAGAGATAGTATGGTTGTTCCAGTGCAGTACAGAGGCAGTGCAGATGTTCCAGTGCTGTACAGAATCATTGCAGATGTTCCAGTGCAGTACACAGACAGTACGGTTGTTCCAGTGCAGTACAGAGGCATTGCAGATGTTCCAGTGCTGTACAGATGCATTGCAGATGTTCCAGTGCAGTACGGAGGGAGTGATGATGTCCCAGTGCAGTACAGAGGCAGTGCGGATGTTCTAATGCAGTACAGTGGCCGTACGGTTGTTCCAGTGCAGTACAGAGGCATTGTCGATGTCCCAGTGCAGTACAGAGGCAGTGCCGATGTCCCAGTGCAGTACAGAGGCAGTGCTGATGTTTTAAGGCAGTACGGAGGGAGTGCTGATGTCCCAGTGCAGTACAGAGGCAGAGCAAATGTTCCAGTGCAGCACAGAGTCCGTACGGTTGGTCCAGTGCAGTACAGAGGGAGTGCTGATGTTCCAGTGCAGTATAGAGCCATTGCTGATGTTTTAGGGCAGCACAGAGGCAGTGCTGATGTTCCAGTGCAGTACAGAGGCAATGCTGATGTTCCAGTGCAGTACAGAGGCAGTGCCGGTGTTTTCGGCCAGTACAGAGGCAGTGCTGATGTTCCAGTGCAGTACAGAGACAATGCAGATGTTCCAGTGCAGTACAGAAGGTGTGCCGATGTTCCAGTGCAGTACAGAGGCAGTGCTGATGTCCCAGTGCAGTACAGAGGCAGTGCTGATGTCCCAGTGCAGTACAGACGGAGTGCTGATGTTCCAGCGCAGTACAGAGGCAGTTCTGATGTCCCAGTGCAGAAGAGAGGTAGTGTTGATATTCCATTGCAATACAGAGGCAGTGCTGATGCTCCAGTCCAGTGCAGAGGGAGTGCTGATGCTCCAGTGCAGTACAGAGGCAGAGCTGATATTCCAGTTCAGTCCAGAGGGACTGCTGATGTTCCAGTTCAGTACAGAGGGAGTGCTGATGTTCCAGTGCAGCACAGAGGTAGTATTGATATTCCAGTGCAGTACAGAGGCAGTGTTGATATTCCAGTTCAGTACAGAGGGAGTGTTGATGTTCCAGTGCTGTACAGAGGGAGTCCTGATGTTCCAGTGCAGTACAGAGGGAGTGTTGATGTGCCACTGCAGTACAGAGGGTGTGCCGATGTTCCAGTGCAGTACAGAGGCACTGCGGATGTTCCAGTGCAGTACAGAGACTGTTCGATTGTTCCAGTGCAGTTCAGAGAGCATACGGTTGTCCAAGTGCAGTACAGCGGCAGTGCAGATGTTCCAGTGCTGTACAGATGCAGTGCAGATGTTCCAGTGAAGTACAGAGAGCATGCAGATGTTCCAGTGCGGTACAGAGACAGTACCGTTGGTCCAGTGCAGTACAGAGGCAGTGTCGATGTCCCAGTGCAATACCGAGGCAGTGCTTATGTTTTAGGGCAGCACCGAGGGAGTGCTTATATTCCAGTGCAGTACAGAGGGAGTGCTGATGTTCCAGTGCAGTACAGAGGCATTGCTGACGTTCCAATGCAGTACAGAGACAGTACGGTTGTTGCAGTGCAGTGCAGAGAGAGTACATTTGTTCCAGTGCAGTACAGAGACATTACGGTTGTTCCAGTGCAGTACAGAGGCAGTGCAGATGTTCCAGTGCTGTACAAATGCATTGCAGATGTTCCAATGCAGTACAGAGGGAGTGCTGATGTCCCAGTGCAGTACATAGACAGTACGGCTGTTCCAGTGCAGTACACAGACAGTACGGTTGTTCCAGTGCAGTACAGATGCAGTGCAGATGTTCCCGTGCAGTACAGATGGAGTGCAGATGTTCCAGTGCAGTACAGAGACCGTACGGTTGGTCCAGTGCAGTACAGAGGCAGTGTCGATTTCCCAGTGCAGTACAGAGACAGTGCTGATGTTTTAGGACAGCACCGAGGGACTGCTGATGTTCCAGTGCAGTACAGAGGGAGTGATGATGTTCCAGTGCAGTACAGAGGCATTGCTGATGTTCCAGTGCAGTACAGAGGGAGTGTTTATGATCCAGTGCAGTACAGAGGCAGTGCCGATGTTTCAGTGCAGTACAGAGGGAGTGCTGATATTCCAGGTCAGTACAGAGGGAGTGCTGATGTTCCAGTGCAGCACAGAGGTAGTATTGATATTCCAGTGCAGTACAGAGGCAGTGTTAATATTCCAGTTCAGTACAGAGGCAGTGCTGATGTTCCAGTGCTGTACAGTGGTAGTCCTGATGTTCCAGTGCGGTACAGAGGCAGTGCTGATGTTCCAGTGAAGTACAGAGGCAGTGCCGATGTCCCAGTCCAGTACAGAGGCAGTGCTGATATTCCAGTTCAGAACAGAGGGAGTGATGATGTTCCAGTGCAGTACAGAGGGAGTGCTGATGTTCATGTGCAGTACAGAGGCAGTGCTGATGTTTTAGGGCAGCACAGAGACCGTACGGTTGGTCCAGTGCAGTAAAGAGGGAGTGCTGATGTTCCAGTGCAGTACAGCGGGAGCTTTGATATTCCACTGCAGTACAGAGGGTGTGCTGATCTTCCAGTGCAGTGTCAGAGGCAGATTTGATATTCCAGTGCAGTAAAGAGGGAGTGCTGATGTCCCAGTGCTGTACAGCGGGAGATCTGATATACCACTTAAGTACAGAGAGTGTGCTGATGTTTCAGTGGAGTACAGAGGCAGTGCTGATGCTCCGGTGCAGTACTGAGGCAGTGCTGATGTCCCAGTGCAGTACAGTGGCAGTGCTTATGTTCTGGGGCAGGACAGAGTCAGTGCCAATGTGTTGGGGCAGAACAGAGGCAGTGCTGATGTTCCAGTGCAGTACAGAGGGAGTGCTGATGTTCTGGAGCAGGACAGAGGCAGTGCCAATGTTTGGGTGCAGAACAGAGGCAGTGCAGATGTTCCACTGCAGTACAGAGGGAGTGCTGATGTTCCACTGCAGTACAGAGGGTGTGCTGATGTTCCAGTGCAGTACAGAGGCAGTGCTGATGTTCTGGGGCAGGACAGAGGCAGTGCCAATGTTTGGGGGAAGAACAGAGGCAGTGCAGATGTTCCACTGCAGTACAGAGGGAGTGCTGATGTGCCACTGCAGTACAGAGGGAGTGCTGATGTGCCACTGCAGTACAGAGGCAGTGCGGTTGTTCCAGTGCAGTACAGAGACTGTTCGATTGTTCCAGTGCAGTTCCGGGAGCTTACGGTTGTTCCAGTACTGTACAGAGGCAGTGCAGATGTTCCAGAGATGTACAGATGCAATGCAGATGTTCCAGTGAAGTACAGAGGTAGTGCAGATGTTCCAGTGCAGTACAGAAACGGTACGGTTGGTCCAGTGCAGTACAGAGGCAGTGCCGATGTCCCAGTGCAGCACAGAGGCAGTGCTGATGTTCTGGGGCAGTACACAGACAGTGCCAATGTTTTAGGGCAGAACAGAGGCAGTGCTGATGTTCCGGTGCAGTACAGTGGGAGTGCTGATGTTCCAGTCCAGTACAGAGACAGTACGGTTGTTCCAGTGCAGTGCAGAGAGAGTACGGTTGTTCCAGTGCAGTACAGAGGCAGTGCAGATGTTCCAGTGCTGTACAGAATCATTGCAGATGTTCCAGTGCAGTACACAGACAGTACGGTTGTTCCAGTGCAGTACAGAGGCATTGCGGATGTTCCAGTGCTGTACAGATGCATTGCAGATGTTCCAGTGCAGTACGGAGGGAGTGATGATGTCCCAGTGCAGTACAGAGGCAGTGCGGATGTTCTAATGCAGTACAGTGGCCGCACGGTTGTTCCAGTGCAGTACAGAGGCATTGTCGATGTCCCAGTGCAGTACAGAGGCAGTGCCGATGTCCCAGTGCAGTACAGAGGCAGTGCTGATGTTTTAAGGCAGTACGGAGGGAGTGCTGATGTCCCAGTGCAGTACAGAGGCAGTGCAAATGTTCCAGTGCAGCACAGAGTCCGTACGGTTGGTCCAGTGCAGTACAGAGGGAGTGCTGATGTTCCAGTGCAGTACAGAGGCATTGCTGATGTTTTAGGGCAGCACAGAGGCAGTGCTGATGTTCCGGTGCAGTACAGAGGCAATGCTGATGTTCCAGTGCAGTACAGAGGCAGTGCCGGTGTTTTCGGGCAGTACAGAGGCAGTGCTGATGTTCCAGTGCAGTACAGAGACAATGCTGATGTTCCAGTGCAGTACAGAAGGTGTGCCGATGTTCCAGTGCAGCACAGAGGCAGTGCTGATGTCCCAGTGCAGTACAGAGGCAGTGCTGATGTCCCAGTGCAGTACAGACGGAGTGCTGATGTTCCAGCGCAGTACAGAGGCAGTTCTGATGTCCCAGTGCAGAAGAGAGGTAGTGTTGATATTCCATTGCAATACAGAGGCAGTGCTGATGCTCCAGTCCAGTGCAGAGGGAGTGCTGATGCTCCAGTGCAGTACAGAGGCAGTGCTGATATTCCAGTTCAATCCAGAGGGACTGCTGATGTTCCAGTTCAGTACAGAGGGAGTGCTGATTTTCCAGTGCAGCACAGAGGTAGTATTGATATTCCAGTGCAGTACAGAGGCAGTGTTGATATTCCAGTTCAGTACAGAGGGAGTGCTGATGTTCCAGTGCTGTACAGAGGGAGTCCTGATGTTCCAGTGCAGTACAGAGGCAGTGCTGATGGTCCAGTTCAGTACAGAGGGAGTGCTGATGTTCCAGTTCAGTACAGAGGCAGTGCTGATATTCCAGTTCAGTACAGAGGGAGTGCTGATGTTCCAGTTCAGTACAGAGGGAGTGCTGATGTTCCAGTGCAGCACAGAGGTAGTATTGATATTCCAGTGCATTACAGAGGCAGTATTGATATTCCAGTTCAGTACAGAGGGAGTGCTGTTGTTCCAGTGCAGTACAGAGGGAGATTTGATATTCCAGTGCAGTAGAGGGAGTGCTGATGTCCCAGTGCTGTACAGCGGGAGATCTGATATACCACTGCAGTACAGAGGGAGTGCTGATGTTCCAGTGGAGTACAGAGGCAGTGCTGATGCTCCGGTGGAGTACAGAGGCAGTGCTGATGTTCCAGGGCAGTACAGACAGAGCGCTGATGTCCCAGTGCACTACAGAGGGAGTGCTAATGTTCTGGGGAAGGACAGAGGCAGTGCCAATGTTTTGGGGCAGAACAGAGGAGGTGCTGATGTCCCAGTGCTGTACAGAGGCAGTGCTGATGTTCTGGGGCAGGACAGAGGCAGTGCCAATGTTTGAGGGCAGAAAAGAGGCTGTGCAGGTGTTCCACTACAGTACAGAGGGAGTGTTGATGTGCCACTGCAGTACAGAGGGTGTGCCGATGTTCCAGTGAAGTACAGAGGCAGTGCGGTTGTTCCAGTGCAGTACAGAGACTGTTCGATTGTTCCAGTGCAGTTCAGAGAGCATACAGTTGTTCCAGTGCAGTACAGAGGCAGTGCAGATGTTCCAGTGCTGTACGGATGCAGTGCAGATGTTCCAGTGAAGTACAGAGAGCATGCAGATGTTCCAGTGCAGTACAGAGACAGTACCGTTGGTCCAGTGCAGTACAGAGGCAGTGTCGATGTCCCAGTGCAATACCGAGGCAGTGCTTATGTTTTAGGGCAGCACCGAGGGAGTGCTGATATTCCAGTGCAGTACAGAGGGAGTGCTGATGTTCCAGTGCAGTACAGCGGGAGCTTTGATATTCCACTGCAGTACAGAGGGTGTGCTGATCTTCCAGCGCAGTGTCAGAGGCAGATTTGATATTCCAGTGCAGTAAAGAGGGAGTGCTGATGTCCCAGTGCTGTACAGCGGGAGATCTGATATACCACTTAAGTACAGAGAGTGTGCTGATGTTCCAGTGGAGTACAGAGGCAGTGCTGATGCTCCGGTGCAGTACTGAGGCAGTGCTGATGTCCCAGTGCAGTACAGTGGCAGTGCTTATGTTCTGGGGCAGGACAGAGTCAGTGCCAATGTGTTGGGGCAGAACAGAGGCAGTGCTGATGTTCCAGTGCAGTACAGAGGGAGTGCTGATGTTCTGGAGCAGGACAGAGGCAGTGCCAATGTTTGGGTGCAGAACAGAGGCAGTGCAGATGTTCCACTGCAGTACAGAGGGAGTGCTGATGTTCCACTGCAGTACAGAGGGTGTGCTGATGTTCCAGTGCAGTACAGAGGCAGTGCTGATGTTCTGGGGCAGGACAGAGGCAGTGCCAATGTTTGGGGGAAGAACAGAGGCAGTGCAGATGTTCCACTGCAGTACAGAGGGAGTGCTGATGTGCCACTGCAGTACAGAGGGAGTGCTGATGTGCCACTGCAGTACAGAGGCAGTGCGGTAGTTCCAGTGCAGTACAGAGACTGTTCGATTGTTCCAGTGCAGTTCCGGGAGCTTACGGTTGTTCCAGTACTGTACAGAGGCAGTGCAGATGTTCCAGAGATGTACAGATGCAATGCAGATGTTCCAGTGAAGTACAGAGGTAGTGCAGATGTTCCAGTGCAGTACAGAAACGGTACGGTTGGTCCAGTGCAGTACAGAGGCAGTGCCGATGTCCCAGTGCAGCACAGAGGCAGTGCTGATGTTCTGGGGCAGTACACAGACAGTGCCAATGTTTTAGGGCAGAACAGAGGCAGTGCTGATGTTCCGGTGCAGTACAGTGGGAGTGCTGATGTTCCAGTCCAGTACAGAGACAGTACGGTTGTTCCAGTGCAGTGCAGAGAGAGTACGGTTGTTCCAGTGCAGTACAGAGGCAGTGCAGATGTTCCAGTGCTGTACAGAATCATTGCAGATGTTCCAGCGCAGTACACAGACAGTACGGTTGTTCCAGTGCAGTACAGAGGCATTGCGGATGTTCCAGTGCTGTACAGATGCATTGCAGATGTTCCAGTGCAGTACGGAGGGAGTGATGATGTCCCAGTGCAGTACAGAGGCAGTGCGGATGTTCTAATGCAGTACAGTGGCCGCACGGTTGTTCCAGTGCAGTACAGAGGCATTGTCGATGTCCCAGTGCAGTACAGAGGCAGTGCCGATGTCCCAGTGCAGTACAGAGGCAGTGCTGATGTTTTAAGGCAGTACGGAGGGAGTGCTGATGTCCCAGTGCAGTACAGAGGCAGTGCAAATGTTCCAGTGCAGCACAGAGTCCGTACGGTTGGTCCAGTGCAGTACAGAGGGAGTGCTGATGTTCCAGTGCAGTACAGAGGCATTGCTGATGTTTTAGGGCAGCACAGAGGCAGTGCTGATGTTCCGGTGCAGTACAGAGGCAATGCTGATGTTCCAGTGCAGTACAGAGGCAGTGCCGGTGTTTTCGGGCAGTACAGAGGCAGTGCTGATGTTCCAGTGCAGTACAGAGACAATGCTGATGTTCCAGTGCAGTACAGAAGGTGTGCCGATGTTCCAGTGCAGCACAGAGGCAGTGCTGATGTCCCAGTGCAGTACAGAGGCAGTGCTGATGTCCCAGTGCAGTACAGACGGAGTGCTGATGTTCCAGCGCAGTACAGAGGCAGTTCTGATGTCCCAGTGCAGAAGAGAGGTAGTGTTGATATTCCATTGCAATACAGAGGTAGTGCTGATGCTCCAGTCCAGTGCAGAGGGAGTGCTGATGCTCCAGTGCAGTACAGAGGCAGTGCTGATATTCCAGTTCAATCCAGAGGGACTGCTGATGTTCCAGTTCAGTACAGAGGGAGTGCTGATTTTCCAGTGCAGCACAGAGGTAGTATTGATATTCCAGTGCAGTACAGAGGCAGTGTTGATATTCCAGTTCAGTACAGAGGGAGTGCTGATGTTCCAGTGCTGTACAGAGGGAGTCCTGATGTTCCAGTGCAGTACAGAGGCAGTGCTGATGGTCCAGTTCAGTACAGAGGGAGTGCTGATGTTCCAGTTCAGTACAGAGGCAGTGCTGATATTCCAGTTCAGTACAGAGGGAGTGCTGATGTTCCAGTTCAGTACAGAGGGAGTGCTGATGTTCCAGTGCAGCACAGAGGTAGTATTGATATTCCAGTGCATTACAGAGGCAGTATTGATATTCCAGTTCAGTACAGAGGGAGTGCTGTTGTTCCAGTGCAGTACAGAGGGAGATTTGATATTCCAGTGCAGTAGAGGGAGTGCTGATGTCCCAGTGCTGTACAGCGGGAGATCTGATATACCACTGCAGTACAGAGGGAGTGCTGATGTTCCAGTGGAGTACAGAGGCAGTGCTGATGCTCCGGTGGAGTACAGAGGCAGTGCTGATGTTCCAGGGCAGTACAGACAGAGCGCTGATGTCCCAGTGCACTACAGAGGGAGTGCTAATGTTCTGGGGAAGGACAGAGGCAGTGCCAATGTTTTGGGGCAGAACAGAGGAGGTGCTGATGTCCCAGTGCTGTACAGAGGCAGTGCTGATGTTCTGGGGCAGGACAGAGGCAGTGCCAATGTTTGAGGGCAGAAAAGAGGCTGTGCAGGTGTTCCACTACAGTACAGAGGGAGTGTTGATGTGCCACTGCAGTACAGAGGGTGTGCCGATGTTCCAGTGAAGTACAGAGGCAGTGCGGTTGTTCCAGTGCAGTACAGAGACTGTTCGATTGTTCCAGTGCAGTTCAGAGAGCATACAGTTGTTCCAGTGCAGTACAGAGGCAGTGCAGATGTTCCAGTGCTGTACGGATGCAGTGCAGATGTTCCAGTGAAGTACAGAGAGCATGCAGATGTTCCAGTGCAGTACAGAGACAGTACCGTTGGTCCAGTGCAGTACAGAGGCAGTGTCGATGTCCCAGTGCAATACCGAGGCAGTGCTTATGTTTTAGGGCAGCACCGAGGGAGTGCTGATATTCCAGTGCAGTACAGAGGGAGTGCTGATGTTCCAGTGCAGTACAGAGGCATTGCTGACGTTCCAATGCAGTACAGAGACAGTACGGTTGTTGCAGTGCAGTGCAGAGAGAGTACATTTGTTCCAGTGCAGTACAGAGACATTACGGTTGTTCCAGTGCAGTACAGAGGCAGTGCAGATGTTCCAGTGCTGTACAAATGCATTGCAGATGTTCCAGTGCAGTACAGAGGGAGTGCTGATGTCCCAGTGCAGTACATAGACAGTACGGCTGTTCCAGTGCAGTACACAGACAGTACGGTTGTTCCAGTGCAGTACAGATGCAGTGCAGATGTTCCCGTGCAGTACAGATGGAGTGCAGATGTTCCAGTGCAGTACAGAGACCGTACGGTTGGTCCAGTGCAGTACAGAGGCAGTGTCGATGTCCCAGTGCAGTACAGGGACAGTGCTGAAGTTTTAGGACAGCACCGAGGGAGTGCTGATGTTCCAGTGCAGTACAGAGGGAGTGATGATGTTCCAGTGCAGTACAGATGGAATGCTGATGTTCCAGGTCAGTACAGAGGGAGTGCTGATGTTCCAGTGCAGCACAGAGGTAGTCAGTACAGAGGCAGTATTGATATTCCAGTTCAGTACAGAGAGAGTGCTGATGTTCCAGTGCAGTACAGAGGGAGATTTGATATTCCAGTGCAGTACAGAGGGAGTGTTGATGTCCCAGTGCTGTACAGCGGGAGATCTGATATACCACTGCAGTCCAGAGGGAGTGCTGATGTTCTGGGGAAGGACAGAGGGTAGTGCCAATGTTTTGGGGCAGAACAGAGGAGGTGCTAATGTCCCAGTGCTGTACAGAGGCAGTGCTGATGTTCTGGGCCAGGACAGAGGCAGTGCAAATGTTTGGGGGCAGAAAAGAGGCAGTGCAGGTGTTCCACTGCAGTACAGAGGGAGTGTTGATGTGCCACTGCAGTACAGAGGGTGTGCCGATGTTCCAGTGCAGTACAGAGGCAGTGCGGTTGTTCCAGTGCAGTACAGTGACTGTTCGATTGTTTCCAGTGCAGTTCAGAGAGCGTACGGTTGTTCCAGTGCAGTACAGAGGCAGTGCAGATGTTCCAGTGCTGTACAGATGCAGTGCAGATGTTCCAGTGAAATACAGAGAGAATGCAGATGTTCCAGTGCAGTACAGAGACAGTACGGTTGGTCCAGTGCAGTACAGAGGCAGTGTCGATGTCCCAGTGCAATACCGAGGCAGTGCTGATGTTTTAGAGCAGCACCGAGGGAGTACTGATATTCCAGTGCAGTACAGAGGGAGATCTGATGTTCCAGTGCAGTACAGAGGCATTGCTGACGTTCCAATGCAGTACAGAGACAGTACGGTTGTTCCAGTGCAGTGCAGAGAGAGTACATTTGTTCCAGTGCAGTACAGAGACATTACGGTTGTTCCAGTGCAGTACAGAGGCAGTGCAGATGTTCCAGTGCTGTACAAATGCATTGCAGATGTTCCAGTGCAGTACAGAGGGAGTGCAGATGTCCCAGTGCAGTACAGAGACAGTTCGGTAGTTCCAGTGCAGTACACAGACAGTACGGTTGTTCCAGTGCAGTACAGATGCAGTGCAGATGTTCCAGCGCAGTACAGATGGAGTGCAGATGTTCCAGTGCAGTACAGAGACCGTACGGTTGGTCCAGTGTAGTACAGAGGAAGTGTCGATGTCCCAGTGCAGTACAGAGACAGTGCTGATGTTTTAGGACAGCACCGAGGGAGTGCTGATGTTCCAGTGCAGTACAGAGGGAGTGCTGATGTTCCAGTGCAGTACAGATGGAGTGCTGATGTTCCAGGTCAGTACAGAGGGAGTGCTGATGTTCCAGTGCAGCACAGAGGTAGTATTCATATTCCAGTGCAGTCAGAGGCAGTATTGATATTCCAGTTCAGTACAGAGAGAGTGCTGATGTTCCAGTGCAGTACAGAGGGAGTGCTGATGTTCCAGTTCAGTACAGAGGGAGTGTGATGTTCCAGTGCAGCACAGAGGTAGTATTGATATTCCAGTGCAGTACAGAGGCAGTGTTGATATTCCAGTTCAGTACAGAGGGAGTGCTGATGTTCCAGTGCAGTACAGAGTGAGTGCTGATGTTCCAGTGCAGTACAGACGGAGATTTGATATTCCAGTGCAGTACAGAGGGAGTGCTGATGTCCCAGTGCTGTACAGCGGGAGATCTGATATACCACTGCAGTACAGAGGGAGTGCTGATGTTCCAGTGGATTACAGAGGCAGTGCTGATGTTCCAGGGCAGTACAGACAGAGTGCTGATGTCCCAGTGCAGTACAGAGGCAGTGCTGATGTTCTGGGGCAGGACAGAGGCAGTGCCAATGTTTGGGGGCAGAACAGAGGCAGTGCTGATGTCCCAGTGCTGTACAGAGGCAGTGCTGATGTTCTGGGGCAGGACAGAGGCAGTGCCAATGTTTGGGGGCAGAACAGAGGCAGTGCAGATGTTCCACTGCAGTACAGAGGGAGTGCTCATGTGCCACTGCAGTACAGAGGGTGTGCTGAAGTTCCAGTGCAGTACAGAGGCAGTGCAGATGTTCTAGTGCAGTACAGGTGCAGTGCAGATGTTCCGGTGAAGTAGAGAGAGAGTGCAGATGTTTCAGTGCAGTACAGAGACCGTACGGTTCGTCCAGTGCAGTACAGAGGCAGTGTCGATGTCCCAGTGCAATACCGAGGCATTGCTGATGTTCCAGTGCAGTACAGAGGCAGTGCTGATGTTCCAGTGCAGTACAGAGGGAGTGTTTATGATCCAGTGCAGTACAGAGGCAGTGCCGATGTTTCAGTGCAGTACAGAGGGAGTGCTGATATTCCAGGTCAGTACAGAGGGAGTGCTGATGTTCCAGTGCAGCACAGAGGTAGTATTGATATTCCAGTGCAGTACAGAGGCAGTGTTAATATTCCAGTTCAGTACAGAGGCAGTGCTGATGTTCCAGTGCTGTACAGTGGGAGTCCTGGTGTTCCAGTGCGGTACAGAGGCAGTGCTGATGTTCCAGTGAAGTACAGAGGCAGTGCCGATGTCCCAGTCCAGTACAGAGGCTGTGCTGATATTCCAGTTCAGTGCAGGGGAATGCTGATGTTCCAGTGCAGCACAGAGGTAGGATTGATATTCCAGTGCAGTACAGAGGCAGTGTTGATATTCCAGTTCAGAACACAGGGAGTGATGATGTTCCAGTGCAGTACAGAGGGAGTGCTGATGTTCATGTGCAGTACAGAGGCAGTGCTGATGTTTTAGGGCAGCACAGAGACCGTACGGTTGGTCCAGTGCAGTAAAGAGGGAGTGCTGATGTTCCAGTGCAGTACAGCGGGAGCTTTGATATTCCACTGCAGTACAGAGGGTGTGCTGATGTTCCAGTGCAGTGTCAGAGGCAGATTTGATATTCCAGTGCAGTAAAGAGGGAGTGCTGATGTCCCAGTGCTGTACAGCGGGAGATCTGATATACCACTGCAGTACAGAGAGTGTGCTGATGTTCCAGTGGAGTACAGAGGCAGTGCTGATGCTCCGGTGCAGTACTGAGGCAGTGCTGATGTTCCAGGGCAGTACAGACAGAGTGCTGATGTCCCAGTGCAGTACAGTGGCAGTGCTTATGTTCTGGGGCAGGACAGAGTCAGTGCCAATGTGTTGGGGCAGAACAGAGGCAGTGCTGATGTTCCAGTGCAGTACAGAGGGAGTGCTGATGTTCTGGAGCAGGACAGAGGCAGTGCCAATGTTTGGGTGCAGAACAGAGGCAGTGCAGATGTTCCACTGCAGTACAGAGGGAGTGCTGATGTTCCACTGCAGTACAGAGGGTGTGCTGATGTTCCAGTGCAGTACAGAGGCAGTGCTGATGTTCTGGGGCAGGACAGAGGCAGTGCCAATGTTTGGGGGAAGAACAGAGGCAGTGCAGATGTTCCACTGCAGTACAGAGGGAGTGTTGATGTGCCACTGCAGTACAGAGGGTGTGCCGATGTTCCACTGCAGTACAGAGGCAGTGCGGTTGTTCCAGTGCAGTACAGAGACTGTTCGATTGTTTCCAGTGCAGTTCAGAGAGCGTACGGTTGTTCCAGTGCAGTACAGAGGCAGTGCAGATGTTCCAGTGCTGTACAGATGCAGTGCAGATGTTCCAGTGAAATACAGAGAGAGTGCAGATGTTCCAGTGCAGTACAGAGACAGTACGGTTGGTCCAGTGCAGTACAGAGGCAGTGTCGATGTCCCAGTGCAATACCGAGGCAGTGCTGATGTTTTAGAGCAGCACCGAGGGAGTACTGATATTCCAGTGCAGTACAGAGGGAGATCTGATGTTCCAGTGCAGTACAGAGGCATTGCTGACGTTCCAATGCAGTACAGAGACAGTACGGCTGTTCCAGTGCAGTGCAGAGAGAGTACATTTGTTCCAGTGCAGTACAGAGACATTACGGTTGTTCCAGTGCAGTACAGAGGCAGTGCAGATGTTCCAGTGCTGTACAAATGCATTGCAGATGTTCCAGTGCAGTACAGAGGGAGTGCTGATGTCCCAGTGCAGTACAGAGACAGTTCGGTTGTTCCAGTGCAGTACACAGACAGTACGGTTGTTCCAGTGCAGTACAGATGCAGTGCAGATGTTCCAGCGCAGTACAGATGGAGTGCAGATGTTCCAGTGCAGTACAGAGACCGTACGGTTGGTCCAGTGTAGTTCAGAGGAAGTGTCGATGTCCCAGTGCAGTACAGAGACAGTGCTGATGTTTTAGGACAGCACCGAGGGAGTGCTGATGTTCCAGTGCAGTACAGATGGAGTGCTGATGTTCCAGGTCAGTACAGAGGGAGTGCTGATGTTCCAGTGCAGCACAGAGGTAGTATTCATATTCCAGTGCAGTCAGAGGCAGTATTGATATTCCAGTTCAGTACAGAGAGAGTGCTGATGTTCCAGTGCAGTACATAGGGAGATTTGATATTCCAGTGCAGTACAGAGGGAGTGCTGATGTCCCTGTGCTGTACAGCGGGAGATCTGATATACCACTGCAGTACAGAGGGAGTGCTGATGTTCCAGTGGATTACAGAGGCAGTGCTGATGTTCCAGGGCAGTACAGACAGAGTGCTGATGTCCCAGTGCAGTACAGAGGCAGTGCTGATGTTCTGGGGCAGGACAGAGGCAGTGCCAATGTTTTGGGGCAGAACAGAGGCAGTGCTGATGTCCCAGTGCTGTACAGAGGCAGTGCTGATGTTCTGGGGCAGGACAGAGGCAGTGCCAATGTTTGGGGGCAGAACAGAGGCAGTGCAGATGTTCCACTGCAGTACAGAGGGAGTGCTGATGTGCCACTGCAGTACAGAGGGTGTGCTGAAGTTCCAGTGCAGTACAGAGGCAGTGCAGATGTTCTAGTGCAGTACAGGTGCAGTGCAGATGTTCCGGTGAAGTAGAGAGAGAGTGCAGATGTTTCAGTGCATTACAGAGACCGTACGGTTCGTCCAGTGCAGTACAGAGGCAGTGTCGATGTCCCAGTGCAATACCGAGGCATTGCTGATGTTCCAGTGCAGTACAGAGGCAGTGCTGATGTTCCAGTGCAGTACAGAGGGAGTGTTTATGATCCAGTGCAGTACAGAGGCAGTGCCGATGTTTCAGTGCAGTACAGAGGGAGTGCTGATATTCCAGGTCAGTACAGAGGGAGTGCTGATGTTCCAGTGCAGCACAGAGGTAGTATTGATATTCCAGTGCAGTACAGAGGCAGTGTTAATATTCCAGTTCAGTACAGAGGCAGTGCTGATGTTCCAGTGCTGTACAGTGGGAGTCCTGATGTTCCAGTGCGGTACAGAGGCAGTGCTGATGTTCCAGTGAAGTACAGAGGCAGTGCCGATGTCCCAGTCCAGTACAGAGGCTGTGCTGATATTCCAGTTCAGTGCAGGGGAATGCGGATGTTCCAGTGCAGCACAGAGGTAGGATTGATATTCCAGTGCAGTACAGAGGCAGTGTTGATATTCCAGTTCAGAACAGAGGGAGTGATGATGTTCCAGTGCAGTGCAGGGGAATGCGGATGTTCCAGTGCAGCACAGAGGTAGGATTGATATTCCAGTGCAGTACAGAGGCAGTGTTGATATTCCAGTTCAGAACAGAGGGAGTGATGATGTTCCAGTGCAGTACAGAGGGAGTGCTGATGTTCATGTGCAGTACAGAGGCAGTGCTTATGTTTTAGGGCAGCACAGAGACCGTACGGTTGGTCCAGTGCAGTAAAGAGGGACTGCTGATGTTCCAGGGCAGTACAGCGGGAGCTTTGATATTCCACTGCAGTACAGAGGGTGTGCTGATGTTCCAGTGCAGTGTCAGAGGCAGATTTGATATTCCAGTGCAGTAAAGAGGGAGTGCTGATGTCCCAGTGCTGTACAGCGGGAGATCTGATATACCACTGCAGTACAGAGAGTGTGCTGATGTTCCAGTGGAGTACAGAGGCAGTGCTGATGCTCCGGTGCAGTACTGAGGCAGTGCTGATGTTCCAGGGCAGTACAGACAGAGTGCTGATGTCCCAGTGCAGTACAGTGGCAGTGCTTATGTTCTGGGGCAGGACAGAGTCAGTGCCAATGTGTTGGGGCAGAACAGAGGCAGTGCTGATGTTCCAGTGCAGTACAGAGGGAGTGCTGATGTTCTGGAGCAGGACAGAGGCAGTGCCAATGTTTGGGTGCAGAACAGAGGCAGTGCAGATGTTCCACTGCAGTACAGAGGGAGTGCTGATGTTCCACTGCAGTACAGAGGGTGTGCTGATGTTCCAGTGCAGTACAGAGGCAGTGCTGATTTTCCAGTGCAGGACCGAGGCAGCGCTGATGTTCCAGTGCAATACAGAGGGAGTGCTGATGTTCCAGTGCAGTACAGAAGGAGTGCTGATGTTGCAGTGCAGTACAGAGGCAATGCTGATATTCCAGTGCAGTACAGAGGCAGTCCTGATGTTCTGGCGCAGTACAGAGGCAGTGCCAATGTTTAAGGGCAGAACAGAGGCAGTGCTGATTTTCCGGTGCAGTACAGAGGGAGTGCTGATGTTCCAGTGCAGTACAGAGGCAGTGCAAATGTTCCAGTGCAGTACAGAGACCGTACGGTTGGTCCAGTGCAGTGCAGAGGGAGTGCTGAAGTTTTAGGGCAGCACAGAGGCAGTTCTGATGTTCCAGTGCAGTACAGAGGCAGTGCTGATGTTCTGGGGCAGTACAGAGGCAGTGCTGATGTTCCAGTGCAGTACAGAACGAGTGCCGATGTTCCAGTGCAGTACAGAGGCAGTGCTAATGTCCAGTGCAGTACAGAGGGAGTGCTGATGTTCCAGCGCAGTACAGAGGCAGTTCCGATGTCCCAGTGCAGAATAGAGTTTAGTCTTGATATTCTAGTGCAATACAGAGACAGTGCTGATGTTCCGGTGCAGTAGAGAGCGAATGCTTATGTTGCAGTGCAGAACAGAGGCAGTTATGATGTCCCAGTGCAGAAGAGAGGTAGTGTTGATATTCCATTGCAATACAGAGGCAGTGTTGATATTCCAGTTCAGTACAGAGGGAGTGCTGATGTTCCAGTGCAGTACAGAGGGAGTGCTGATGTTCCAGTTCAGTACAGAGGGACTGCTGATGTTTCTGTGCAGTACAGAGGCAGTGTTGATATTCCAGTGCAGTACAGAGGCAGTGCCAATGTCCCAGTCCAGTATAGAGGCAGTGTTGATGTTCCAGTGCAGTACAGAGGGAGTGCTGATGTTCCAGTGCTGTACAGCGGGAGATCTGATATAACACTGCAGTACAGGGGGAGTGCTGATGTTCCAGTGGAGTACAGAGGCAGTGTTGATGCTCCGGTGCAGTACAGAGGCAGTGCTGATGTTCCAGGGCAGTACAGACACAGTGCTGATGTCCCAGTGCAGTTCAGAGGCAGTGCTGATGTTCTGGGGCAGGATTGAGGCAGTGCCAATGTTTTGGGGCAGAACAGAGGCAGTGCTGATGTCCCAGAGCAGTACAGAGTCTGTGCTGATGTTCTGGGGCAGGGCAGAGGCAGTGCCAATGATTGGGTGCAGAACAGAGGCAGTGCAGATGTTCCACTGCAGTACAGAGGGAGTGCTGATGTGCCACTGCAGTACAGAGGGTGTGCTGATGTTCCAGTGCAATACAGAGGCAGTGCGGTAGTTCCAGTGCAGTACAGAGACTGTTCGATTGTTCCAGTGCAGTTCAGAGAGCGTACGGCTGTTCCAGTGCAGTACAGAGGCAGTGCAGATGTTCCAGTGTAGCACAGATGCAGTGCAGATGTTCCAGTGCAGTACAGAGGGAGTGCTGATATTCCAGGTCAGTACAGAGGGAGTGCTGATGTTCCAGTCCAGCACAGAGGTAGTATTGATATTCCAGTGCAGTACAGAGGCAGTGTTAATATTCCAGTTCAGTACAGAGGCAGTGCTGATGTTCCAGTGCTGTACAGTGGGAGTCCTGATGTTCCAGTGCGGTACAGAGGCAGTGCTGATGTTCCAGTGAAGTACAGAGGCAGTGCCGATGTCCCAGTCCAGTACAGAGGCAGTGCTGATATTCCAGTTCAGTGCAGGGGAATGCTGATGTTCCAGTGCAGCACAGAGGTAGGATTGATATTCCAGTGCAGTACAGAGGCAGTGTTGATATTCCAGTTCATAACAGAGGGAGTGATGATGTTCCAGTGCAGTACAGAGGGAGTGCTGATGTTCATGTGCAGTACAGAGGCAGTGCTGATGTTTTAGGGCAGCACAGAGACCGTACGGTTGGTCCAGTGCAGTAAAGAGGGACTGCTGATGTTCCAGTGCAGTACAGCGGGAGCTTTGATATTCCACTGCAGTACAGAGGGTGTGCTGATGTTTCAGTGCAGTGTCAGAGGCAGATTTGATATTCCAGTGCAGTAAAGAGGGAGTGCTGATGTCCCAGTGCTGTACAGCGGGAGATCTGATATACCACTGCAGTACAGAGAGTGTGCTGATGTTCCAGTGGAGTACAGAGGCAGTGCTGATGCTCCGGTGCAGTACTGAGGCAGTGCTGATGTTCCAGGGCAGTACAGACAGAGTGCTGATGTCCCAGTGCAGTACAGTGGCAGTGCTTATGTTCTGGGGCAGGACAGAGGCAGTGCCAATGTGTTGGGGCAGAACAGAGGCAGTGCTCATGTTCCAGTGCAGTACAGAGGGAGTGCTGATGTTCTGGAGCAGGACAGAGGCAGTGCCAATGTTTAGGTGCAGAACAGAGGCAGTGCAGATGTTCCACTGCAGTACAGAGGGAGTGCTGATGTGCCACTGCAGTACAGAGGGTGTGCTGATGTTCCAGTGCAGTACAGAGGCAGTGCTCATGTTCTGGGGCAGGACAGAGGCAGTGCCAATGTTTGGGGGAAGAACAGAGGCAGTGCAGATGTTCCACTGCAGTACAGAGGGAGTGCTGATGTGCCACTGCAGTACAGAGTGTGTGCTGATGTTCCAGTGCAGTACAGAGGCAGTGCGGTTGTTCCAGTGCAGTACAGAGACTGTTCGATTGTTCCAGTGCAGTTCCGGGAGCTTACGGTTGTTCCAGTACTGTACAGGGGCAGTGCAGATGTTCCAGAGATGTACAGATGCAATGCAGATGTTCCAGTTAAGTACAGAGGTAGTGCAGATGTTCCAGTGCAGTACAGAAACGGTACGGTTGGTCCAGTGCAGTACAGAGGCAGTGCTGATGTTCCAGTGCATTACAGAGGGAGTGCTGATGTTTTAGGGCCACACAGAAGCAATGCTGAAGTCCCAGTGCAGTACAGAGGCAGTGCTGATGTTCCAATGCAGTACAGAGGCACTGCTGATGTTCCCGTGCATTACAGAGGCAGTGCTGATGTTTTAGGGCAGCACAGAGGCAGTGTTAATGTTGCAGTGCAGTACAGAGGCAATTCTGATGTTCCAGTGCAGTACAGAGGTAATGCTGATGTTCCAGTGCAGTACAGAAGCAGTGCCGATGTCCTAGTGCAGTTCAGAGGATGTGCTGGTGTTCCGGTGCAGTACAGAGGCAGTGCAGGTATTTCAGTGCTGTACAGATGCATTGCAGATGTTCCAGTGCAGTACAGAGGGAGGGCTTATGTCCCAGTGCATTACAGAAGCAGTGCAGATGTTCTAGTACAGTACAGAGGCCGTACGGTTGTTTTGTGCAGTACAGAGGCAGTGCCGATGTTCCAGTGCAGTAGAGAGGCAGTACGGATGTTCCAGTGCAGTACAGAGAGAGTATGGTTGTTCCAGTGCTGTACAGATGCAGTGCAGATGTTCCAGTGCAGTACAGAGGGAGTGCAAATTTTCCAGTGCTGTACAGAGAACGTACGGTTGGTCCAGTGCAGTACAGAGGGAGTGCCGATGTTTTAGGACAGCGCCGAGGGAGTGTTGATGTTCCAGTGCAGTACAGAGGGAGTGCTGATGTTCCAGTGCAGTACAGATGGAGTGCTGATATTCCAGTGCCGTACAGAGTGTGCGCTGTTGTTCCCGTGCATTACAGAGGGAGTGCTGATGTTTTAGGGCAGCACAGAAGCAGTGGTGATGTCCCAGTGCAGTAAAAAGGGAGTGCTGATGTTCCAGTGCAGGACCGAGGCAGTGCTAATGTTCCAGTGGAATACAGAGTCAGTGCTGATGTTTTAGGGCAGCACAGAAGCAGTGTTGATGTCCCAGTGCAGTACAGAGGGAGTGCTGATTTTCCAGTGCAGGACCGAGGCAGCGCTGATGTTCCAGTGCAATACAGAGGGAGTGCTGATGTTCCAGTGCAGTACAGAAGGAGTGCTGATGTTCCGGTGCAGTACAGAGGGAGTGCTGATGTTCCAGTGCAGTACAGAGGGAGTGCTGATGTTTTAGGGCAGCACAGAGACCGTACGGTTGGTCCAGTGCAGTACAGAGGGAGTGCTGATGTTGCAGTGCAGTACAGAGGCAATGCTGATATTCCAGTGCAGTACAGAGGTAATGCTGATGTCACACTGCAGTACAGAGGCAGTCCTGATGTTCTGGCGCAGTACAGAGGCAGTGCCAATGTTTTAGGGCAGAACAGAGGCAGTGCTGATGTTCCGGTGCAGGACAGAGACAGTGCAAATGTTCCAGTGCAGTACAGAGACCGTACGGTTGGTCCAGTGCAGTGCAGAGGGAGTGCTGATGTGTTAGGGCAGCACAGAGGCAGTTCTGATGTTCCAGTGCAGTACAGAGGCAGTGCTGATGTTCTGGGGCAGTACAGAGGCTGTGCTGATGTTCCAGTGCAGTACAGAACGAGTGCCGATGTTCCAGTGTAGTACAGAGGCAGTGCTAATGTCCAGTGCAGTACAGAGGGAGTGCTGATGTTCCAGCGCAGTACAGAGGCAGTTCCGATGTCCCAGTGCAGAATAGAGTTAGTGTTGATATTCCAGTGCAATACAGAGACAGTGCTGATGTTCCGGTGCAGTACAGAGCGAATGCTTATGTTGCAGTGCAGAACAGAGGCAGTTATGATGTCCCAGTGCAGAAGAGAGGTAGTGTTGATATTCCATTGCAATACAGAGGCAGTGTTGATATTCCAGTTCAGTACAGAGGGAGTGCTGATGTTCCAGTGCAGTACAGAGGGAGTGCTGATGTTCCAGTTCAGTACAGAGGGGGTGCTGATGTTTCTGTGCAGTACAGAGGCAGTGTTGATATTCCAGTGCAATACAGAGACAGTGCTGATGTTCCGGTGCAGTACAGAGCGAATGCTTATGTTGCAGTGCAGAACAGAGGCAGTTATGATGTCCCAGTGCAGAAGAGAGGTAGTGTTGATATTCCATTGCAATACAGAGGCAGTGTTGATATTCCAGTTCAGTACAGAGGGAGTGCTGATGTTCCAGAGCAGTACAGAGGGAGTGCTGATGTTCCAGTTCAGTACAGAGGGGGTGCTGATGTTTCTGTGCAGTACAGAGGCAGTGTTGATATTCCAGTGCAGTACAGAGGCAGTGCCAATGTCCCAGTCCAGTATAGAGGCAGTGTTGATATTCCAGTTCAGGACAGAGGGAGTCCTGATGTCCCAGTCCCGTACAGAGGGAGTGCTGATGTTCCAGTTCAGTACAGAGCCAGTGCTGATGTTCCAGTGCAGTACAGAGGGAGTGCTGATATTCCAGTGCAGTACAGAGGCAGTGTTGATATTCCAGTTCAGTACAGAGTGAGTGCTGATGTTTCAGTGCAGTACAGAGGGAGTGCTGATGTTCCAGTGCTGTACAGCGGGAGATCTGATATAACACTGCAGTACAGGGGGAGTCCTGATGTTCCAGTGGAGTACAGAGGCAGTGCTGATGCTCCGGTGCAGTACAGAGGCAGTGCTGATGTTCCAGGGAAGTACAGACACAGTGCTGATGTCCCGGTGCAGTACAGAGGCAGTGCTAATGTTCTGGGGCAGGACAGAGGCAGTGCCAATGTTTTGGGGCAGAACAGAGGCAGTGCTGATGTCCCAGTGCAGTACAGAGTCTGTGCTGATGTTCTGGGGCAGTGCAGAGGCAGTGCCAATGTTTGGGTGCAGAACTGAGGCAGTGCAGATGTTCCACTGCAGTACAGAGGGAGTGCTGATGTGCCACTGCAGTACAGAGGGTGTGCTGATGTTCCAGTGCAATACAGAGGCAGTGCGGTAGTTCCAGTGCAGTACAGAGACTGTTCGATTGTTCCAGTGCAGTTCAGAGAGCGTACGGCTGTTCCAGTGCAGTACAGAGGCAGTGCAGATGTTCCAGTGCAGCACAGATGCAGTGCAGATGTTCCAGGGCAGTACAGAGGGAGTGCAGATGTTCCAGTGCAGTGCAGAGGCAGTGTCGACGTCCCAGTGCAATACCGAGGCAGTGCTGATGTTTTAGGGCAGCACAGAGGCAGTGCTGATGTTCCGGTGCTGTACAGAGGGAGTGCTGATGTTCCAGTGCAGTACAGAGGGAGTGCTGATGTTCCAGTGCAGTACAGAGGCAGTGTTGATATTCCAGTTAAGTACAGAGGGAGTGCTGATGTTCCAGTGAAGTATAGGGGGAGTGCTGATATTCCAGTGCATTACAGAGGGAGTGCTGATGTTTTAGGGAAGTACAGAGGGAGTGCTGAAGTTTTAGGGCAGCATAGAAGCAGTGCTGATGTCCCATTGCAGTACAGAGGGAGTGCTGATGTTCCAGTGCAGTACCCAGGCAGTGCTGATGTTCCAGTGCAATACAGAGGCAGTGCTGATGTTTTAGGGCAGCGCCGAGGGAGTGCTGATGTTCCAGTGCAGTGCAGAGGGAGTGCTGATGTTCCAGTGCAGTACAGAGGCAGTGCTGATGTTCCAGTGCAGTACAGAGGGAGTGCTGATATTCCAGTGCAGCACAGAGGCAGTGTTGATATTCCAGTTCAGTACAGAGGGAGTGCAGATGTTCCAGTGCAGCACAGATGCAGTGCAGATGTTCCAGGGCAGTACAGAGGGAGTGCAGATGTTCCAGTGCAGTGCAGAGGCAGTGTCGACGTCCCAGTGCAATACCGAGGCAGTGCTGATGTTTTAGGGCAGCACAGAGGCAGTGCTGATGTTCCGGTGCTGTACAGAGGGAGTGCTGATGTTCCAGTGCAGTACAGAGGGAGTGCTGATGTTCCAGTGCAGTACAGAGGCAGTGTTGATATTCCAGTTAAGTACAGAGGGAGTGCTGATGTTCCAGTGAAGTATAGGGGGAGTGCTGATATTCCAGTGCATTACAGAGGGAGTGCTGATGTTTTAGGGAAGTACAGAGGGAGTGCTGAAGTTTTAGGGCAGCATAGAAGCAGTGCTGATGTCCCATTGCAGTACAGAGGGAGTGCTGATGTTCCAGTGCAGTACCCAGGCAGTGCTGATGTTCCAGTGCAATACAGAGGCAGTGCTGATGTTTTAGGGCAGCACCGAGGGAGTGCTGATGTTCCAGTGCAGTGCAGAGGGAGTGCTGATGTTCCAGTGCAGTACAGAGGCAGTGCTGATGTTCCAGTGCAGTACAGAGGGAGTGCTGATATTCCAGTGCAGCACAGAGGCAGTGTTGATATTCCAGTTCAGTACAGAGGGAGTGCTGATGTTCCAGTGCAGTACAGAGGGAGTGCTGATGTTCCAGTGCTGTACAGCGGGAGATCTGATATAACACTGCAGTACAGGGGGAGTGCTGATGCTCCGGTGCAGTACAGAGGCAGTGCTGATGTTCCAGGGCAGTACAGACACAGTGCTGATGTCCCAGTGCAGTACAGAGGCAGTGCTGATGTTCTGGGGCAGGACAGAGGCAGTGCCAATGTTTTGAGGCAGAACAGAGGCAGTGCTGATGTCCCAGTGCAGTACAGAGTCTGTGCTGATGTTCTGGGGCAGGGCAGAGGCAGTGCCAATGTTTGGGTGCAGAACAGAGGCAGTGCAGATGTTCCACTGCAGTGCAGAGGGAGTGCTGATGTGCCACTGCAGTACAGAGGGTGTGCTGATGTTCCAGTGCAATACAGAGGCAGTGCGGTAGTTCCAGTGCAGTACAGAGACTGTTCGATTGTTCCAGTGCAGTTCAGAGAGAGTACGGCTGTTCCAGTGCAGTACAGAGGCAGTGCAGATGTTCCAGTGCAGTACAGATGCAGTGCAGATGTTCCAGTGCAGTACAGAGGGAGTGCAGATGTTCCAGTGCAATGCAGAGGCAGTGTCGATGTCCCAGTACAATACCGAGGCAGTGCTGATGTTTTAGGGCAGCACCGAGGGAGTGCTGATGTTCCAGTGCTGTACAGAGGGAGTGCTGATGTTCCAGTGCAGTACAGAGGGAGTGCTGATGTTCCAGTGCAGTACAGAGGCAGTGTTGATATTCCAGTTAAGTACAGAGGGAGTGCTGATGTTCCAGTGCAGTACAGGGGGAGTGCAGATATTCCAGTGCATTACAGAGGGAGTGCTAATGTTTTAGGGAAGTACAGAGGGAGTGCTGATGTTTTAGGGCAGCATAGAAGCAGTGCTGATGTCCCATTGCAGTACAGAGGCAGTGCTGATGATTTAGGGCAGCACAGAGGCAGTGCTGATGTTGCAGTGCAGTACAGAGGCAGTGCCGATGTCCCAGTGCAGTACAGTGGCAGTGCTGATGTTCTGGGGCAGTACAGAGGCAGTGCCAATGTTTTAGGGCAGAACAGAGGCAGTGCTGATGTTCCGGTGCAGTACAGAGGGAGAGCTGATGTTCCAGTGCAGTGCAGAGGGAGTACGGTTGTACCAGTGCAGTGCATAGGGAGTAACGTTGTTCCAGTGCAGTACAGAGGCAGTACGGTTGTTCCAGTGCAGTACAGAGGCAGTGCAGATGTTCCAGTGCTGTACAGATGCATTGCAGATGTTCCAGTACAGTACAGAGGGAGTGCTGATGTCCCAGTGCAGTACAGAGACAGTACGGATGTTCCAGTGCAGTACAGATGCAGTGCAGATGTTCCAGTGCTGTACAGATGCATTGCAGATGTTCCAGTGCAGTACAGAGGGAGTGCTAATGTCCCAGTGCAGTACAGAGGCAGTGCAGATGTTCTAGTGCAGTACAGAGTCCGTACGTATGTTCCAGTGCAGTACAGGGGCATATTCGATGTTCCAGTGCAGTACAGAGGCAGTGCCGTTGTCCAAGTGCAGTACAGAGGCAGTGCTGATATTCCAGTGCAGTACAGAGGCAGTGCTGATGTACCAGTGCAGTACAGAGGTTGTGCTGATGTTTTAGGGCAGCACAGAGAGAGTGCTGATGTTCCAGTGCAGTACAGAGGGAGTGCTGATGTTCCAGTGCAGTACAGAGATAGTGCTGATGTTCCAGTGCAGTACAGAGGGAGTGCTGATGTTCCAGTGCAGTACAGAGGGAGTGCTGATGTTTTAGGACAGCACAGAAGCAGTGCTGATGTTCCAGTGCAGTACAGAAACAGTACGGTTGTTCCAGTGCAGTACAGAGGCAGTGCTGATGTTTAAGGGCAGCACAGAGGCAGTGCCGATGTTCCAGTGCGGTACAGAGGCAATGCTGATGGTCCAGTGCAGTACAGAGCGAATGCTGATGTTCCAGTGCAGTACAGAGGCAGTTCTGATGTCCCAGTGCAGAAGAGAGGTAGTGTTGATATTCCATTGCAACACAGAGGCAGTGCTGATGCTCCAGTGCAGTACAGAGACCGTACGGATGGTCCAATGCCGTACAGAGGCAGTGTCGATGTCCCAGCGCAGTACAGAGGCAGTGCCGATGTCCCAGTGCAGTGCAGAGGCAGTGCCGATGTCCCAGTGCAGTACAGAGGCAGTGCAGATGTTCTAGTGCAGTACAGAGGCCGTACGGTTGTTTTGTGCAGTACAGAGGCAGTGCCGATGTTCCAGTGCAGTATAGAGGCAGTACGGTTGTTCCCGTGCAGTTCAGAGAGAGTATGGTTGTTCCAGTGCTGTACAGATGCAGTGCAGATGTTCCAGTGCAGTACAGAGGGAGTGCTGATGTTCCAGTGCAGTTCAGAGAGAGTATGGTTGTTCCAGTGCTGTACAGATGCAGTGTCGATGTCCCGGTGCAATACAGAAGCAGTGCTGATGTTTTAGGGCAGCACCGAGGGAGTGCTGATGTTCCAGTGCAGTACATAGGGAGTGCTGATGTTCCAGTGCAGGACCGAGGCAGTGCTGATGTTCCAGTGCAATACAGAGGCAGTGCTGATGTTTTGGGGCAGCAACGAGGGAGTGCTGATGTTCCAGTGCAGTACAGAGGGAGTGCTGATGTTCCAGTGCAGTACAGAGGGAGTGCTGATGTTCCAGTGCAGTACATAGTGAGTGCTGATGTTCCAGTGCAGGACCGAGGCAGTGTCGATGTCCCAGTGCAATACCGAGGCAGTGCTGATGTTTTAGGGCAGCACCGAGGGAGTGCTGATGTTCCAGTGCTGTACAGAGGGAGTGCTGATGTTCCAGTGCAGTACAGAGGGAGTGCTGATGTTCCAGTGCAGTACAGAGGCAGTGTTGATATTCCAGTTAAGTACAGAGGGAGTGCTGATGTTCCAGTGCAGTACAGGGGGAGTGCAGATATTCCAGTGCATTACAGAGGGAGTGCTAATGTTTTAGGGAAGTACAGAGGGAGTGCTGATGTTTTAGGGCAGAACAGAGGCAGTGCTGATGTTCCGGTGCAGTACAGAGGGAGAGCTGATGATTTAGGGCAGCACAGAGGCAGTGCTGATGTTGCAGTGCAGTACAGAGGCAGTGCCGATGTCCCAGTGCAGTACAGTGGCAGTGCTGATGTTCTGGGGCAGTACAGAGGCAGTGCCAATGTTTTAGGGCAGAACAGAGGCAGTGCTGATGTTCCGGTGCAGTACAGAGGGAGAGCTGATGTTCCAGTGCAGTGCAGAGGGAGTACGGTTGTACCAGTGCAGTGCAGAGGGAGTAACGTTGTTCCAGTGCAGTACAGAGGCAGTACGGTTGTTCCAGTGCAGTACAGAGGCAGTGCAGATGTTCCAGTGCTGTACAGATGCATTGCAGATGTTCCAGTACAGTACAGAGGGAGTGCTGATGTCCCAGTGCAGTACAGAGACAGTACGGTTGTTCCAGTGCAGTACAGATGCAGTGCAGATGTTCCAGTGCTGTACAGATGCATTGCAGATGTTCCAGTGCAGTACAGAGGGAGTGCTAATGTCCCAGTGCAGTACAGAGGCAGTGCAGATGTTCTAGTGCAGTACAGAGTCCGTACGTATGTTCCAGTGCAGTACAGGGGCATATTCGATGTTCCAGTGCAGTACAGAGGCAGTGCCGTTGTCCAAGTGCAGTACAGAGGCAGTGCTGATATTCCAGTGCAGTACAGAGGCAGTGCTGATGTACCAGTGCAGTACAGAGGTTGTGCTGGTGTTTTAGGGCAGCACAGAGAGAGTGCTGATGTTCCAGTGCAGTACAGAGGGAGTGCTGATGTTCCAGTGCAGTACAGAGGTAGTGCTGATGTTCCAGTGCAGTACAGAGGGAGTGCTGATGTTCCAGTGCAGTACAGAGGGAGTGCTGATGTTTTAGGACAGCACAGAAGCAGTGCTGATGTTCCAGTGCAGTACAGAAACAGTACGGTTGTTCCAGTGCAGTACAGAGGCAGTGCTGATGTTTAAGGGCAGCACAGAGGCAGTGCCGATGTTCCAGTGCGGTACAGAGGCAATGCTGATGGTCCAGTGCAGTACAGAGCGAATGCTGATGTTCCAGTGCAGTACAGAGGCAGTTCTGATGTCCCAGTGCAGAAGAGAGGTAGTGTTGATATTCCATTGCAACACAGAGGCAGTGCTGATGCTCCAGTGCAGTACAGAGACCGTACGGATGGTCCAATGCAGTACAGAGGCAGTGTCGATGTCCCAGCGCAGTACAGAGGCAGTGCCGATGTCCCAGTGCAGTGCAGAGGCAGTGCCGATGAACCAGTGCAGTACAGAGGCAGTGCAGATGTTCTAGTGCAGTACAGAGGCCGAACGGTTGTTTTGTGCAGTACAGAGGCAGTGCCGATGTTCCAGTGCAGTATAGAGGCAGTACGGTTGTTCCCGTGCAGTTCAGAGAGAGTATGGTTGTTCCAGTGCTGTACAGATGCAGTGCAGATGTTCCAGTGCAGTAGAGAGGGAGTGCTGATGTTCCAGTGCAGTTCAGAGAGAGTATGGTTGTTCCAGTGCTGTACAGATGCAGTGTCGATGTCCCGGTGCAATACAGAAGCAGTGCTGATGTTTTTGGGCAGCACCGAGGGAGTGCTGATGTTCCAGTGCAGTACATAGGGAGTGCTGATGTTCCAGTGCAGGACCGAGGCAGTGCTGATGTTCCAGTGCAATACAGAGGCAGTGCTGATGTTTTGGGGCAGCAACGAGGGAGTGCTGATGTTCCAGTGCAGTACAGAGGGAGTGCTGATGTTCCAGTGCAGTACAGAGGGAGTGCTGATGTTCCAGTTCAGTACAGAGGGAGTGTGATGTTCCAGTGCAGCACAGAGGTAGTATTGATATTCCAGTGAAGTACAGAGGCAGTGTTGATATTCCAGTTCAGTACAGAGGGAGTGCTGATGTTCCAGTGCAGGACCGAGGCAGTGCTGATGTTCCAGTGCAATACAGAGGCAGTGCTGATGTTTTGGGGCAGCAACGAGGGAGTGCTGATGTTCCAGTGCAGTACAGAGGGAGTGCTGATGTTCCAGTGCAGTACAGATGTAGTGCTGATGTTCCAGTGCAGTACAGAGGGAGTGCTGATGTTATAGGGCAGCACAGAAGCAATGCTGATGTCCCAGTGCAATACAGAGGCAGTGCTGATGTTTTCGGGCAGCACAGAGGCAGTGCTGATGTTACTGTGCAGTACAGAGGCAGTGCCGATGTCCCAGCGCAGTACAGAGGCAGTGCTGATGTTCTGGGGCAGTACAGAGGCAGTGCCAATGTTTTAGGGCAGAACAGAGGCAGTGCTGATGTTCCGGTGCAGTACAGAGGGAGAGCTGATGTTCCAGTGCAGTGCAGAGGGAGTACGGTTGTACCAGTGCAGTGCAGAGGGAGTACGGTTGTTCCAGTGCAGTACAGAGACAGTACGGTTGTTCCAGTGCAGTACAGAGGCAGTGAAGATGTTCCAGTGCTGTACAGATGCATTGCAGATTTTCCTGTACAGTACAGAGGGAGTGCTGATGTCCCAGTGCAGTACAGAGACAGTACGGTTGTTCCAGTGCAGTACACAGACAGTACGGTAGTTCCAGTGCAGTACAGATGCAGTGCAGAAGTTCCAGTGCTGTACAGATGCAATGCAGATGTTCCAGTACAGTACAGAGGGAGTGCTGATGTCCCAGTGCAGTACAGAGACAGTACGGTTGTTCCAGTGCAGTACAGATGCAGTGCAGATGTTCCAGTGCTGTACAGATGCATTGCAGATGTTCCAGTGCAGTACAGAGGGAGTGCTAATGTCCCAGTGCAGTACAGAGGCAGTGCAGATGTTCTAGTGCAGTACAGAGTCCGTACGTATGTTCCAGTGCAGTACAGGGGCATATTCGATGTTCCAGTGCAGTACAGAGGCAGTGCCGTTGTCCAAGTGCAGTACAGAGGCAGTGCTGATATTCCAGTGCAGTACAGAGGCAGTGCTGATGTACCAGTGCAGTACAGAGGTTGTGCTGGTGTTTTAGGGCAGCACAGAGAGAGTGCTGATGTTCCAGTGCAGTACAGAGGGAGTGCTGATGTTCCAGTGCAGTACAGAGGTAGTGCTGATGTTCCAGTGCAGTACAGAGGGAGTGCTGATGTTCCAGTGCAGTACAGAGGGAGTGCTGATGTTTTAGGACAGCACAGAAGCAGTGCTGATGTTCCAGTGCAGTACAGAAACAGTACGGTTGTTCCAGTGCAGTACAGAGGCAGTGCTGATGTTTAAGGGCAGCACAGAGGCAGTGCCGATGTTCCAGTGCGGTACAGAGGCAATGCTGATGGTCCAGTGCAGTACAGAGCGAATGCTGATGTTCCAGTGCAGTACAGAGGCAGTTCTGATGTCCCAGTGCAGAAGAGAGGTAGTGTTGATATTCCATTGCAACACAGAGGCAGTGCTGATGCTCCAGTGCAGTACAGAGACCGTACGGATGGTCCAATGCAGTACAGAGGCAGTGTCGATGTCCCAGCGCAGTACAGAGGCAGTGCCGATGTCCCAGTGCAGTGCAGAGGCAGTGCCGATGAACCAGTGCAGTACAGAGGCAGTGCAGATGTTCTAGTGCAGTACAGAGGCCGAACGGTTGTTTTGTGCAGTACAGAGGCAGTGCCGATGTTCCAGTGCAGTATAGAGGCAGTACGGTTGTTCCCGTGCAGTTCAGAGAGAGTATGGTTGTTCCAGTGCTGTACAGATGCAGTGCAGATGTTCCAGTGCAGTAGAGAGGGAGTGCTGATGTTCCAGTGCAGTTCAGAGAGAGTATGGTTGTTCCAGTGCTGTACAGATGCAGTGTCGATGTCCCGGTGCAATACAGAAGCAGTGCTGATGTTTTTGGGCAGCACCGAGGGAGTGCTGATGTTCCAGTGCAGTACATAGGGAGTGCTGATGTTCCAGTGCAGGACCGAGGCAGTGCTGATGTTCCAGTGCAATACAGAGGCAGTGCTGATGTTTTGGGGCAGCAACGAGGGAGTGCTGATGTTCCAGTGCAGTACAGAGGGAGTGCTGATGTTCCAGTGCAGTACAGAGGGAGTGCTGATGTTCCAGTTCAGTACAGAGGGAGTGTGATGTTCCAGTGCAGCACAGAGGTAGTATTGATATTCCAGTGAAGTACAGAGGCAGTGTTGATATTCCAGTTCAGTACAGAGGGAGTGCTGATGTTCCAGTGCAGGACCGAGGCAGTGCTGATGTTCCAGTGCAATACAGAGGCAGTGCTGATGTTTTGGGGCAGCAACGAGGGAGTGCTGATGTTCCAGTGCAGTACAGAGGGAGTGCTGATGTTCCAGTGCAGTACAGATGTAGTGCTGATGTTCCAGTGCAGTACAGAGGGAGTGCTGATGTTATAGGGCAGCACAGAAGCAATGCTGATGTCCCAGTGCAATACAGAGGCAGTGCTGATGTTTTCGGGCAGCACAGAGGCAGTGCTGATGTTACTGTGCAGTACAGAGGCAGTGCCGATGTCCCAGCGCAGTACAGAGGCAGTGCTGATGTTCTGGGGCAGTACAGAGGCAGTGCCAATGTTTTAGGGCAGAACAGAGGCAGTGCTGATGTTCCGGTGCAGTACAGAGGGAGAGCTGATGTTCCAGTGCAGTGCAGAGGGAGTACGGTTGTACCAGTGCAGTGCAGAGGGAGTACGGTTGTTCCAGTGCAGTACAGAGACAGTACGGTTGTTCCAGTGCAGTACAGAGGCAGTGAAGATGTTCCAGTGCTGTACAGATGCATTGCAGATTTTCCTGTACAGTACAGAGGGAGTGCTGATGTCCCAGTGCAGTACAGAGACAGTACGGTTGTTCCAGTGCAGTACACAGACAGTACGGTAGTTCCAGTGCAGTACAGATGCAGTGCAGAAGTTCCAGTGCTGTACAGATGCAATGCAGATGTTCCAGTGCAGTACAGAGGGAGTGCTAATGTCCCAGTGCAGAACAGAGGCAGTGCAGATGTTCTAGTGCAGTACAGAGTCCGTACGGATGTTCCAGTGCAGTACAGGGGCATATTCGATGTTCCAGTGCAGTACAGAGGCAGTGCCGTTGTCCCAGTGCAGTACAGAGGCAGTGCTGATATTCCAGTGCAGTACAGAGGGAGTGCTAATGTACCAGTGCAGTACAGAAGTTGTGCTGATGTTTTAGGGCAGCACAGAGAGAGTGCTGATGTTCCAGTGCAGTACAGAGGGAGTGCTGATGTTCCAGTGCAGTACAGAGGCAGTGCTAATGTACCAGTGCAGTACAGAAGTTGTGCTGATGTTTTAGGGCAGCACAGAGAGAGTGCTGATGTTCCAGTGCAGTACAGAGGGAGTGCTGATGTTCCAGTGCAGTACCGAGGCAGTGCTGATGATCCAGTGCAGTACAGAGGGAGTGCTGATGTTCCAGTGCAGTACAGAGGTAGTGCTGATGTTTTAGGGCAGCACAGAGGCAGTGCTGATGTCCCATTGCAGTACAGAGGCAGTGCTGAGGTTCCAGTGCATTACAGAGGCCGTGCTGGTGTTTTAGGACAGCACAGAAGCAGTGCTGATGTTCCAGTGCAGTACAGAAACAGTACGGTTGTTCCAGTGCAGTACAGAGGCAGTGCTGATGTTTAAGGGCAGCACAGAGGCAGTGCTGATGTTCCAGTGCGGTACAGAGGCAATGCTAATGTTCCAGTGCAGTGCAGAGCGAATGCTGATGCTCCAGTGCAGTACAGAGACCGTACGGCTGGTCCAATGCAGTACAGAGGCAGTGTAGATGTCCCCGTGCAGTACAGATGCAGTGCCGATGTCCCAGTGCAGTACAGAAGCAGTGCCGATGTCCCAGTGCAGTACAGAGGCAGTGCAGATGTTCTAGTGCAGTACAGAGGCCGTACGGTTGTTTTGTGCAGTACAGAGGCAGTGCCGATGTTCCAGTGCAGTATAGAGGCAGTACGGTTGTTCCAGTGCAGTTCAGAGAGAGTATGGTTGTTCCAGTGCTGTACAGATGCAGTGTCGATGTCCCGGTGCAATACAGAAGCAGTGCTGAGGTTTTAGGGCAGCACCGATGGATTGCTGATGCTCCAGTTCAGTACAGAGGGAGTGCTGATGTTCCAGTGCAGCACAGAGGTAGTATTGATATTCCAGTGCAGTACAGAGGCAGTGTTGATATTCCAGTTCAGTACAGAGGCAGTGCTGATGTTCCAGTGCAGTACAGAGGGAGTCCTGATGTTCCAGTGCAGTACAGAGGCAGTGATGATGTTCCAGTTCAGTACAGAGGGAGTGCTTATATTCCAGTTCAGTACAGAGGGAGTGCTGATGTTCCAGTGCAGTACAGAGGGATTGCTTATGTTCCAGTGAAGTACAGAGGCAGTGCTGATGTTTTAGGGCAGCACAGAGGTAGTGCTGATGTCCCAGTGCAGTACAGAGGCAGTGCTGATGTCCCAGTGCAGTACAGAGGTAGTGCTGATGCTCCAGTGCAGTACAGAGGCAGTGATGATGTCCCAGTGCAGTACAGAGGGAGTGCTAATATTCCAGTGCAATGCAGAGGCAGTGCTGATGTCCCAGTCCAGTACAGAGGGAGTGCTGATGTTCCAGTTCAGTACAGAGGGAGTTCTGATGTTCCAGTGCAGTACAGAGGGAGTCCTGATGTTCCTGTGCAGTACAGAGGCAGTGCTGATATTCCAGTTCAGTAGAGAGGGAGTGCTGATGTTCCAGTGCAGCACAGAGGTAGTATTGATATTCCAGTTCAGTACAGAGGGAGTGCTGATGTTCCAGTGCAGGACAGAGGCAGTGTTGATATTCCAGTTCAGTACAGCGGGTGTGCTGATGTTCCAGTGCAGTACAGAGGGAGTCCTGATGTTCCAGTGCAGTACAGAGGCAGTGCTGATGTTCCAGTGTAGTACAGAGGCAGTGCCGATGTCGCAGTCCAGTACAGAGGCTGTGCTGATATTCCAGTTCAGTACAGAGGGAGTGCTGATGTTCCAATTCAGTACTGAGGGAGTGCTGATGTTCCAGTGCAGTACAGAGGGAGATTTGATATTCCAGTGCAGTACAGAGGGAGTGCTGATGTTCCAATGCTGTACAGCGGGAGATTTGATATACCACTGCAGTACAGAGGGAGTGCTGATGTTCCAGTGGAGTACAGAGGCAGTGCTGATGTTCCAGTGCAGTACAGAGGGAGTGCTGATGTTCCAGTGCAGTACAGAGGCAGTACGGTTGTTCCACGTGCAGTACAGAGTCAGTACGGTTGTTCCAGTGCAGTACAGAGGCAGTGCCTATGTCCCAGTGACGTACAGAGGCAGTACCGATGTTCCAGTGCAGTACAGAGGCAGTGCTGATATTCCAGTGCAGTACAGAGGGAGTGCTGATGTTCCAGTGCAGTACAGAGGGAGTGCTGATGTTCCAGTGCAGTACAGAGGCAGTGCTGATGTTTTAGGGCAGCACAGAGGCAGTGCTGGTGTTCCAGTGCAGTACAGAGGCAATGCTGATGTCCCAGTGCATTACAGAGGCAGTGCTGATGTTTTAGGGCAGTACAGAGGCAGTGCTGATGTTCCAGTACAGTACAGAGGGAGTGATGATGTTCCAATGCAGTACAGAGGCAGTGCTGATGTTCCAGTGCAGTACATAGGGAGTGCTGATGTTCCAGTGCAGTACAGAGGCAGTGCTGATGTTCCAGTGCAGTACAGAGGGAGTGCTGATGTTCCAGTGCAGTACAGATGGAGTGGTGATGTTTTAGGGCAGCACAGAGGCAGTGCTGATGTCCCAGTGCAGTGCAGAGGGAGTGCTGAAGTTCCAGTGCCGTACAGAGGGAGTGCTGATGTTCCAGTGCAGTACAGAGGGAGTGCTGATGTTCCAGTGCAGTACAGAGGGAGTGCTGATGTTTCAGTGCAGTGCAGAGCGAGTGGTGCACTGTCAAAGTTTGTTTCTTGGATGAACTTGAGCTTGTGTAAGGACAGAACATTGGAGGTGGGAATCGGACGGGATGATTGGAGCACAGTTGGGATTTTCTCCTGATGCTCAGGGAACTGTGGACTGATGCCAAGAAAAATTTAACTTCAAAAATCTTCGAAGGTTGCTGCTAGTTGATTCTCACATCTCAGCCTCAATGTGACTGAACTGTCTTCACAACAGCTAAAATATCGCTGCAACAGGTCATGACACAAGCCTTTGCCCAAACCCTCAGCACTTCCTTGTGCCGTATCCCTCTCTCCCCATCCTGTCCATGTATTTGTCAAGATGCCTTTTGAACACCGTTAATGTATCTGTTTCCACAGCCTCCCCTGGCAACGCGTTCCAGGCACTCACCACCCTCTGCGTAAAAAACCTGCCTCGCACATCTCCTCTAAACTTTGCCCCACGGACCTTAACCCTATGCCCCCTGGTGACTGACCCCTCCACCCTGGGAAAGAGTGCCTGCCCATCCACTCTATCCATGCCCCTCATAATCTTGTCGACCTCTATCAGGTCACCCTGCAACCTTCGCCTTTCTAATGAAAACACTCCGAGTCTATTCAGCCTCTTCACATAGCTAACACCCTCCAGACCGGGCAACATCCTGGTAAACCTCCTCTGCACCCTCTCCAAAGCCTCCACATCCTTCTGGTAGTGTGGCGACCAGAATTGTGCGCAATATTCCAAGTGTGGCCTTACCAATGACTTGCCAGTTTTTATACCCGATGTCCCGTCCAATGAAGGCAAGCATTCCGTATGCTTTCTTGACTACCTTGTCTACTTGTAGAATTATAGAATTTACAGTGCAGAAGGAGGCCATTCGGCCCATCAGGTCTGCACCGGCCCTTACGAAGAGCACCCGACTGAAGCCCACGTATCTACCCAATCCCTGTAACCCAGTAACCCCCACTAAACATTTTTTGGATACTAAGGGCAATTTAGCAAGGCCAATCCACCTAACATGCACATCTTTGGATTGTGGGAGGAAACCGGAGCACCCGGAGGAAACCCACGCACACACGGGGAGGATGTGCAGACTCCGCACAGACAGTGACCCAGCAGTGAATCGAACCTGGGACCCTGGAGCTGTCAAGCAACTGTGCTATCCACAAGCTACCGTGTTGCCATTTTCAAAGATCTGTGGACCTGCACGCCCACATCTCTCTGACTTTCTACATTCCTGAGAGTTTTGCCATTTACGGTATATTTCCCCTCTATGTTCGACTCACCAAAATGTATTTCCTCACCTTTGTCTGGATTAAACTGCATTTGCCATTTCTCTGCCCAAGTCTCCAACCTATCCATGTCCTGATGTATCCTCTGACAATCCTCAACACTATCGGCCACTCCACCAACCTCGGTGTCATCACAAACTTACTAATCAGACCGGCTACATTCTCCTCCAAATCGTTTATGTACACCACAAACAACAGAGGTCCCAGCACAGACCCCTGTGGAACACCACTAGTCACAACCTTCCATTCAGAAAAACACCCCTCTACTGCTACCCTTTGCCTTCTGTGACCGAGCCTGTTCTGTATCCATCTTCGCACATCACCTCTTTTTTATTTTAAAAATATTTTTATTCAAATTTTTACATATTTTCAACAAATCCCCCCCCCCCCCCTTACAGAAATAAGAAAAAACAAAGAACACATAAATAAACATCTTATAGCTATGTCACGTACTCCCCCAATATACAAGCCCCCCATTAAACAATAGTAAACACAGCAGTAAACACAAAGTACCCCCCCCCCTCCCCCCCGGGTTGCTGCTGCTGCTGACCACCTCCTAACGCTCCGCGAGATAGTCTAGGAGCGGTTGCCACCGCCTGAAGAACCCTTGCACAGATCCTCTTAAGGAAAATTTTACCCTCTCCAATTTAATGAACCCTGCCATATCGCTGATCCAGGCTTCCACGCTTGGGGGCCTCGCATCCTTCCACTAGCAGAATCCTCCGCCGGGTTACCAGGGACGCAAAGGCCAGAATACCGGCCTCTTTCGCCTCCTGCACTCCCGGCTCGTCCGATACCCCAAATAGTGCGAGCCCCCAACTCGGCTTAACCCGGGTGTTTACCACCTTAGACACCATCCTCGCAACGCCCCTCCAGAACCCATCCAGCGCCGGGCACACCCAGAACATGTGGGTGTGATTTGCTGGGCTCCCCGAACACCTCACACACCTGCCCTCCACTCCAAAAAACCGACTCAGCCTTGCCCCCGTCATGTGCACCCTGTGCAGAACCTTAAATTGTATCAGGCTAAGCCTGGCGCAAGAGGAAGAAGAATTTACCCTACCCATTGCGTCCGCCCACGTACCCTCGTCTATCTCCCCCCCTAGCTCCTCCTCCCATTTACCTTTCAGCTCCTCCACCGAGGCCTCCTCCTCCTCCTGCATCTCCTGGTAGATCGCCGAGACCTTGCCTTCTCCAACCCACACCCCCGAGTGCACCCTATCCTGGATCCTACATGTGGGCAGCAGTGGAAATTCCCTCACCTGCCATCTTACAAACGCCCTTACCTGCATGTACCTGAAGACATTTCCAGGGGGGAGCCCAAATTTTACCTCCAACGCCCCAAGGCTCGCAAACGTCCCATCTATAAACAGGTCCCCCATCCTTCTAATACCTGCCCTGTGCCAGCTCAGGAACCCCCCATCCATTCTCCCCGGGACAAACCGATGGTTCTCTCGGATCGGGGACCACACCGAAGCCTCTGCCTCCCCCCTGTGGCGTCTCCACTGCCCCCAAATTTTGAGGGTCACCGCCACCACTGGACTCGTGGTGTACCTTGTCGCCGGGAGCGGCAGCGATGCCGTCACCAGCGCTCTCAGGCTCGTGCACACACAGGACGCCATTTCCAGCCTCTTCCACGCCGCTCCCTCCCTCTCCATTACCCACTTGCGTATCGTCGTCCCACAGGGGCTGGTTTAGCACAGGGCTGAATCGCTGGCTTTGAAAGCAGACCAAGACAGGCCAGCAGCACGGTTCAATTCCCGTAACAGCCTCTCCGAACAGGTGCCGGAATGTGACGACTAGGGGCTTTTCACAGTAACTTCATTTGAAGCCTACTTGTGACAATAAGCAAATTTTATTTCATTTAATTTCATTGGCAGCCCAGTAATACCCACACAGATTAGGTAACGCTAACCCTCCTCTGTCCCTGCTCCGTTCCAGAAACACCCTTCTCACCCTCGGGGTAAAAAAGGCCTTAGGGATCAGGATGGAGAAGCACTGGAATATAAAAAGGAACCTCGGGAGCACCGGCATCTTCACCGACTGTACCCTTCCCACCAGGGAGAGTGGCAGCATGTCCCACCTTTTAAACTCCTCCTCCATCTGCTCCACCAGCCTCATCAAGTTGAGCTTATGTAGGGCCCCCCAGCTCCTGGCCACCTGGATCCCCAGGTACCGAAACCTCCTTTCTGCCCTCTTCAGTGGAGGCTCGTCTATCCCCCTTCCCTGGTCCCCTGGGTGTATCACAAAGAGCTCACTCTTCCCCATGTTGAGCTTATACCCGGAAAAGTCTCCAAACTCCCTGAGGATCCGCATCACCTCCGGCATCCCCCCCACTGGGTCCGCCACATACAGTAACACGTCATCGGCATACAGTGATACCCGGTGTTCCTCCCCCCCCCCACCCCCCCCACCCCCCCCTCCCCCACCCCCCCCCCCACCCCCACACCCGCACCAGCCCCCTCCACTTCCTGGACTCCCTCAAAGCCATCGCCAAAGGCTCAATTGCCAACGCAAACAGCAGGGGGGATAGGGGGCACCCCTGCCTCGTCCCCCGGTACAGCCGAACGTATTCCGACCTCCTCCGATTTGTGGCCACACTCGCCACCGGGGCTTCGTAAAGTAACCTAACCCAACTAACGAACCCCTCCCCGAACCCAAACCTCCTCAACACTTCCCACAGGTACCCCCACTCCACCCTATCGAAGGCCTTCTCCGCATCCATAGCCGCCACCATCTCCGCTTCCCCCACCACTGCAGGCATCATGATTACATTTAGGAGCCTCCGCACATTGGTGTTTTGCTGCCTTCCCTTCACAAAACCCGCCTGGACCTCGTGAATCACCCCCGGAACACAGGCCTCAATTCTGGTAGCCAAAACCTTCGCTAACAGCTTCGCATCCACGTTGAGGAGCGAGATTGGCCTATACGACCCACACTGTAAAGGGTCATTGTCCCGCTTCAAGATCAGCGAGATCAGCGCCCTGGAGATCGTCGGGGATAGGGCCCCCCTCCCTCGCCTCATTGAAAGTGCTCACTAGTAGTGGGCCCAACAGGTCCATATACTTTCTGTAAAATTCCACCAGGAACCCATCTGGCCCCGGTGCCTTCCCCACCTGCATACTCCCCAGCCCCTTAGTCAGCTCCTCCAGCCCTACCGGTGCCCCAAGCCCAGTCACCTGCCCCTCCTCTACCCTCGGGAACCTCAGTCGGTCCAGAAAACGATGCGTCCCACCCTCCTCCGTCGGCGGCTCAGACCTATACAGCCCCTCATAGAAGTACTACCTCTGATCCCGTGTGACTTCACCTTTTGTACCAGTCTGCCATGAGGCACCTTGTCAAAGGCCATCCACCCCCATCCCCTCATCAATCATCTTTGTCACCTCCTCAAAAAACTCAATCAAGTTAGTGAGGCACGACTTCCCCTTCACAAGACCATGCTGTCTATCGCTAATGAGTCATTTGTTTACAAATGGGTATAAATCTATCCCTGCTAATCCCCTCCAACGTTAGCTACTACTGACGTGAGGCTCACCGGCCGATAGTTTCCAGGATTATCCCTGCTACCTTTCTTAAAAAGCGCTACCACATTAGCTATTCGCCAGCCCTCTGGGATCTCACCTGTAGCCAATGAGGATACAAAGATGTCAGTCAAGGCCCCAGCAATTTTCACCCTTGCTCCCCCCAGTATTCTGGGGTAAATCCCATCTGACCCAGGAGACATAGCGACCTTAATATATTTTAAAAGACTCAATATCTCCTCCTTTTCGATGTCACATGACCCAGACTGTCCACACACCCGACCCAAGAATCATCTTCCACAAACTCCTATTTTTTGGTGAACACTGATGCAAAATATTCATTTAGTACCTCGCCCATTTCCTCTGGCTCAACACATAGATTCCCCCCACTGTCCTTAGGTGGTCCAATCCTTTCCCTGGCCACCCCCTTGCTTTTTACATATGAATAATATTGGGCAGCACGGTAGCACAGTGGTTACCATCCTGTAAGTTTCAATAAGATTCCCCTCATCCTTCTAAACTCCAACAAGTACAGACCCAGAGTCCTCGACCGTTCCTCATACAACAAGCTCTTCATTCCAGGGATCATTCTTGTGAACCTCCTCTGGACCCTTTCCAAGGCCAGCACATCCTTCCTTAGATACGGGGCCCAAAACTGCTCCCAATACTCCAAATGGGGTCTGACCAGAGCCTTATACAGCCTCAGAAGTATAACCCTGCTCTTGTATTCTAGCCCTCTCGACATGAATGCTAACATTGCATTTGCCTTCCTAACTGCTGACTGAGCCTGCACGTTAACCTTAAGAGAATCGTGAACAAGGACTCCCAAGTCCCTTTATGCTTCTGATTTCCTAAGCATTTCCCCATTTAGAAAATAGTCTATGCCTAAATGCCTCCTTCCAAAGTGCATAACCTCACACTTTTCCACATTGTATTCCATCTGCCACTTCATTGCCCACCCTCCTAGTCTGTCCAAGTCCTTCTGCAGCCCCCCTGCTTCCTCAATGTTACCTGTCCCTCTACAGATCTTTGTATCATCTGCAAACTTAGCAACTGTGCCTTCAGTTCCTTCCTCCAGATCATTAATGTATATTGTGTAGAGCAGCATGCGGCACAGTGGTTAGCACTTCTGCCTAAGGAGCTGGGTCACAGTCCTTGTGGAGTTTGTACCTTCTCCTCGTGTCTGTGTGGGTTTCACCCCTACAACCTAAAGATGCGCATGTTAGGTGGATTGGCCACGCTAAATTGCCCCTTAATTGGAAAAAAAAATAATTAGGTAGGTACTCTAAATAAATTTTTAGAAAATTAATGTTTATTGTGAAAAGTTGTGGTCCCAGCACAGACCCCTGAGGCACACCACTAGTCACCGGCTGCCATCCTGAAAAAGACCCCTTTATCCCCACTCTCTGCC